>NC_137917.1:20652196-20762196 GCF_963457725.1 Sprattus sprattus | reverse complement strand
AGTACGCATCCTAGCTTACTGGTATGCGAACCAGAGCATGAGTGTAAGATGGGGGAACATCTTATCTACCCCTTTTAAAGTTGGGAACGGGGTCCGGCAGGGGGGTATATTATCCCCAGCCCTTTTCAATATTTATATGGACGACCTTTCCAGGCATCTGGGGGAATGCAGTACAGGTTGTATGATAGGTGATTCCCTGGTCAACCACTTTATGTATGCAGACGACCTAGCTATACTATCCCCGAGTACAGGTGGGTTTCAACAGCTGCTTAACATCTGTACTAATTATGGGGTTGATTTTGATGTCAAATATAATGCCAAGAAGAGTGTGGTAATGGTCTGTAGAACTAAGGAGGACATGGATATTAAGTTTCCTGCCTTTCATCTGTCTGGGCAAGCTCTGGGGGTGTCCAATAGTACCAAATACCTAGGGCACATTATCACAGACACATTGGAGGATGATGCTGACATGTTTAGACAGAGGAGATTGCTCTATGTCCAAGCTAACATGTTGGTTAGAAAATTCCACCACTGTACATATGATGTAAAAATTAATTTGTTTAGAGCCTATTGCACCCCTCTCTATACAGCTCCACTCTGGGTGAATTACAAGAAAGAGAGCATGCGTAAATTGAAAGTAGCCTATAATGACTGTCTTAGGATACTCCTGAAGAAACCCAGGAGTACTAGAGCCAGTCAGCTGTTCTGTAATGCAGGTCTTACCACCTTCATGGCCTTGCTGAGAAACCTTACTTTTAAGTTTATGTGTCGGCTGGACCGCTCTTCAAATGTTTTAATTGATCTGATGACAGACCCTGGCCGCAGCTCTGTCAAGTACACATCTAAGATTTGGGAACACTGGCATAAGTGCCTTTTTTAGCCCTTCTTTCCTTGTGTATTTATATATATTTATGATTGTATGTTTGTATATTTATATGTAATTTATTGATTTTATGTATTGTACATCTTCCATGTGGGCCTTGAGCCTGTAATAAAGTTTATTATTGAGGTTTTTGTAAGGGTACGTTAAGTTTTGTTTTAAATAAAACATTTTTTAACTATATTCCTTTTACTCTCATGCTTTTATTGCTAAGGTTTTTAAGAATGGAATCATACATGCCACTTTTGCCTCAATGTTTTTAGTTAAGGGGAAATATACAAAAACATCAAGGCATGTCAGACTACCTGAAAGAGTCCAAGACTCCCAAGCACTGGAGGGGACGTGGGCTTTGTGGCTTGAAGCTTGCAGTACTATGTGAGAGAGACGGTGAGGAGCTCTCAAGGGTTCATGTGTACTGTTAGGTCTGCCCCTTGCTACTTTAAAATACTATGAATGATGCATCACAAAACGTGTAGCCTCTGGGATAGAGGAAACTAAACCAAGTGTTTGGTCAACCAATGAACCACAATGCTTGGTGAAAACAACTTAGCCTAATAATCCAATTTAATAACTCAACCAGCCTAACCGAGCAATTGAGTGGGACAAATACCCAACATTTTTAGAAAGTGTTACATTCTACTCAGAAAAATCCAGAGGCCTGGAGCTCAATGACCTCAATGCTGTGTAGGGCCATAATGTTTATGTATAACTAATAGCAAATTGGGTAGGAGCAGACATCACAAACACCTTTGTTCACAAAACGTCAAGTTCTAATGTAAAGATGGGCAAAAAATAATAATGAATTATAATAAATAATAATGAATAATAATACACTTCAGTTGCATGGAATGATATAATTCAAACAGGCACATTCAGCCAAAGCCGCACAACAACATCAGGGAGTGGTAAAGAAGGTTTACTTTATTCATATCAATCAGATATGACAGGCGTACACTTTTTGTCCAGCAGATGGTCATGGCAAAAGGGACAAAGTTGAGTAAAATTTGAATAGCAGTTAAAAAGGTAATATCAATACAAAGTATAGAATTCAAAAGAATTAAGCACAATACTTATACTAATTCACCTCTTAAATGTCATAGAAAATAAATGTTTCGGTCACCCGCAGACCAGGTTTAAGAAATTATATTCTCCTAGCTATGGGCCTCGTTTCCCGATAACGACGTATCTTAACGGCCTACGTGGATTTTGGCGACATCGTAGACTCAATAACACTTTCTACTTATGAGCGTTTCCCGAACATCATCTTAAAGTCAGGTGCACGAGCATCTCCGAGTATCTCTTAGGAGCTGTTTAAGTCACGTTAACCTGTTTACGTTAATTGCTGTGAAATTAGCTAGCCTTTGCGTGCATCGAAAGTGCACTGTGCACTGAATTCGGGGCGGGGATAGTAACGCCATCTCCAGCAGAGTATTTAAACTGTGTTCCCATTGTAAGGACATTTATTACGATCTGTCTGAGAGTGGCCTGTCAAAGCTAGCATCATCGAAGTCATACAGTACAGTAGGCTACATACATTCAATAAAATTAACCTACATTTGAGTCCAACTGCATGACCATTCTTACCCTACACTTACCCTTACAATAAAGAAGTGATCCTATTTCAACCATAACTTCATTTTAAATCATTTCTTTCTTTATGACATTTAGTTTATAGTTTAGACAGCAACGTTGACATCTATATTCAACTGCATCCACTACATAATCTCAAACTTTATTTGTTGGTAACTCTCCAAAAAGGCTACCATTAACACATTTCTTAATGAAAAGGAAACATGCATCACAATAATACTTCAGTGTAACCTGTACCTATGTGGAGTGCAAATATGTCTTGCCATTACACTACCCAACAGCTCTACGTCTGCTAACACTACAGAATGCATAATTCCTACGGGCACTGCACTAGTTTTGTATAGCCTAATCTTTATTTTCAAATACTCAATATTCTTTATTTCTATTTTGATGGGAATAGGCAGGTGAAACAATGACATTCTCATGATGTGCTATACACAGAAACATCGTTTGGATTTCTTCTATAATAGGCCGAACGACGCCCCTGGATAAGGTGTCGAGGGGGTTGAAGCGTACGTCATTTGGACTGTATGAGCTATGAAACTAGCGATTTAAAAAAAGTTTCAATGAAGAACATGGTTGCAAATATATATGTATACAACTGTCTAGAGCACGAAACACGCATCTAGCTAGAAAGCTACCATATAAGCCAATGGAGTGGTGGCATAAGCGCTAATTGTGCCTTAAAACTACAGTTTGAAAGCTTCAGTTAAGACCTACATACTATGCATCGGTCGCGTAGCACATTTTAGATCAAACCGAGTCATTATAAACATATAAAAAGTTGTGTAGATAGTTTTATTAATGTAAAATATTCCTCGCTTCAAGTAGCCATGTTTTTTTTTTAAATTCCCCTTTCTTCCGAACGACGGCCGAACGACGCCCCTGGTGGATTTAATCGCTAAGTGTGAAGTTACTACTGGTCCTGACCACACGTAGAATTCTTCTCAACGAAAGATAAACTTAAGCTAAGTGCCGCGTCGGGAAACCGGTCTGCAACGTGGGATTCCTCTTACGAACGATTTCAAGTCCTTTTTAGGCTAAGTGCGCGTTCGGGAAACGAGGCCATGTTCAGTTGTACCAAAACCAAAGAAACCCTGATTCACAACAAAAAAATACTACAGGCATTCCTTATAGTAAAAAGCCAAAACCGTTTTTTTTTTTTTTTTAATTAAGACCTCCTATCTCTATGCTTGGCAGATAGATAAGATATACTGTAGCTGGTTAATATGTGGAGCGTACATTCTTCAAGTCTAAATGTTTAAATGTTCGAATATCCTCCATTTTATCATCATATTATAATTTCCACTAGTTCTGAAAGCACAAAACAAAGTCAATATCTCAAACGTCAAACTCCTGGATAAAAATGAAAACACAGGATAGGAAGTTATGATCACCAACAAAACATTCTTAGAAATGTCATGTTTGTCTTAAACCGTCACATCTCTCCTGTTGACTTTTGCCATGTCTTTATGGTTACTTTTCGTCATTGTAGATCTCTACTTTAATGGTGGCATGAGATGTCTGTGACATTGTTCCCAGAACAGGCCTTTTTCTACTGAACCTCAGCTGACATCCATTAGCCACCTGCCTTTTGAAGTTTGGATCCTTCCCTGAACACATAGCCTGGAGCAGTTTCTCATCACAGGGTGTTTCAGGAGAAATAACACCAATTCCAAATTCATTTTTATAAGACACCCTATCCTGAGGAACAGAAAACATGATGGCAAGTCGACAAAGAGTTTTCTGCCCATTGATGAAATACACGTCACACACATCAAAGGTCATGACACCATATACCGCCTCCAGGAGTGAATCATGCTTGCAGAAGGAAAACGTAGCCTTTTCGTTTTCTGGTATTGTTGGTGGTGGAGGATCTAAGACTTGTCCCGTCGACAAGTAAACCCTAAAAGAAAATTAGCGCCAGTTAACAGATGCTGTCTGCACAACACAAAATGAAATGTGAAAAGCAGAGAGATTTCAAATTCAGTTGGCTGCTGTCCGTCTGCAGATGGGACAGTAGTTAGTCATCTAGCATGCATTGTTCAGCCCTCTGGCTCTTTTACAAGTTACAGTAAGGTAAGGGAGAATGCACACTATGGTGTTTGGTTAGCAGACAGTGAAACACACTGAGGTGGTAATGTAGCTAATTTACCTGATTTATTTTGTTTATGTACTTATCCCATTTCTTTAAAAGGTAAATACATGAAACAATAATCGATTTATAACATGTTCTACACAGCTGTTGTAACAGTTTTCATGTGCTGTGTGAGTGGATTTCCACAAAATTGGATACTTTCTGTGACTTGACTTAAAGGTGCATTCATTTTGAAATAGTTCACTGAAACCAAATTACTTAGGCTATATACAGAAAGGGATGTTCATATATAAATTCATCAAGACATAAGAAGAGAATCTCTCTGTCTAAAACTTGACAAGAAGTGGACTGCATTTTATCTGACTGTTACTTTTAGTCATTATTATTAAATAACCCATGCTAAAATCATGAGGAACTCACAAAGGATTGGAAAGAGTTGCTGCTCTGCGGTTAGTTAGCTGGATGATGAGGCTGCGCGCTGAGGCTTCCTTAATGCACTTCATGCAATGACCTGTCAGTGCTCCACCGCCACCCGCCACCTCTGCCATCTCTCACTGTACAGACTTAAGCATGTTAAAAAAAGTCAGTTCGAGTAGGTAGACTAAACTGCATGATAATCATACTAATTAAAAGCCAAATGGCTAAATAAACATATCAGACACACATTCACACAAAATAATACAGTATACTGTCTTTGTTCGTTTGTTCGTTATTACCTCCATCAAGGAGGTTATGCGATCGGGTCCGTTAATTTATTTATTTGTCCGTCTGTCTGTGGACAAGATTTCTCAGAAACTACTGGGCTGATCTTTCTGAAATTTTCACAAGAGGTGGATCGTGATCTTTGTTTTCACACCTAAAGTGACATTTCTCGAAAACCAATGACCGGATTTTAATGAAATTTGTGTACCTCCTTGCTCGGGGTCAGAAATCTCGGATTGCTTTAGTTCCGTGTGTGATTATTAACATAACAAAAAAATATCCAAACGTGAATCAGTACAAACGTGAACCAGACTCTCGCCGTGCCGCAGTGTCGGCCTGCTTTCTCGATTTTACTTTAGAATAAATACAAAGTCCTGTGTGTTAACGCTTTTCCAAGAAGGAAAACATTCCTCTTCAAAATCAAAAATAGCAATGCATTGCCATTGTACAAACAACCAGGAACAAAATACCGCTTTTCTCACCAGAACCCGAGGTGAATGAAGTCCTCCGTATTGTACTCGTTTAACCTGCTTTGATGATCGGTCCAGAAAATGCAGTAGGAGGAATATATTCCATAAACATACATATAAACAAAATATCGTTATAACATACCGGCATTTGGCTGTCTAAGTCGTAATTAAGTTTAAACTTGCTACCACTTCTCCATTCAACACACCACCGTGAGAAAAACAAACCTCCCCTTGTGTGCGTTCGCCTGCTTTCATATGACCCATGAGTAGCCTACCTATTTAAAGTGATAGGCCTACACATAAGGAGAACTGAGTGGTCGCTAAATTATTGTCCCATAGGTATTTCGGTCAGTTGGATAAGGCCAGAGATGGGCAGTATTTCAATTACTTGTATTTGAAATACTAGTTAATTTACTTTTGAGTATTTTGTAATTTGTATTTGATAGGGCCGATAAAAAAATCAAATGTAATTTGTAACAAAATACTTTAGAGTGGAGTAATTTTGTATTTAAAATACTCAAAATACTTTCTCTAGTGTTTAGGCAGAAGGAGATTTTTTTCTGTCTGATTCTACCACTAGACCATCTGATCTGCCTCTGAATGTCATTGTCGAATCAGGCATCAGACAATTTGCCAAAAGTGGTGCTTCTTATGGCCCGCCCCTTTTTGGGGCGAAAAGGAAATCACCCCAGGGCCTCGTTTCCCGATAACGATGTATCTTAACGTTCTACGTGGATTTTCGCGACATCGTTGACGGCCGAACTCTTTCTACTTACGAGGGTTTCCCAACCATCAACTTAGGCTGAATCCCATTTCTCCCGCTACCCCTTCGTCTTTCCCCTTCCCCTCCGTTTTGCGCGTTCATGTGGAGGGGTAGGGCTGTCCCAATTCACGTTAAGACAGAGGGGTAGGGGAAGGGAAAGCGCTTTCTACCGCTCCAAACGAAGATTTTCCGAGGGCACACTTCAAACGGAGGGGTAGACTGATTTCCCTCAATGCATTGCGAACCCGTGATCATTAAAGAACAAACATCGCGCGAGTCCATTTAAAAATGTCGGAAACAGCAGGGAAAGCATCACACAAATGAAAGTATTTTCTTTGTAATTCATGATTTTAAAACTTGTTTGATGAAATGTTGCATTGTGTAAATAACAGCTGCAGGCGCCATGTTTGTTTATATCTGGTGAGTGACAGCTGTCGCTCTCCGGTAACGTAACAGCTGAGCTGACGCTTCGTACTGATGACGTACGTAATTGTTGAAGTGCTATCCCAATTCGAAGGGCTAGCGTTTCAACCCCTTCCGCTACCGCTCCGTTTGAAAAAGCAAAGGCGAAGGGGTAGGGGTAAGGGTAGGGGTAGAGATGAGAAATGGGATTGGGCCTTAAAGTCAGGTGCACGAGTTCTTAAGTAGCTCTTAGGAGCTGTTTACGTCAGGTTAACCTGTTTACGTTAATTGCTGTGAAATTAGCTAGCCTATGCGTGCATCGAACGTGCAATGTGCACTAAATTCGGGGCGGGGATAGTAACGCCATCTCCAGCAGAGAAGCCTATTTAAACTGTGTTCCCATTGTAAGGACATTTATTACGATCTGTCTGAGAGTGGGCTGTCAAAGCTAGCATCATCGAAGTCATACAGTACAGTAGGCTACATACATTCAATAAAATGAACCTACATTTGAGTCCAACTGCATGACCATTCTTGCCCTACACTTACCCTTACAATAAAGAAGTGATCCTATTTCAACCATAACTTAATTTTAAATAATGTCTTTCTTTATGACATTTAGTTTATAGTTTAGACAGCAACGTTGACATCTACAGTATATTCAACTGCATCCACTACATAATCTCAAACTTTATTTGTTGGTAACTCTCCAAAAAGGCTACCATTAACACATTTCTTAATGAAAAGGAAACATGCATCACAATAATACTTCAGTGTAACCTGTACCTATGTGGAGTGCAAATATGTCTTGCCATTACACTACCCAACAGCCCTACGTCTGCTAACACTACAGAATGCATAATTCCTACGGGCACTGCACTAGTTTTGTATAGCCTAATCTTTATTTTCAAATACTCAATATTCTTTATTTCTATTTTGATGGGAATAGGCAGGTGAAACAATGACATTCTCATGATGTGCTATACACAGAAACATCGTTTGGATTTCTTCTACAATAGGCCGAACGACACCCCTGGATAAGGTGTCGAGGGGTTTGATGCGTACGTCATGCGTGACTGTATGAGCTATGAAACTAGCGATTTAAAAAAAGTTTCAATGAAGAACATTGCAAATATATATGTATACAACCATCTAGCTAGAAGCTACCATATAAGCCAATGGAGTGGTGGCATAAGCGCTAAATGTGCCATCAAACTACTGTTTGAAAGCTTCAGTCAAGACCTAAATACTCTGCATTGGTCGCGTAGCACATTTCCGATCAAACCGAGTCATTATAAACATATAAAAAGTTGTGTAGATAGCTTTATTCATATAAAATATTCCTCGCTTCAAGTAGCCATGTTTTTTTTTTTTAATTCCCGTTTCTTCCGAACGACGGTCGAATGACGCCCCTGGTGGATTAAATCGCTAAGTGTGAAGTTACTACTGGTCCTGACCACACGTAGAATTCCTCTCAATGAAAGATACACTTAAGCTAAGTGTGGCGTTGGGAAACCCGTCTGCAACGTAGGAATCCTCTTACGAGCGATTTCAAGTGCTTTTTAGGCTAAGTGCGCGTTCGGGAAACTGGGCCCAGATCTCTCCCATCGGCTCTCATGTTAAATCCATTTTTTTCACAAAAAAAAGAAAACTTAGATAGCTGTCTTGATATTTGTCAATTTATCTTCAGTAGTACACCGACTAAAAGGAGGTTCTTTCAAAAAGCGAATCGAGTTGTTGCACTGAACGTTAGCCATCTTGACAGAATATGACTTGATCAAAGCCGTATGATGTCCTTATAGGCCTACGCAATTACGTATGGCGAAAGCATGGTGGGGATAGCCCTCCCGGAAGCCATAGAGATTGCAATGAGAGCCCTGTTTTGTGAAAACATGAAAGTCACACAGCTGCTGCCTGCAAAAATATATATATATATATACAAAATCAATCAATTTGTTGTCTTTTAATAGCTTTGCTTAGTTACACTGACATTCTGTGACTGTTCTTCCTTTTTTACTGGGTTCACCAGAGCTTTGTGTACATTATATAGCCCCGTAGCCAGGGCCCATTAGGCATATTTATGTAAATCTAAATAGTCTGAATAGCCAAGTGACATTGCCAAAAATTCTGATGTAGGCCTATACCTATATGAAGCGAAAAAATTACACTGGCAGGTGTAATAGGCGGAATATGTGTGCGGGGGCAGGGGCGTGGTGGCGGCGGTTACAAACATGAAAAAAAGGATAAGGGACTCAAATGTTTGGGAACCACTGCCTTACAACACTGACAAGGGCCCGTCATAATAGCCTGCACCTGGGCCCGTGATAAACGTTACGCCACTGAATAGCCCAAACCTGAATGTTCTGCTATACCAAATTAAGAGAAAACTGAACATTCATAAAAAGTATTTCCTGTATTTTAAAAATACAAAATACATGTATTGTATTTTGTTACATTTTCTGGCAACAGTATTTTGTATTTTATTTTGATACATTTATTTAAAGGGTATTTTGTATTTTGTATCAAAATACATTTTGATGTATTTTTGCCCATCTCTGGATAAGGCACATTTCATATGGCCAGACTTTATTCTTTTCCAGCATTCACATGGTGATATATAAGACACTCAATATTATGTGATTTTCGAAATTACCAGGTGATCTCCAATCCACTGGTTTATATCAAAAACAGATGTATTAGAATAGAATAGGCTATTTATTTGTCATTGAACAAGTGCAACGAAATTGAGGTGGCAGCACGCAGACTCTCAGTGCTATTGAAAAAAAAAAATACAAATATATACAATATAACTATACAAATTTACACTATGAATACTCAGCTTAAGTAAAACAAGTTTAAAAAAAACGCAAGACATATTACACATCAAAGAGACAAATACAGGTTAGTTGTGTGCATTGTTAAGTGCTATGATGGCTCTTGGATAGAAGCTGTTTCTCAGCCTGTCTGTTTTTGCTTTGATGGTGCGAAAGCGCCTCCCTGAGGGAAACAGTTCAAAAAGGTGGTGACCAGAATATCCAGATAGCGTTAAAAACCTAAAATAAATCTAAAGGTGAAAGATCTTCATCATAGCAGAGATACCAAGAGATACATCATAGCAAGAGAAGGCGAGATCAGAAAAACACCAGACTCTTGTATCATTTATTGCCTTACACCTGACCATTACATCATAATGGGGTTGTTCCTTCCTCTATCAATCAGAATAACACACAAACAGACTACAGATGATCCCACAAAAAAAGAAAACAAACATAAAGCCTGAACTCAATGGAAGGATCCCATAGCGAAGATAGTCCTGTTAGTCAGGAAGGAACCTTAAGCTGAACCACCAGTGGCGGTTCTACACGGAGGCCTGGGGTGGCCCGTGCCCCCGTAGACATGTCCCTGGCCACCCCTGCGGCCACCCCGCGCTGACCAAATAAAAAAAATATATAGGAATTTATTATGACTTTACACCCGAGCGCCAAAAGCGGTACTAATGCGATGCAACGTTCTACACGGGTAAATCACTGTAGTTTGCCATTGTGTGGTGCTTGCTGGAGAGAGGAGCTACGATTTAAATGTTTGGCTCGCTCTCTTTCATTAATGGATCGCTGGTTCATAAGAGGAGCTGGTAGTCTGCCTATGCCTGTAGTGGTAAGTAACCATAGTAATAATAAACAACTGTCTACCGGCTGAGCTGGTGATTTTTCTGCCACATAAAGGTAGAGAAGAAGGAAAAATAACCACAGCGTTTTTTTCCAGAACCAAAAGATGGAAATATACTATGCCTGTTGACTTTCCCAGATGTTATGTGTACACAAATTGTCATAGACGAACTGAACGAATTTGATTTCACGACGACAAGAATGTGTGTGGGTCATACAGTCACAGTCTTTCACAATCACTTTGTTAATTCCAGGATAAAAAAAGAGTCAGTTCTTGTGACATAGTCGCTGATATCTGACAGTAGGTAACATACAACATCATATCTAGCTACTAGCTTGCTTTATATTCCTGCGCTAGCAAGAAGCCTTTGATTGCTAACTGATGTAGCTAGCTCTTGCTGCTGAGTTTTCAAAGTTGACGTCAATGTTTTAATTTAATGTATCCCATGATCAGGGTGTTTTCACTGCTTTCAACACTGATAGCTACAACAGTTAGCAAGCAAAGGCTTTCTTTCTAGTGCAGGAATCTTAGATCAGCAGTAGACTAGCTAGCAGCTAAACAATAACATAATAACATGAGGGGCAGATAACATCGACTGTCATGAGAACTAACTCTTTTTTACTGGAATTAATAAAGTGATCCTGGATCAAAAGCCACAATCACCACTAGTATTTAATCAAAACAGGTTTAATGGGTACCGTTACTTCGGTTCGTCATTGAATTAAATGGTCTTCACCATACAAAGACATAGCTACTTAACGGAGTTTTGGTAAACAGTTGTCGTGAATATGAGACTCTCCTGCTGTCAAATCAGGACCAATCAGAGAAGAGCCCGTCCTGCTTTGGTTCCCGCCCACACAGTGTCAAAAGTTGAATTGATGCTCTGTATTTGCACCCTGTACTGTATTTTCCATTTTCATTTTGTTATGGCCCTTACTCTTGCACCTGCACTCATTGTTATAATGTTAAGTTAAGTTATACATGTTTATATGTTATTAAAGTAATTCAAGTTTATAATATTTAAAAATCATTTGTTGCGTTTTTTTATGTGCCCCCCTGGTTAAACCCTGGCCCCTCCTTGGCCCCCCTAGTAAAAATGGTCTAGAACCGCCACTGTGAACCACGGCACATAAGGGGGGACCCATCTGCTTAAGGTCAGCCGGGAGGAGATAAAGAGGGGATGAGGGGAGGGTTGGTTGGTGTAAGATAAAATCAAAATGTATCGATTTAGCATGAGAAAAATGGCGAGTGAGGTTCACATGGGAAAATTGTAAAGACCAAGAATACAGCAGGCCATAACTCTGAATGTCAGTGTGAGAAAGGGTGGCATCCCTAGACAGACAGGAAGAAACACTTGACATTTCAATGTGCAGGTCAGCAGATCAAGAAATGCAGAGGTTCTGTTTTACAAGAAGTCATGGGTAATTACTATGTACAGAGTGGACCAGACAGTATGTCACCATCCCATGACCGATAAGGGGGTGGCTTGTGGGCCCAGAGTGGCATCACTGGGCTGGGGCTTTAAATGTTTGAACATTGACTGTACCTAATCAGAATCCGGGTTCTCCAGCCGTTAGTGTAGTGCTGATGTAACATTCTTGACTGCACTGCATTGACGGCTGTATTGTGTCATCATTTTCCAAGTAAACTTATCTTGCTACAAAAAAAGCCTCGTCCGTTGACTCCTCTTAAAGCAGCACACAGGTATAGAAAATACCTAACAGTGGCAGAGGTAGAAGGGGAACGGAAACAACAAGTTTTGTTCACAGCTTGCATTTGGCATATGTACATAATATAAAAATGTATACAGACATCAGGATGTCAGCTATATACATGATACATACAAAACCAGCTTAGCGGGAATACCCTGTGCTCATAGGGTAACTTTTACAGGGGTAAGAAGAGTAGGAACAGAAAAACATGTTGGTGGTAGCAATAATATGTGTTTGTATATAAATGCTAGCATAGGGTATGGGGTAGAGTAAGTGTACGGCAGTACGGTGGTCGTGGGTGCAGAGGGCAGAGAGTTTCTACAGGGAGATTGGGTGGAGAGACTACAGCAGCATCCCATAGCGAAGATAGTCTAGATTAGGAGAGAAACAAAAAACAATGAGTTGGAAGAGTTTGGCTGTCCATATGCGTAGATGAGGAGGAGTGGTGGTGAGGAGCAATGTTTCCACATCCATCAGCAATTGGATCAGGCTATAAGGGAGAGAGAACATTTTTGTTAGTAGACATCAATTTTGGAAACAGACAAGGAGACACTTTTAGGTAGTCAATTAACAGTAGGCAATATGGCCATTTTATCTGTATTATTATAGGCATTATCAATATGATATAAAAGGAGAGGGAGAGAGAGAGGCTACCTGGCTAGATGTATGGGAATATGAATTAGCATTTAGTTTGGTTTGGTACATGTGGATATTTTAGTCATAAGCTTTGTAAGGGTGGCAGGGTGCACGCCAGTGACTCGTCATTGTCAGTGATGAGGCCCACAATGGTTGTGTCGTCAGCAAACTTGACGATGAGATTTGAACTGTGCGTTGCCGCACAGTCATGCGTGAACAAGGAGAACAAGAGGGGGCTGAGCACACATCCCTGGGGGGGTTCCTGTGTTGGTGATCGTTAATCCATCCCTGCTATAACCCATATCAACCTGTGATCTATTGGGACCTGTCTGGTTTCAGTGTGCCACCTAGTGGCCGTGTAGGGCATCACAGAACAACCCTTGGTTTCACTGTGACCCACTGCCATATTTTGAATTGGAGATTGAAGTGCAAAGTGCAGCTCTTATTTGACATGTCTGGGCTCCAGTAACAGAGTGGCAGCAGGATCTGATTCTGAATTGGGTTGAACTGGGTACTTGGAGTAGGGTTAAGTCATCGAAAGAACTCAATCAAAGTGGAGCACCACTAGGGGTCTATCTGTGCACGTGCCTGCACACAGACACACATACAACGCCGTTGAATCATCAACAAACCAACCAACAACATGCACTACTGTGGAACCGGGTCCCATGGATAAAGCCACTGGTAAAACCCGTCTAGTTCCAACATTCCAAAAACCCTACGAGCTTCCAGCGAATGTCCCATCCTTTTAATTAGTTCTGTGGTAAACAATGTTCCTGGCTCCAGTTCAAAAATGTGTTTTATGTTTCCACAGTAATGTTAGCTAAATAACATATGAGCACAGGTGTGAATATACATCAGAGAAAGCTAGAATACAAAAAAAAAAAATCTGCAAAAGGATCAGTCTCACACAGTGCAAGCAGTCTGTGAGAGTCCGATTCATTCTCTCATAGGCAGATTCATTCTCTCACTCCCGTTCACTCTTCTTTCATTACTTCTTTCAATTACTCTGTCCATCAATTCCTCCGCTTTTTTCTACGTTTTTGTCAGCCTTCTTTGACTTTATAGTCCTCCATCCTCCATCACACTACATCTCTCTGCTTCACTCAATTTGTTGTCCTTCTTTCAGAATTTTCCCTCTTCACTCTTTACTTTCTTTATCCATTTATTCTTCTTTCGTTTAGTCTTTCCTGCTTGTTCACTTTTCTTTCCTTTCTTCTTCCTTTCTTAAGTGCAAAGTGCAGCTCTTATTTGACATGTCTGGGCTCCAGCAATAGAGTGGCAGCAGGATCTGATTCTGAATTGGTTTGAACTGGGTACTTGGAGTAGGGTTAAGTCATCGAAAGAACTCAATCAAAGTAACGTAAAACATACCAGATGCATGTAAAGCCATACATCATTCCTCTATATAGGGGAAATCTGTGGTTAAATGTTTTCCACCTCTGATTCCTCTCAGCTGGTAATGAGAGAGGCAAGGTAGTGTGGCACTGCAACAGATACAGTAGGACTTAGATTAGGACACACACAGACTAGGAGATTATGAGGGTTATGAGTGCAGCTCCAGTTCTATGACAGATGGTGGTCACTTGGGTTGTTCCTCAAGATGTTGACGGAGGAAAAATATGACTGAAGGCGCCATACATTTCCAACTTAATTTCATAGGCATGAGGTGGTTTAATGAGGTGAATAATATCATACTATAATATAACTCATATCAACCTGTGATGTAGTGGGACCCGTTTGGTTTCAGTGTGCCACCTAGTGGCCGTGTATGGCATCACAGAACAACCCTTGGTTTCACTGTGACCCACTGCCATATTTTGCTGTCATTACCTGCTTGTCTGATGCTGCGGGTCAGAGAAGAAGTAGGCTGCAGCCGTTTGGCCTGGCGCTTAGCACCATAGACATAGGATACGTATTATATGTCTATGCTCAGCACTGCATGAGCATTAAGTGAAGGAGGAGGGATGGGAGTAGCGGGGGCTTGTGAGCACCACGGAGCATGTTGGGGCTATATTCTCACAATAATTCAAATAAATGCCCGGTCAGATATCAAAACACATTTGGAGGGAATTGATGACAGAGAGAGTAATTTTATTCTTAAACATTAATGAATCAATAAAGAATTTGGCTCCAGCAGAAGGGGCACTTTTCTCATCCAGGGGTCAAGGGGCAGGTGCTGGAGCACCACTAGGGGTCTATCTGTGCACGTGCCTGCACACAGACACACATACAACGCCGTTGAATCATCAACAAACCAACCAACAACATGCACTACTGTGGAACCGGGTCCCATGGATAAAGCCACTGGTAAAACCCGTCTAGTTCCAACATTCCAAAAACCCTACGAGCTTCCAGCGAATGTCCCATCCTTTTAATTAGTTCTGTGGTAAACAATGTTCCTGGCTCCAGTTCAAAAATGTGTTTTATGTTTCCACAGTAATGTTAGCTAAATAACATATGAGCACAGGTGTGAATATACATCAGAGAAAGCTAGAATACAAAAAAAAAAAAATCTGCAAAAGGATCAGTCTCACACAGTGCAAGCAGTCTGTGAGAGTCCGATTCATTCTCTCATAGGCAGATTCATTCTCTCACTCCCGTTCACTCTTCTTTCATTACTTCTTTCAATTACTCTGTCCATCAATTCCTCCGCTTTTTTCTACGTTTTTGTCAGCCTTCTTTGACTTTATAGTCCTCCATCCTCCATCACACTACATCTCTCTGCTTCACTCAATTTGTTGTCCTTCTTTCAGAATTTTCCCTCTTCACTCTTTACTTTCTTTATCCATTTATTCTTCTTTCGTTTCGTCTTTCCTGCTTGTTCACTTTTCTTTCCTTTCTTCTTCCTTTCTTAACTTTTGCATTTTATGCACTGGTATTCCCTCCAGGAAATGCATATTCTTGTTACAGTGCATGAAATGCCCTGTATTATTATTCCTAGGCTTCTTATTCCAGTGCATGAAATGCCCTGTATTGTTATTCCTAGGCTTCTTATACTTCTTCTTATTACAGTGCATGAAATGCCCTGTATTGTTAGGCTTCTTATTACAGTGCATGAAATGCCCTGTATTGTTAGGCTTCTTATTACAATGCATGAAATGCCCTGTATTGTTATTCCTAGGCTTCTTCTTCTTCTTCTTCTTCTTCTTCTTCTTCTTCTTCTTCTTCTTCTTCTTCTTCTTCTTCTTCTTCTTCTTCTTCCCTTTAACACTCTAAGGTCCAAGGCCTTTTAGACTTTTCTAAGTTGTCTGACATGCCTTGATGTTTTTGTACATTTTGCTTAACTAAAAACATTGATGCACAAATGGAATATATGATTCTATTCTAGAAGACCTCAGCAATAATATTAGAAAAGGGTTCAATGTTTCCGTGGTTGTTCTTTTTATGTCTCTAAGACGAAAACTCAAAAATAAAAACATCCCGGACGAGGGATATAGACCTTTTAGTGTTAAGCGCTTAATTCAGCTTGAACCGCTCAACTTAGAAACTTTGTTCAAACGTTGGTGCGAAGGTCTTGTAAAGGACACTTGTGCTATGTATTTTTCATTTTTCTAAACTGTATGCTTTTTAAAATATTAAAGAAAAAGAAATACAATTTCTCCCATTGACAAACATTGTGCCATTATGACATCATAATAGGGTCTTTCAACTGGCTTGCACCTGTGCTTCACTGACACCTGCGCCAATGTTCCAAGGCTCCTCTTCTCTCTGTCCCTCTCCATTCAACTGTATAACTAGGAATATTAAGAGACACCTTCCATACTATACTTTTTCTCTCTCTCCACCTTTCTCTTTATCCCTCTCACTCTACTTTCTCTCACACTCCATCTCTCTCCTTGTTTTTTTTTTTCTCTCCTTCTTTCAATATTTTCCCTCTTCACTCTCTCTTTACTGTCTTTATCCAGAGCCACTATTGTTCACTCTTTCATTTCTTCATTCACTCTTGTTCACTTTTCTTTCATTTCTTCTTCCTTTCTTAACTTAACTCTTTTTCCTTCAATATTGTCCCTCTTCACTCTCTCTTTTTCTCATTATCCATAGCCATTCTGGCTCAGCCTTCTTTCCTTTCTTCTTTCTTTCTTTACTTAACTCTCTTTCTTTCAGTATTTTCCTTCTTCACCCTCTCTTTACTGTCTTTATCCAAAGCCACTCTTGTTCACTCTTCTCTCCTTTCTTCTTCCTGTTCTCCACCTGCAACAGATACAGTAGGATTTAGATTAGGACACACACAGACTAGGAGATTATGAGGGTTATGAGTGCAGCTCCAGTTCTATGACAGCTGGTGGTCACTTGGGTTGTTCCTCAAGATGTTGACGGAGGAAAAATATGACTGAAGGCGCCATACATTTCCAACTTAATTTCATAGGCATGAGGTGGTTTAATGAGGTGAATAATATCATACTATAATATAACCCATATCAACCTGTGATGTAGTGGGACCCGTTTGGTTTTAGTGTGCCACCTAGTGGCTGTGTAAGGCATCACAGAACAACCCTTGGTTTCACAGTGACCCACTGCCATATTTTGCTGTCATTACCTGCTTGTCTGATGCTGCGGGTCAGAGAAGAAGTAGGCTGCAGCCGTTTGGCCTGGCGCTCAGCACCATAGACATAGGATACGTATTATATGTCTATGCTCAGCACTGCATGAGCATTAAGTGAAGGAGGAGGGATGGGAGTAGCGGGGGCTTGTGAGCGCCACGGAGCATGTTGGGGCTATATTCTCACAATAATTCAAATAAATGCCCGGTCAGATATCAAAACACATTTGGAGGGAATTGATGACAGAGAGAGTAATTTTATTCTTAAACATTAATGAATCAATAAACAATTTGGCTCCAGCAGAAGGGGCACTTTTCTCATCCAGGGGTCAAGGGGCAGGTGCTGGAGCACCACTAGGGGTCTATCTGTGCACGTGCCTGCACACAGACACACATACAACGCCGTTGAATCATCAACAAACCAACCAACAACATGCACTACTGTGGAACCGGGTCCCATGGATAAAGCCACTGGTAAAACCCGTCTAGTTCCAACATTCCAAAAACCCTACGAGCTTCCAGCGAATGTCCCATCCTTTTAATTAGTTCTGTGGTAAACAATGTTCCTGGCTCCAGTTCAAAAATGTGTTTTATGTTTCCACAGTAATGTTAGCTAAATAACATATGAGCACAGGTGTGAATATACATCAGAGAAAGCTAGAATACAAAAAAAAAAAAATCTGCAAAAGGATCAGTCTCACACAGTGCAAGCAGTCTGTGAGAGTCCGATTCATTCTCTCATAGGCAGATTCATTCTCTCACTCCCGTTCACTCTTCTTTCATTACTTCTTTCAATTACTCTGTCCATCAATTCCTCCACTTTTTTCTACGTTTTTGTCAGCCTTCTTTGACTTTATAGTCCTCCATCCTCCATCACACTACATCTCTCTGCTTCATTCAATTTGTTGTCCTTCTTTCAGAATTTTCCCTCTTCACTCTTTACTTTCTTTATCCATTTATTCTTCTTTCGTTTCGTCTTTCCTGCTTGTTCACTTTTCTTTCCTTTCTTCTTCCTTTCTTAAGTGCAAAGTGCAGCTCTTATTTGACATGTCTGGGCTCCAGCAATAGAGTGGCAGCAGGATCTGATTCTGAATTGGGTTGAACTGGGTACTTGGAGTAGGGTTAAGTCATCGAAAGAACTCAATCAAAGTAACGTAAAACATACCAGATGCATGTAAAGCCATACATCATTCCTCTATATAGGGGAAATCTGTGGTTAAATGTTTTCCACCTCTGATTCCTCTCAGCTGGTAATGAGAGAGGCAAGGTAGTGTGGCACTGCAACAGATACAGTAGGACTTAGATTAGGACACACACAGACTAGGAGATTATGAGGGTTATGAGTGCAGCTCCAGTTCTATGACAGCTGGTGGTCACTTGGGTTGTTCCTCAAGATGTTGACGGAGGAAAAATATGACTGAAGGCGCCATACATTTCCAACTTAATTTCATAGGCATGAGGTGGTTTAATGAGGTGAATAATATCATACTATAATATAACTCATATCAACCTGTGATGTAGTGGGACCCGTTTGGTTTCAGTGGGCCACCTAGTGGCCGTGTATGGCATCACAGAACAACCCTTGGTTTCACTGTGACCCACTGCCATATTTTGCTGTCATTACCTGCTTGTCTGATGCTGCGGGTCAGAGAAGAAGTAGGCTGCAGCCGTTTGGCCTGGCGCTTAGCACCATAGACATAGGATACGTATTATATGTCTATGCTCAGCACTGCATGAGCATTAAGTGAAGGAGGAGGGATGGGAGTAGCGGGGGCTTGCGAACGCCACGGAGCATGTTGGGGCTATATTCTCACAATAATTCAAATAAATGCCCGGTCAGATATCAAAACACATTTGGAGGGAATTGATGACAGAGAGAGTAATTTTATTCTTAAACATTAATGAATCAATAAAGAATTTGGCTCCAGCAGAAGGGGCACTTTTCTCATCCAGGGGTCAAGGGGCAGGTGCTGGAGCACCACTAAGGGTCTATCTGTGCACGTGCCTGCACACAGACACACATACAACGCCGTTGAATCATCAACAAACCAACCAACAACATGCACTACTGTGGAACCGGGTCCCATGGATAAAGCCACTGGTAAAACCCGTCTAGTTCCAACATTCCAAAAACCCTACGAGCTTCCAGCGAATGTCCCATCCTTTTAATTAGTTCTGTGGTAAACAATGTTCCTGGCTCCAGTTCAAAAATGTGTTTTATGTTTCCACAGTAATGTTAGCTAAATAACATATGAGCACAGGTGTGAATATACATCAGAGAAAGCTAGAATACAAAAAAAAAAAATCTGCAAAAGGATCAGTCTCACACAGTGCAAGCAGTCTGTGAGAGTCCGAATCATTCTCTCATAGGCAGATTTATTCTTTCACTCCCGTTCACTCTTCTTTCATTACTGCTTTCAATTACTCTGTCCATCAATTCCTCCGCTTTTTTCTACGTTTTTGTCAGCCTTCTTTGACTTTATAGTCCTCCATCCTCCATCACACTACATCTCTCTGCTTCACTCAATTTGTTGTCCTTCTTTCAGAATTTTCCCTCTTCACTCTTTACTTTCTTTATCCATTTATTCTTCTTTCGTTTCGTCTTTCCTGCTTGTTCACTTTTCTTTCCTTTCTTCTTCCTTTCTTAACTTTTGCATTTTATGCATTGGTATTCCGTCCAGGAAATGCATATTCTTGTTACAGTGCATGAAATGCCCTGTATTATTATTCCTAGGCTTCTTATTCCAGTGCATAAAATCCCTGTATTGTTATTCCTAGGCTTCGTATTACAGTGCATGAAATGCCCTGGGCCTCGTTTCCCGATAACGACGTATCTTAACGTTCTACGTGGATTTTCACGACATCGTAGACTCAATAACACTTTCTACTTACGAGTGTTTCCCAACCATCAACTTAAGGTCAGGTGCACGAGCGCAACGTGCACAAGTTCTTAAGTATCTCTTAGGAGCTGTTGACGTCACGTTAACCTGTTTACGTTAATTGCTGTGAAATTAGCTAGCCTATGCGTGCATCGAACGTACACTGCGCACTGAATTCGGGGCGGGGATAGTAACGCCATCTCCAGCAGAGTTAAACTGTGTTCCCATTGTAAGATCATTTATTACGATCTGTCTCAGAGTGGGCTGTCAAAGCTACCATCATCGAAGTCATACAGTACAGTAGGCTACATACATTCAATAAAATGAACCTACATTTGAGTCCAACTGCATGCCCATTCTTACCCTACACTTACCCTTACAATAAAGAAGTGATCCTATTTCAACCATAACTTCATTTTAAATAATTTCTTTCTTCATGACATTTAGTTTATAGTTTAGACAGCAACGTTGACATCTATATTCAACTGCATCCACTACATAATCTCAAACTTTATTTGTTGGTAACAAATTCAAAAAGGCTACCATTAACACATTTCTTAATGAAAAGGAAACATGCATCACAATAATACTTCAGTGTAACCTGTACCTATGTGGAGTGCAAATATGTCTTGCCATTACACTACCCAACAGCTCTACGTCTGCTTACACTACAGAATGCATAATTCCTACGGGCACTGCACTAGTTTTGTATAGCCTAATCTTTATTTTCAAATACTCAATATTCTTTATTTCTATTTTGATGGGAATAGGCAGGTGAAACAATGACATTCTCATGATGTGCTATACACAGAAACATCGTTGCAAAATACACATCGTGCAAATATATATGCATACAACTGTGTAGGGCACGAAACAACCATCTAGCTAGAAAGCTACCATATAAGCCAATGTAGTGGTGGCATAAGCGCTAATTGTGCCATAAAACTACTGTTTGAAAGCTTCAGTTAAGACCTACATACTCTGCATTGGTCACGAAGCACATTTCAGATCAAACCGAGTCATTATAAACATATAAAAAGTTGTGTAGATAGCTTTATTAATGTAAAATATTCCTCGCTTCAAGTAGCCATGTTTTTTTTTTTAATTCCCCTTTCTTCCGAACGACGGTCGAACGACGCCCCTGGTGGATTAAATCGCTAAGTGTGAAGTTACTACTGGTCCTGACACACGTAGAATTCTTCTCAACGAAAGATACCTGCTTGTCTGATGCTGCGGGTCAGAGAAGAAGTAGGCTGCAGCCGTTTGGCCTGGCGCTTAGCACCATAGACATAGGATACGTATTATATGTCTATGCTCAGCACTGCATGAGCATTAAGTGAAGGAGGAGGGATGGGAGTAGCGGGGGCTTGTGAGCGCCACGGAGCATGTTGGGGCTATATTCTCACAATAATTCAAATAAATGCCCGGTCAGATATCAAAACACATTTGGAGGGAATTGATGACAGAGAGAGTCATTTTATTCTTAAACATTAATGAATCAATAAAGAATTTGGCTCCAGCAGAAGGGGCACTTTTCTCATCCAGGGGTCAAGGGGCAGGTGCTGGAGCACCACTAGGGGTCTATCTGTGCACGTGCCTGCACACAGACACACATACAACGCCGTTGAATCATCAACAAACCAACCAACAACATGCACTACTGTGGAACCGGGTCCCATGGATAAAGCCACTGGTAAAACCCGTCTAGTTCCAACATTCCAAAAACCCTACGAGCTTCCAGCGAATGTCCCATCCTTTTAATTAGTTCTGTGGTAAACAATGTTCCTGGCTCCAGTTCAAAAATGTGTTTTATGTTTCCACAGTAATGTTAGCTAAATAACATATGAGCACAGGTGTGAATATACATCAGAGAAAGCTAGAATACAACAAAAAAAAAAATCTGCAAAAGGATCAGTCTCACACAGTGCAAGCAGTCTGTGAGAGTCCGATTCATTCTCTCATAGGCAGATTCATTCTCTCACTCCCGTTCACTCTTCTTTCATTACTTCTTTCAATTACTCTGGCTCATTACTGTAGCCTATAGTGCAGTTAAACCATGGCTTAATATTTTCTTTTTTTCAAGTTTGCTGTGAACATAGAAGTCAGGCCTCTTATTTCAAAAACTCTGAACCGTTACAGTTCAGGTTACCAATAAAAGGTAAGCCTATACTTCTGTGCTTTCAGCCAGCTGCCTGTTGACGTTTTCAGGCAACAGTGAAGCTTGCTTTTTTTTGCACAACACAACTTTTAAAGGTAAACTTTCTATTCAGAAGCTTTATATCATCCATTTCGCCATATCGCGCTCACCATTCACTCAAACGAAACGTTAGCCTACTACACAGTTTGCAAGGCCAAAAAGAATGTTGATCTTTTTTAACAACGCGTTAAACGCGCGATAAAAAAAATTGATAACGCCGTTAATAACACGTTAAACTGACAGCACTAGTCAACATACTTGGTTTATTTAGCAGTATTATATATTTTTTTGTAATCTAGTGTATTAGAAATAATGCGAATGACAAATGTTCTTGTGCAAAATAATGTAAGGAACCTTACTTTTTCAGGGTGTAATTTGAGTGGTTAAAGAAAGAAATGTGTAAATTAACACAGGAAAGTGTATACAGTATGTGTATGTGTTTTTGTGTGTGAGAGAGAGATTTTGCATTCAAAAACAATTACAAATATTATAACAAAGTATTAACTCAAATGGGAAATGATAAATAAGGACACCAGTGCAGATGATACAAATTAATACAAAGTAATGAACTGAAGTAATGAACATGCATTTGATAATGTGCTTAACAATAATGTTTACATACAGTACACAGACAAAGCCTTTGGAAGAAGGTTTCATAACTAGTGCCTGCAAATGCATTTTAACATACTAACAGTGTATAAAAGTCTTCTAACTTCCAGGAAAACAATCAGTAGATAACAATGCAAAAAAAAAAACACACAAGGAAATTGAAATTACATAGGAAAGTGTGTGTGTGTGTGTGTGTGTGTGTGTGTGTGTGTGTGTGTGTGTGTGTGTGTGTGTGTGTGTGTGTGTGTGTGTGTGTGTGTGTGTGTGTGTGTGTGTGTGTGTTCTCTCTACTTCACTCAATATTTTCCCTCTTCACTCTCTCTTTATCTCATTATCCATAGCCACTACTGTTCACTCTTCTTTCCTTTCTTCCTTCAATTACTTTGTCTATCAATTCCTATTCTTTTTCCAACCTATTTGTCAGCCTTCTTTGACTTTACAGTCCTCTATCCAGGCCATGTCTGTATATTCCACTTTATCCATCAATCATTCTAACATCTCCGTCCTCCCCTATGCCCATTCTCTTTCGTTCTTTCACTAATTCTATCCCTCTGTAGAAAATCCATCCACTTGTTTTTCCTATCCCCCTCCAACCTCTGCTTAAGTCCATTTTCTCTTGTTCTTTCAAACTTTTCCCTTTTTACTCTCTCTTAACTGTTTTCATCCATAGGCACTCTGGTTCACCCTTCTTTTGTTCTTCTTTCACTCTTGGTCACTCTTCTTTCATTTCTTCTTTCTTTCTTAACTTAACTCTCTTTCTTTCAGTATTTTCCCTCTTTACTCTCTCTGTCAATATCCAGAGCCACTCTTCTTTCTTCTTTCATTTATTCTTCCTTTCTTAACTTTTGCATTTCATGCACTGGTATTTCCTTAAGGAAATGAATATTCTTATTTATATTTAATTTTCTAACTCTATGTAGGGCTGGGCGATATGACGATATATATCGTGAGGACGATAGAAACGTGTCTATCGTGACCTTTCTCCTCTATCGTTTCTATCGTGATAAACTTTTTTTCATTATACAGTCAGCTGGCAGCTTCAGTGGCTGCTAGCAACGTTTAGCTATCGCTGCTAGTTGAGATTCAACGGTGTGTCGCTGGTTTCCCTGGTAACGGACAGACGGTTAGCAGCTAGCCCTGGGTCTACTCTACCTTCTGATTGACGCTCTTTGCCCTGCCATCCACGGACAACTCAGTTTGACCCATCTCTCTGGACCATCGAGGTACTGGGTTCCAGTTTTATTGAGTTATTATCCTGACATTACACACACATACATAACAAGGAGCTCCTTCCCGAACTGAACGGCATGATACAAACATTCGTATCGCTCACACACACCGCCAGCACAGCCGCTTGCCGGAGCGGCACAGCACTCTGTGGATTGACAAATACGTCATCGTACGTATTCTGAGCTGTGACCATCGACTTTTGAACTCTGAACTTATACATCTATTCGGAACACAAAGAACTGTAAAATACATCGGGATTGTATTGCCATATTGTTATTGCATTAGTTAAGTTGTTTATGGATTGTATATTTATAGCAAGCGTGAACGAGAGAGTGATTGGGCATTAGGCCACTGATATTGAATGGGTATGAAAATAGTTATTAAAGCAAATATTTAGAGTAGGTTCATTGAATGTATCTATTTATAATAATTAATATTAGTACATGTCTTATTTAATACTGAATGGCTTTTATCTCTTCATTATATTTAATATTAGTCAATATTACAGGGGAGTGAGATCTTAGTTACACTCACTCTATACACATCATTTTAGTAGCGGATTAATGCTCCCGCTACATTTTTTCCATTATTATATTATTATCGTGATATATATCGCTATCGTGATATAAAATAATCCATATCGTGATAAATGTTTTTTTCCATATCGCCCAGCCCTAACTCTATGTATTTGAAAAAAAAAATAAGGTTTCTGTGGGGGTTCTTTAGGACAAAAACTTGCAGAGCTTTAAAGGCATAATGTAAAGAAGAAGACATTTTCATACACAGTAACCCCTAGGGAACAAAGACCTGTTTGACTTTTTTTTTAGGAAGTCTCAAATGCCTTAGCATTTTTGTATATTTCCCCTAGCTAAAAGTAATGATGCACAAGTGGCATTTATGATTATGCTAAAGAAGACATCATCAATAACAACATTAGAGTAAAAGGAATGTAGTAAAATCAAATTGTATTTAAATCAAATGTAAAACTTTAATCAGTGCATGTACGATGCCAATGGTAAAACAGCTGGGTAGTGAGTATGCTAGCAGGCAAAGAGTCAATCGACTCAGGAGCAGTCATGGCATTGGCCAAGTCAGGACCAGACTCAGGCTTGGAAACACGAACAACCCCAGGATCAGGAAACAACTCGAGACCAGGAACCAATTAGTGGACAGGAATCAACTCAGGATCAGGAAACAACGGAAACAACTCAGGACCAGGAACCATGGGGACCAGACAATTTTGATGAAAGGAACCATTCTGGGATCAGGAACCTTGAGAAAGGGAACCATCCCAGGTGCAAGAACTGGAGCCATGGGAGCTCCCTTCGAAACAGGAACCCCCTGTGAAACAGCCTGGATCTTGTCCGACTGAACAGACACAGGAAAAGGGGAGAAGTCGGCATTGGCAATAGGTGGCAGATCCTCCTCAGCGTTGGGCAGAGGGACTTTCAAGGCATGGGCAGCTAAGGCCCTGAGTCTCTGCGTAGCTGAGGGGTACAACATCTAGAGCCACACTTTTTCTGGGGGACAGTTTGATGGCCAGATGAGTTCCTCAGAACAGGTACTTTTGGAGACTAAGGGAGGCAGGATGTGGCAGGTTCTGTACTAGCCGATCGGAAGCTAGCAGGTTTGAGGCATCCTGACTGGTGGTAAGCAGTCTGGGAGGATGACTGGGGCCTAGCAGGCTGAGGGCTAACATACGTGGCTACCTGAAGCCAAAACAGGCCCAACTTAGCCACTTTGGTTGGTTGGTGGAGACGGTTGGTTCTGAAACTGGCCCAGGTGGAGAGTTAGCAAACCGAAAGTTAACGACTCAAGAACTGGATCGCGAGGGGGGCTAGAAGGCCGGTGCCATGGAGAACCTGGAAATCATGTAGGCTTACTCAGGGCACTTTTCTACCTAGTTAGATTTGAAGTGAGTTAATTATTATGTGTTTTTGTGTGTACAGGTAAACGGTTCTGTTTTGGATCATCAGGCAGTTGCTGGGTTTTGATGTATTCCAGGTTTTCATTTGTTGTGTAACCAATATGCTTACTCCCTGACTTATTGAGACGATGCTTTATCTAATATTACTCTACTCTTTTTCCTTCCTAGTGAATGAAGGTGTTTCAAAATGTTATGGATGATTGTTTTTCATCTATCAGAGTTTGCTGTCTGTTCGTGTTATTCTGATTGGAAGAGTAAGAAATAACCCCATAATGATGTTATGGTCAGGCTAAGGGCTATACATGATACAAGAGTTTCTTAGTCTGATAGCTTCTTTGTTTTTCTGATCTTGCCTTCTCCTGCTATTGGATCTGCGGTACCTCATCTCTGCTATGAGGAAGATCTTTCACCTAAAATAAAATAAATCGTATTAAATAGATTCTTTGATCTGTCTTGGATTTAATACGATTTATCTTATGTTTGAAACGCTATCTGGATATTCTTATACATTTATTTTTTTATATAAACAAGTGGATTGGCGATCACCTGGTCATTTCGAAAATCACATAATATTGAGTGTCTTATATATTACCATTTGAATGCTGGCAAATATTAAAGTCTGGCCATGTGATGTGTGTACCTTATCCCACTTACCGAAATGCCAATGGGACAGTAGTTTAGCGATCACTTAGCCTCCTTATGTGTAGGCCTATCACTCTAAATAGGTATGCTCCTGGGTTGTAGGGAAGCAGGTGAACGCACAAAAGGGGGAGGTTTGTTTTTCTCACGGTTGTGTGTTGAATCTAGGAAAAGTTTAAACTTAAATACGACAGCCAATGCATTCATGGAATAACGTTTACACAAGTGACTTCGGATTTATTCTAAAGGCAAATCGACACTGCGGCCTGGCGAGAGTCTGGTTCACGTTTGGATCATTATTTGTTATGTAGATAATCACACACGCAATAACGCACAAACGAACAAAGACAGTATGTGTACTGTATTATTTCTGTGTATGTGTGTCTGTTATGTTTATTTAGCCTATTGGCGTTTAATATCGATATCCTGATAAAATGCTAACAGCAAAATCTGATGCTTTTCTGTCTGTCATATTTGGATTCCTTTGAATGGTCTCAGTGTGAGTGGTCTCTGTCCTGCAAGGAAGTAGTTTAAATTAGCTTTAATAAAGAACTCAGAAACATGAGAATCCTGATGCATGCTGCACCCCTCTGCATTTACAAAAATGTCCTCCATTCATGCATGAATACCATTGAGGAATCTTACAAAACTGGTTTTTGGTAAGGGATTATCCTACGTCTAGGCTAACACAAAATACCATTTGATAAATACTTTAAATGATTGTTAAAGATCTGATTGGGTAAGCACTGTGGGATGACGTAGAATAAAGGAACCTACAATGTATAAAGAGTGGTGATCCAGGGGTGAGCGACAAGACACGTTCTTTCCAAAGACTTTGTGCTAGTTGAGTGCTGTGTTGCAGGAGCTACATGTGAGTATGAAATCTGCTTGGTTGATGTTCATTGTGTTACTACTTGTGAATTTTGTAATTCCTTGGTGTACATATAGTAGCTAGTTATGTCTACTTTGGCTTAAATTCATGGTTCAGATACAGAAGATGCATTTAATTGTTTAATAGAAGGACCCAATAGCTATTCTCTCATAACACTTAACTAAGGAGGGTTTTTTAGAGCGCTACATAACCATCATCTGAGTCATTTCTGAACTATGTCTTAATGCTGGTTTGATTTTAAATTCTTAAACTGTAAAATACACAGATGGCAAGTACTTACAAACATGTATATAAATATGTTTATCATGCAGTTTACCTACTGGAACTGACTTTTTTTAACATGCTTTAGTCTGTACAGTGAGACATGGCAGATCCCATAAGCGCTGGAGCAGCTGTGGCGGGAGTTGTCATTGGTGGCGTAGGAGCACTGACTGATGTCGCTGAGAGCATTGTGGAAGCCTCAAGCCGCAACCTCGTCATTCAGCTGACCAACAGGACATCAGGAACTCTTTACAATCCTCAGTGAGTTCCTCATGATTTTAGCATGGGTTATGTAATAATGATGACTCACAGTACCATAGTCAGAATATAAAATGCAGTCCACTTGTAGGGATGGGAACCGAGAACCGGGTCTTGTTTAGAACCGGTTCCCAATGAGCCGAATCTTTGGAATCGTTAGCCAAATTCATAACCGGGTCTGTTAACGGGTCTCTGTGCCGTTTGCGCATGCGCGAACTCTTATAATAAAATCAGACCGCAGCAGAAATTGCAACTCGACAGAAGCGATCTAAAGTGTGGCTTTATTTCACCCGAACGGATGCAAACACGGTCACTTGTAACCTCTGTAAAAGATGTATTTCCTCAAAGGGAGGAAGTACATCTACCATGAATAAGCACTTGAGCACACATGGTATAAAATTACAAGAATGTCATGTTTTCGATGCCAGCAGCAGCTCAACTAACGTCGGCGCTTTATCCCTAACTTGCCAAGGTAAACTCCTCAAAATGTTTTATCATAACAAGTCATAACGGTGTTACTCGTGTGTTATCAGCAAACGTTTGCGTTTTCTTGTTTACCATAACTAAACTTAGCATTGAATTGCTTAACAATGGGCGATGTTGGACTTTGTCATATATTATATATAACTTACATAACTAGGCTAGCTTAACTGTAGAATCTTCTATTCTCAGCCGTTGGCTAGAGGCAGGGGCAGTGCTTGCCTCCCCTCTGTTGGTTCTAGGGTAGGGTTAGGCTGTACAAAAGACTCCGTTAATAATAACGGGTGCAGCTCCCTCAGTTTGACAGTTCGATATGGATTAGTTTCTCGTACCCAATTCAGTGGCAGTAATAGCTAACTAGAATGCGTTTCGTGAACGAACTGCGAGAGTGTGCTTGCTCTGTGACAGAGAGAACAAGTGCCTATGAATTAACATGTATTTACATCTACTCAGTCAGTATAGTGGGGCCTTCTTCCAATATATTTTAGCAAGCAACCAAGCTCAACCATTATATTTAGGCTCCACTGACGTTTAGACATGAGGGTATCTTTGTTGTTCTGTTTTTGTTTGTTTGTTTGCTTGTTTATTGTGAAAGGGTGTTACATTTGGTCATAGCCTAATAGTTCCAGAGTTTCGTTATACTGACTTACTGAGCTAAGTGAATTGTTGAAATTGTTATCTTGGTAAAAGGAAACATCTGTGCAACAATATTGGAATGAATGCGGTTACATAGCCAGCTTTACTTAAAGTTTATTGTAAGATAGGCCTATGTTAGACTTAATGCAGTTAGAGTTAGACTGTAGGTCTAGTATCAAACGTAAGCAACACTTTTACTGTATAGATAGAGAGCACGTGTATCACATTGGTTTATAGTCTGTCAAATTAGTTCTAGTTATTGGTGTTCGTTGGCATAAAAAGTTTGTCTTCTCTTATAAGCCTAGGTAGTACATCTGATTAGAGCTAGCAACCATGAATTGCAGATTAAGGGGTCCCCTATCTCAGTGTTCATTTTGGCAGCTATTTTTAGATTCAGTCTAAAGACAAAAATGCATATAAGTTTTAGTCACATTTAGTCATAGTTATCCTTCTTAGTTTCAGTCTAGTTTTCGAAAACTCATTACAATTTAGTCTAGTTTTAGGCACATTTAAAATTCCATATTATAGCCACATTAAACTCCTTACCTTACCTTCCCTTCTCAGGCCCAGGGACCTCCTGTGTTGTGTCAACTGTAGTAGTCTAGCTTGCAGTACTTAAATTGTGGATGCAATTAGTCTCCAAGATACAGATCTCATGCCTACAGCTGAATTCGAATTTGTTTGTAATAAATAATCGAATGTGATGATGAAGTACGGTACGCAGCGTCTTAACTGAAGCTCAACTCAACTATTACAGCAGCTAGCTTAGCTTGCCGCTAACACTAACTGAAAACACATTGGAACTCATAGTGGCTAGCTAGGTAGCTAGCTGCTAATAAGTAACATATATAAGTAACACATCAGCAGTAATGAATCAAGTGTACTGATATTATATGTACTACTAACATGCCATTCTTAAATTAAAGCCAGTGACATGATGGTTAACGATTAACGAGTTAACGATGGATACCGACAATTAGCATACCTAGCTAGGTAGCATTACCATTGGATTTCAATGGCAGTTATGCTAGCTATGGCTATCCAGACAAAGGGCCTTGTTTCTGGACACGTATCACTTGACGAGCAATACAGTCATCTGGAAAGTTTAAAATGATACTAAACGAAGGGAAATCTACTGTATGGAGATATTTCTGCTCAGTAGACAATGCAGATTCTAATTAGGCTGGTGGATATGTCCAATGTAATAAGTGTGAAGTTTTAATGAAATGATTGATGCAACTGTCGTTCTCCACAATAACTTGGATTAACCTGGATGGCTGGTTGTAGTTTCAGACCGAACGTCAAAGATCTTCATTGGTAGGGGAGAGTGGGGTAATGTGAGACATCGGGTAATGTGAGACACCCCCTGTATCTAGGCTAAGGAACACATTTTTGGTCAAATGACAATTATGTTTTCAAGCCATTCCCATTCCCCCCTTGCCATGAAGGAGAGGTTGGTGCTGGTGCTGTGGAAAGTATGTTTTTGCACAAAAATGTGTTTTTTGCATGTAAAAGTAAATTTTCTTGATGTGAACTAAATCAACTGTTGTGTCAAAGCAAATTGATTCAGGTAGAAAAACTTATATCATACATGTTGATGAACTTCCAACATATAAAACCATGTGATTGATGTTGGTGAAGATTAGCCTGAAATGCTTAGAGATGTTGTTTTTTCTAAAAAAGTGGCTGCGGGGTAAAGTGAGACATATGCTGTGGGGTAAAGTGAGACACTGTTTAGAGAGATCAAACCCTGGCAAAACACTCCCCATCTACCAGATTGCAGGACTTGTGAATGAGGCCTTTTTGTCAGCAGTGACACAACGGAATATCTCTTCTGGATTCAAGTCCACTGGGATATTCCCATATAACCAAGCTTTTTTCCCTGAGGAAGTGTTTGCACCATCTCTGGTGTCAGACCGGCCAAATCCTGAGCTGAACTCCACTGGTCCATCCACTTCAGATGACTGTAACCTTCGCGTCGGGGTGCCGTTCGCCCTGTCGGGGCTTATTTTCACGATAATGACCGGCGTTCCATACATTATCCCTTACAAAATGAGTACGAGGCTGATATTCTAATCCAACTGGGTCTCTGGGTCCTGTGTTCTGAGTCCCAGGCTGTTCTAGCTGGTTCTGATTATGGTCCTATGCCTGTGTTCTAATCTAACTGGTCATTCTATCTGTCATTTGAATGTTAACAAAAACATTTTTAATTATATTATGTTGTACATGATTTTGTTCGGAGTTACTTTCAAGTGTTATGTTAAAATGCTTAATTGACCAATCCCCTTGATTCTGTTACTAGTCCGATATAGGTTTTGGAATGTGTAGTTGTCAAGCTAGCTGTCAGGATTCTTACTGTTACAACATGTGTTGTTATGGTAGTTTTAAAGTGGAAAAAGTAAGTGGATCACTTTACCCCGTTGATTTCTCTGGTCTGTCTCACTTTACCCCTAAGCTGGGGTAAAGTGAGACACAAGACCACTTTTTTTAAAACAATCATATTTTCAATGCCCTTTGTCTTGAAGACATTCTGATGATTTCAATTGCTAGGAAACATCCTGAATAAATGGGATATGTGTACATTTTACTGATACATCAATTAAGCTCGCCTAGAGGAGAGCAAATGTAAAAAATGTCTCACATTACCCCACTCTCCCCTAAGACTTGTCGATTGTGCCTCTGTTGGTGTCTCGTAAAACGTGAGTTTTATTAAAGCATAGCGTGTGTATTGTGTAGCTATTTCATTCCGAGATGGCAGGGGAGTGAAATGCTCCGCTCTGCTGCTGGTATACAGACAGCCGGAAAGGTTAACAAACGGAATGAAATAGCTACACATTACACACGCTATGCCTTAATAAAACCCACGTTACTCACATACTGGTTAACACTGTTAGAGCGGGTGTATAAACTGTACCTGAAACTGTTGCCACTACATTAGTTTTAATATTTTGCACTCTCTATCTAACCACTCGTTCAGGTGTTTTCTTGAGTTGGTACAGCCAACTACTGCATACGTAGTTCCCGAACCACTTTTCCTCGTTAAGTTTTCCATCCTTTTTCACACTGTGTCTCTGCGTCGATATCGGAGATACCTAGCAAAATTAACCTGAGCCTGGGTGAAGGCTAAATAGCTCGCTAGCTATCATCACTCTATTCACGATAGTATCAATAGTATATCTAGGTTTTCTTTGGTGACTGTTGTCGGGCCTTTTTAACTGTCTGAGGGTTGTGAACGTAAACAACTCGCTAGCTATACCTACTACTGTATCATGATATAAAGCTTAATGGTGGTTTTCGATTTACATGATTTTTATGGCATTTAAGAGGTATAAACCTTGATGGTGGTTTTCGATTAGCATGATTGTTATGGCATTTAAGGGTGGCTTTACACGACAACGCTCCCGGGTGAAAACGACAAAATATTTTATCAGATGTGCCTTTCGTTTAGACGGCGACAGCGTTTTTGGGGCTTGAAAACGCAAAGAAATGAACCCACCCTCCAGAGTGGAAATCTTAAAAACGCTCCACCGTCACGTTCCCGTCTAAAGGGTTGAAAATGCAAAAGTGTGCTCTGAGCTGCTCACGCTGGCTATCCTTGCCTACACGTTGACGTCATACCCATGTGCAGTACATCCAAACACCAACAAACGTCAGATTCAACATTATTTTAATGGCCACACATACAGGAAATTAACATGTCGGATTGCTGCCATGCTTTGGTTTTCCGAATTTCGATTTCGCGCTAAGGAGAGAAGTAGAAGGACGTTTCAACGCATGCGCGCGCTCTTGGTGTTGTTGTATGACAGTGCTTCACAGTACCACCTAGCCACCTGGCATGCATACTACATCAAGTTTCACACATTTTTGCGTCCCCGTGTGCATGCAGATTTCCACCCAAAGTCGCTCGTCTAAACGCGAAATAAAAAGTGGGAACGCAACGCCACTTTTGCGGTTTGTGTTCAGATCGTTGTCGTGTAGAGAGCTTCTCCTATCTCAGAGTGTGTGACGTCACAATGGCTCAACCTTCCACCATGTTAGTCAATGAGAGGAAAAGGGGATGAAAAAGAGGAATAAAAAAGGAGTGGCAAGTTGTACCGCCACGAAAAGTCATAGCAGCTTGCACCGGATCGGGCCGGACGTTTTGGTGTTTGAATGGCGTCTCTAGCTCAATCGGGCGAGGAATAGTTAGCTGCAAGAAAAACGTACGGAATAAATAAATAAAGAAAACTTGACGATAACAATACTGTGCTTCCCTTCGGGCAAGCACACTAAATATACTGAGTGCCTAGTTTGTACATGATACAAGTAAGTATGTTTCAGTACGTTATTGTGTTTGTAGTGGACTCTACATTGCTATTAGAAGCGTTTAGCATAATAGTTCGCTTTTAGCAATACAACCAAGCAACCTACAAGAAAATATACAGTCAAGCTGGAGACACAATTAGCCCTGAGCGATCGCGTATCCTCCCAGAGAAGGCAGACATGCTAATTTTTCTGCACAAAAATTGTAAATAGTCTTTGCCACTGCTAGTTAAATTTTTTGGCAGCTCAGTTAATATTATACCCTTTTACAAAAGGAAGGAGCATTGTTATTTGTATGAACGTTTATATTAAACAGAACACATTTATTTAAGTTATGTAAGTTTTATTTAAATGTCTATGTAAACATTCTAGAAATTTATATAAAAGAACATTAATGTAAAAAACCCGTTTGTGCTCTTTTTTCACCCCTTACCCAATTATAAGAATCGTTAAGAGAATCGATAAGGAATCGGTTCGATAAGCAGGAATCGATAAGGAACCGGAATCGTTAAAATCTTATCGGTTCTCATCCCTATCCACTTGTCAAGTTTTAAACAGAGAGACTATGTTTTGAGAGACTATGTTTTGCCCTTTTTCTGTCTTGATGAATTCATATACGTATGAACATCCCTTTCTGTATATAACTAATTTGGGTTCAGTGAACTATTTCAATATTAATGCACCCTTTCAGTCAAGTCACAGAAAATATTCAATTGTGTGGAGATCCACTGACACGGCACATGAAAGCAGCTGTGTAGAGAATATTAAATATATTATTGTTTTTTGTTTTAACCTTTTAAATGAAGGGGGAAAGTAAATAAACTAAATAAATCCGATAAATAAGCCACATTACCACCTCAGCGTGTTTCACTGTCTGCTACCCAAACACCATAGTGTGCATTACCCCTTACTTTATAACTTGTAAAGAGCCCGGAGACTGTTGAACAATGCATGCTAGATGATTAACTACTGTCCCATCTGCAGACGGACAGCAGCCAACTGAATTTGAAATATCTCTGCTTTTCACATTTCATTTTGTGTGGTACGGACAGCATCTGTTAACAGGGGCTAATTTTCATTTAGGGTTTACTTGTCGAATGGACAAGTCCTGGATCCTCCACCACCAAGAATACCAGAAAAAAAAAAGGATGCTTTTTCCTTCTGCAAGCATGATGCAAAGCTGGAGAAGGTATATGGTGTCATCACCTATGATGTGTGTGACATTGATGGAGAACGGAAAAAGTATGATCGACTTGCCTTCATGTTGTTTGTTCCCTTCGATAGGCTACATTATAAAAATGAATTTGGATTTGGTGTTTTTTCTACTGAAACCCCCTGTGATGAGAAACTGCTCGAGGCTATGTATTCAGGGAGTGATCAAAACTCCAAAAAGCAGGTTGCTGATGGCTGTCAGCAGAGCTTCTCTGGCAAAAGGCATCGTATCAAGGGAACAATGTCACAAACGTCTCATGCCACCATAAAAGTAGACGTATCACGACTCTAAAAAGAAACAAAAAAAAAGTAACCATAAAGACATGGCAAAAGTCAACAGGAGAGATGAGACGGTTTGGACAAACATGACATTTCTAAGTAAGTTTTGTTGTGGACCATAACTTCCTATCCTGTGTTTGACCCAGTTAAAGATATCGACTTTGTTTTGTGATTTCAGAACTAGTAAAAATAGGGATTTTCAAAAGTTTAGATATTTAGGCTTGAAGAATATAAGTTCCACATATTAACCAGCTTTATCTTATCTATCTGTCAAGCATACAGATAGGAAGTCTTAATTCTTGTTTTCAGACATACACACAAAACTGTTGGCTTTTTCCTATAAGGAATGACAGTAGCAGTGTTTTCATGTGAAACAGGTTTTTTTTTAGTTTAGGTTCAACTGAACATAGCCAGGAGAATAGAAATCATTAAACCTGCTTTGCAGGTGACATACAGTAGAACATTTATTTTCTATGATATTCAAGGGTGAATTAGTTTAAGAATTGTGCTTAATTTTTATGAATCCTATGATGCATATTGATATTTTTGAACTCCTATTCCAAATGTACTCAACTTTTTCCATTTTGCGATGACTATCTGCTGGACAAAAAGTGTACGCCTGTCATATCTGATTGATTATAATAAACCTTATTTACCACTCCCTGATGTTGTGAGGCTTTCAAACAAACAGAAAACAAATGGAGTGACCTCACTTCACCCACAATGGTTGAATGTGGCTGTTTTAATTATATCATTCCATGCAACTGTAAGCAATTCTATATAGAGTAGACCATCTTTGATAAATATTATTAGGGTTGAATAACTGTTCTTGTGCTACTACCACCTTACAAGCCCCATACTGAACCATGCGTATTTAGATCATAATTCATATGCAACAACTTACTTTATAGCTATTAATAAGGGCTAATTAGGAGCTTATATAGGGTACATTCTTAGTTAACTGTCTATTATGGGTAGAATAAGGACATGCAGAATAAGGCATTTATTAGTGATTTACAATGAGTAATAAGTGGCTAGTTTGCTGCTAATACACATGTTAGTAAGTAGCTAATTAATGGTGAATATGTGTGTCTTAATATAAAGTGTTACCATGACATTTAGTTTATAGTTTAGACAGCAACGTTGACATCTATATTCAACTGCATCCACTACATAATCTCAAACTTTATTTGTTGGTATATCTCCAAAAAAGCTAACATTAAAACATTTCTTAATGAAAAGGAAACATGCATCACAATAATACTTCAGTGTAACCTGTAGCCTACCTATGTGGAGTGCAAATATGTCTTGCTATTACACTACCCAACAGCTACACCTACGTCTGCTAACACTACAGAATGCATAATTCCTACGGGCACTGCACTAGTCCAATTTAATAACTCAACCAGCCTAACCGAGCACTTGAGTGGGACAAATACCCGACATTTTTAGAAAGTGTTACATTCTGCTCAGAAAAATCCAGAGGCCTGGAGCTCAGTGATTTCAATGCTGTGTAGGGCCATAAGATTTATGCATAACTAATAGCTAATTGGGTAAGAGCAGACATCACAAACACCTTTGCTCACAAACATTTGTGTTCTAATCTAAAGATGGGCAAAAATATATAATTAATAATAATAAACAATAATGAATTAATTCATATAATTATTTTCAGTTAAATATAGCTCAAACATGGACATTCAACCCTTGTGAGTGAATCGAGTTCATTCCTTTTGTTTTCTGCTTGATTGAAAGCCTCACAACATCAGGGAGTGGTAAAGAAGGTTTATTACAGGCATACACTTTTTGTCCAGCAGATAGTCATGGCAAAAGGGACAAAGTTGAGTACAATTGGAATAGGAGTTAAAAAAGTAATATCAATATAAAGTATAGAATTCATAAGAATTAAGCACAATACTTATACTAATTCACCCCTTGAATATCATAAAAAGTAAATGTTCTGTCACCCGCAGGGCAGGTTTCAGAAATTCTATTCTCCTTGCTATGTTCAGTTGTACCAAAACCAAAGAAACGCTGATTCACAAGAAGACAATAATGACTTTGCCTTTGTAGATATCTAATTTCAATCAGATCAGGGCCATTACGTCATGACCATTGTCTTTAACCGAGGTGTCCCAGTTTTTCACACCTCTCTCATCAATATGCATAGTGCTCTAGGTGAAGAAAGGTGTCACTCTCTACATTTTTTATAATAAGTATAGAAACCACACACACTTTCTGAATGCTAAACTCACCTATGTGGAGAAAACACCTATGTTTACTAGTTTCAGAGTGTGTTTTGTACAAAGTCTGAGCACCGCTAAAACTAGATTTAATTTATATAAAAAACTTTTTTACTACCTTGACTCTCATTGTATTATTAATGAGGTCTTCTAGAATATAATCATGAATGCCACTTTTGCCTCATGGTTTTCAGTTAGGTGAACTATATATAACATGCTCTACACAGCTGTTGGTACTGTTTTCATGAGAGGATTTCCACAAAATTGGATATTTTCTGTGACTTGACTTAAAGGGTGTATACTTTTTGAAATAGTTCAGTGAAACCAAATGACTAGTAATATACAGAAAGCGATGTTCATATATGAATTCATCAAGGCAGAAAAGGGCAAAACATGATCTCTGTCTAAAACTTGACCAGAAGTGGACTGCATTCTATATGTTTAATTCATATTCTGAATCTGTTACTTTCAGTCATCATTATTACTTAACCCATGCTAAAATCATGAGGTACCGGTACTCACAAAGGATTGGAAAGAGTTGCGGTTGTATAGTTGGCCAGCTCAATGATGAGATTGAGGGCTGAGGCTTCCTTAATGCTCTCAATGACATCAGTCATTGTTCCTATGCCACCCTCGATCGCTCCCGCCAGAGCTGCTCCAGTGAGTATGGTATCTCCCATTACAGCTACAGGATCCAAGATGTATCACTGTGCAGACACAAAGTGTCAAAGTCTTTGGGATGAACTTGTCTTGTCACTCAACGCCAGGTCACCACTCTTTTTACTTTATAGGGTTCCTTTATTCCCCGTCATATCACAGTGCTAACCCAATCAGATCTTTAACAATCAGTTGATGGATTTATCAAATGAAATTGGACATGGATAACACAATGGGTACTCATGCATGGAGGAAGTGTTAATAAATGGAGGGGTTTTTCCCTCCAGATTCCCATGTTTCTGTAATCTTTATTATAGCTACTCTTATTCAATTCAATTCAATTCAATTTTATTTGTATAGCGCCATAACAATACAATTGCCTCTCGGCGCTTAACAGAGCCCAGAGCCTGAACCCCCTTAGTGCATGCACAACGGCAACAGGGGCAAGGAAAAACTCCCTGTTAGGCAGGAAGAAACCTTAAGCAGAACCACGGCACATAAGGGGGGACCCATCTGCTTGAGGTCGGCCGGGTGGAGACAGGAAGGTGGGACGGGGGGAAGGGGGGAAGGGGGCAAGGGGAAGGGTAGTGTGGCAGAAGGGAAAGGAAGCAACAGGGGCAATACACAGCCAGCATTTGGTCACTGGACATATGTGTACATACATCTGGTGGTAAATACATGATACAGACAAGACCAGATTACTGTGGCAATAGGGTTACTGTTACAGGGGTAGGGGATGTAGGGACAGAGAAACATTTCGGTGGAGGCAATAATGTATATTTATGTATGTACATAAATGCTAGCATAGGGTATTGGGTAGAGCAGGTGTACGGCCGTTGGGTCAACCAATGAACCACAATACTTGGTCAACTTAGCTTAATAATCCAATTTAATAACTCAGCACTTGAATGGGACAAATATCCAACATTTTAGAAAGTGTTACATTCTGCTCAGAAAAATCCAGAGGTCTGGAGCTCAGTGATCTCAATGCTGTGTAGGGCCATAATGTTTATGCATAACTAATAGCTAATAGCTAATAAGAGCAGACATCACAAACACCTTTGCTCACAAAACTTTGAGTTCTAATCTAAAGATGGGCAAAAAATTATAATTAATAATAATAAACAATAATTCATTATAATTAATTAACTCATATCATTATTTTCAGTTAAATATAATTAAAACATGCACATTCAACCCTTGTGAGTGAATCGAGTTCATTCCATTTGTTTTCTGTTTGATTCAAAGCCTCACAACATCAGGGAGTGGTAAAGAAGGTTTATTCATATCAATCAGATATGACAGGCGTACACTTTATGTCCAGCAGATAGTCATGGCAAAAGGGACAAAGCTGAGTAAAATTGGAATAGGAGTTTAAAATGTTATATCAATATTAAGTATAGAATTCATCAAAATTAAGGACAAAACGTATACCAATTCACCCCTTGAATATCATAGAAAATAAACGTTCTATGTCACCTGCAGAGCAGGTTTAAGACATTCTATTCTCTTGGCGATGTTCAGTTGTACCAAAACCAAAGAAACCCTGATTCATATGAAAACAATATCACTACTGTCATTTCTTATAGTAAAAATCCAAAACAGTTTTGTGTGTATGTCTGAAAACAAAAATTAAGATTTCCTATCTCTATGCTTACATGTTACTTCCTAACAAATCAAAAAAAAAGTTGAAATCTTTCACTGGGTCAAACTCTGGATCACAAAAAACACAGGCCAGAAAGTTATGATCAACAACAAAACATACTTAGAAATGTCATGTTTGTCTCATCCCTTCTGTTGACTTCTGCAATGTCTTCATGGTTACTTTTATATTTTGTAGATCTCTACTTTCATGGTGGCTTTCCACATCTGTGACATTGTTCCCTTGATAACATACCCTCTATCACTGAAACTTAGCTCACTGCCATCAGCTGTCTGCTTTTTGGACTTAGTATCCTGCCCTGAATACATAGCCTTGAGCAGTTTTTCATCACAGTGTGTTTCAGGAGGAAAAACACCAATTCCAAATTCGTTTGAATATGACACCCTATCGTCAGGGACAGAAAACATGATGGCAAAACGACAAACAGCTGTCTCTTGATCAAGGCAGTCATACACATCATAGGCCATGACACCATATGCCGCTCTCGTGGGATCCTTGCAGAAGGAAAAAGCAGCCTTTTGGTTTGCAGGTATTGTTGGTTGTGGGGGATTGAAGACTTGTCCTGTCCACATGTAAACCCTAAAAGAAATTTAGCACCAGTTAAAGGTGCAATAAGGATCAATAGCTATTCGCTAAAGGTATGCTAGCAGCTAAAACTAACGAAATCTCTTGAAATGTGCTGACTTTGACATTATGACAAACTAGTTACTCAACGACTGTCCTTACACAGTCAAGCATCAAGCAAGTGCAACACAAGACTAAGCAAGACGGCAAATAAGCTACTTACTAGATCGGCAGAAGGTAAACAAGTCAGGTCGGCGGGCTGCGGCAGGCGAAACTACAGAACGCAGTTATATGCCTATAGACCCTGCTATGCCAATGGCACCTACGCGATTCTCCATATTAAATGTCATTGTAGCGCCCCAATTTTTTTTAAGCTGTTATTTTAAGGTTAAACTGCTTAACCTTACCCTAACCCTGAAGCATAATTGTTGCATAATGCACCTTTAATAGATGCTGTCTGTACCACACAAAATGAAATGTGAAAAGCAGAGAGACGTACAATTAAGTTGGCTGCTCTCAGTCTGCAGATGGGGCAGTAGTTAATCAGCTAGCATGCATTGTCCAACACTCTCCGGGCTCTTTACAAGTTACAAAGTAAGGGATAATGCACACTATGGTGTTTGGGTAGCAGACAGTGAAACATGCTGAGGTGGTAATGTGGCTAATTTATCTGATTAATTTAGTTTTTTCACTTATCCTGTTAATTAAAAAGGTAGATACATGACTTGACTGTAAGGGTGTATTAATATTGAAGTAGTTCACTGAAACCAAATGATTATATTTAGAAGGGGATGTTCATATATTAATTCACTAAGCAGAAAAAAATGGCCTAAACACGTTCTCTAATTCTAAAACTGGACAAAAAGCAGACTGCAAGCATCTCACAAATCAATTAATATTCTGGCTCTGCTACTTTAAGGCAGGGCTCTTCAATATGCGGCCCGCGGGCCGAATCCGGCCCCTGAGCTGCTTTGGACTGGCCCCCATTAGCCTCATTCAGTTCTTGACTAAAAAAATATATATATTTTCAGTTTCAAATACTGGCCCCAGCTCAGAACTAATTGAAGAGCCCTGCTTTAAGGCATCATTATTAATTAACCCGTGCTATAATCACAAGAAACTCACGAAGGATGGGAAAGATTTCCTGGTGTGCCGTTAGTCAGCTCAATGATGAGGTTAGACACAGTGCTCTCCATGACATCAGTCAGTGCTCCTATGGTACTTCCAACTGCTTCGACCGCTCCCACCACAGCTGCTGCATCTTCTATGGGACCTTCCATGCCTCACTGTACAGACTTAAGTATGTTAAACCTGTGGGTAATCTGCATGATACACATACAAATAAAAATACATGTTTGTCAGTATTTGCAATTTGTGTATTTTACAGTTTAAGCATTTAAGTTCAAATCAGTTTTAAGAAATAGTTCAGAAAATGCTCAGATTGTGGTTGTGTTATGCTCCCAAAACCCTACTAAGTTAGGTGTTATGAGAGAATAGCTATTGGGTCCTTCTATAAAACAATTAAATACATCTTTGGGTACTGAATTATGAAATTATCCAAAGTTAGTCCAATGAAGGGATAACTACCGTTTATATACAAAGGAATGACTAAATTTACAAGTAGCAGTTACACTATGAACATCAATCAAGCAGATTTCATACTCACATGTAGCTCCTTCAATACTAACCACAGCACACAACAAGCACAAAGTCTTTCGGAGAAACTTGTTTTGCTGCTCACCCCCAGGTCACCACTCTTTATACTTTGTAGGGTTCCTTTATCCCCTGTCATCCCACAGTGCTAACCCAATCAGATCTTTAACAAATAATTGATGGATTTATCAAATGGAATTTTGTGTTGCAATCTTACCAGGTTTAGTTCATGACAAATTGTAGGAAAATCCCTCAGCAAATATAACTTTGTGTTGATATGAATCACACAATGGGTATTCATGCATGGAGGAAGTATTTATAAATGGAGGTTTCTTTACCTACAGAGAGTGTAGCCTGCATCAGGATTCCCATGATCTTTTTTAAAGCTAATGTAATCTACTTCCTTGTAGGACTGAGACCACTGGACCACTCGCACTGAGACCATTAAAAGGAAGACAAACATGACAAAGTGATGTGTCGAAATTACCAGGCGATCTCCAATCCACTGGTTTATATCAAAAATAGATGTATTAGAATATCCAGATAGCGTTAGAAACATAAAATAAATCGTATCAAATCCAAGACAGATCAAATAATCTAAAGGTGAAAGATTTTCCTCATAGCAGAGCCAAATAGCAAGAGAAGATAAGATCAGAAAAACAAAGAAGCTATCACACTAAGAAGCTCTGGTACCATTTAAAGCACTAAGGCTGACCATTAGATCATTATGGGGTTATTTCTTCCTCTATCAATCAGAATAACACACAGACAGACAGCAAATGATTCCAAAAACACAAGATAAGTAAAAACAAACATAAAGCCACCAAGACCGAACAATAGTCTGATACTGGGTGAGGACACTGAGACCGAACAAGGTTACCCGTTACTCTGATAGATGAAAAACAATCATCCATAACATACTGAAACACCTTCATTCCGGGGTTTAACAGACATTCACTAGGAAGTAGAAAGAGTAGAGTAATATTTGATAAAGCATCGTCTCAATAAGTCATAAAGAAAGCATATTGTTAACACACCAATTGAACACCTTCAAAACCTCGCAAACGTCATGATGTTCCGTTTACCTGTACAGAGGTACGTGAGGACACGCACAAACAAATAATCATTAACTCACTGCAAATCCTTGAATGAGAAACTCTTCCAGACTAAATCAGATCTTTAACAATCATTTGATGGATTTATCAAATAGAATTTTGGGTTTGCACTCATAACAAGTTTAGTTAACGATAAAACGTAGGATAATCCCTTACCCAATAAAATGTTGTGTTTGCACTGATATGGATCAGACAATGGGTATTCATTCTTGGAGGAATTATTTATAAATGGAGGGTTTTTTCTTCCAGAGGTGTGCAGCCTTCATCAGAATTCCCATGTTTCTAAGATATTTATGAAAGCTAATCTAATCTACTTTATTTGCAGGAATAGACCACTCCTTGTATATACTTTTTTAGACTTCTTGGACTTCTTGGACTGTTAGACCATTGCACCGTTGTATTGTCTTCCACTGTTGTATCGTTTTGTGTTGTGATGCATATTTTGTGTAACATGTGTACGCACACTGAGAGCCCCGGTACCAAGACAAATTCCTTGTTTGTGCAAACTTACTTGGCCAATAAAACCTGATTCTGGTTCTGATTCCGATTCGGGACCACTTGCACTGAGAACATTCAAAGGAAACCAAACATGACCAAGTGATGTGTCGAAATTACCATATCAAAAATGGATTTATTACAATAAATATCTATCTTTGATAAGATACAATACCTTATCAAATCAAAGACTTATCAAAGAATCTAAGGGTGAAAGACATCTGCCTTATAGCAGATATAAGGTACCTACGAGCCAAATAGCAAGAGAAGACAAGATCAGAAAAACAAAGAAGCAGACTAAGATACTCTTATATAATTTATAGCCCTAAACCTGACCATTACATCATTATGGGATTATTTCTTCCTCAATCAGAAATAACACACAAACAGACAGCAAATTATTCCACAGAAAGAAAACAAACATAAAGCCTGAACTCAATGGAAGGATTTACCAAACATAATTTGGTGTTTGCACTCATAACAGGTTTTGTTCATGATAAATCGTAGGATAATCCCTTACCAAATACCAATACTTGCAGGACTGAGACCAGGGGACCACTCGCACTGAGACCATTAATTGAAACTCCTACAGCCCTTAGCCTGATAATGGCATCATTATGGGGTTATTTCTTAAACTTCCGATCAGAATAACACACAAACAGGCAGCTAGCCGAAGCATATTACCACCTGTTATTCTGATAGACCAAAAAGCAAGAGAAGACAACATCAGAAAAAACAAAGAAGCTATCAGACGAAGACACTCTTGTTTCATTTATAGCACTAAGCCAATGATTGTGGGGTTATTTTTTCTCTACCAATCAGAATAACAGACAAACAGACAGCAAGCCAAAGAAAGGTTACCCGTTTCTCTGATAGATGAAAAACAATCATCCATAACATTCTGAAACACCTTCATTCAGGGGTCTAAAAGACATTCACTTAGTAGTACGTTTATGAAACACATAAGAGTGTCGTGTTGGTGATGAATGGTGGATGAAAGGGAGCTAGGGTTGTAATTTGGGACGCATCATCAGTAGTGTTCCCTTGGTTCATTGGAGTGTTTCGGCCTTGACACTAGACACCCTCGCCAAGGTGTCCAGCTACAGGGTGATCAGACCTGAGCTTGCGTCATTCCCAATTAGTCATGAGAGTCATGTTGAATGGCAGACATCTCATGGGACTATGCATGGCATGGGCGTCTTTTTCCCTGAGGCAAGCCTAAGCTGGCTGCATACCTCCTGGCTTGCTACTTCGGGGTAGCCTGGATACCAGCCCAAACCCCGCCCACAAACATTTTTGTCAGGGAGATTTGGTCTGGCTCTGGGTTAATTGGGAGAGAGTTTCATCGGTAGGATCAAACCGGACCAATCAAATTGGCAGGGCGGGCTTTATACGTTGATGGACAGATACCAACGCTTGAGTTGAATTAACCGGTAGATTCGAACTCCGACCAAGATGGCCGCGTCTCGGGTGCTTAGTGGGGAATATTTTATGTGAATTAAGCTATCTACACGACTTTTTAATGTCTACATTGACTCGGTTAGTTGTGCATGTGCAACACGAATGTTACAGAGTATTGTTTGTCTTAACTAAAGTTCTCTAGACCATTATTGTTATATCATTGCTAACGTGTACACAAAAAACCCATCGAAATAAACTGTAGCTTGTAGCCTTAATGCTAATTAATTAACGTGAGCAGGCATATCTCAACAGACATTGACAGCGCATTAATTTTGAAAGAGGAACAGAGAAACGCGATTAAGGCATTTGTCATTGAAAAGATGTTTTTGCCGTCCTTCCTAGGGATCAGGTAAAAGTTTAATCTATCAGATGGTAATAGGCTACTACGTTGCTCTGATTGGTTCTAGGTATCCAATTCAGCGAATAGGCATTTTCTTTCCTGGTTCGTTGAAACACGTCCCATAATCACAGCCCAAAGGTCCGGTATCAGACTCATATTCTGACTAGAATCATGAGTATGACATCGTCAGGCTAACTTCGGGGCCCAACAGGGGTCTTTCCTCCTCATGAAAAGCCACTGGCTGCTTTGATGGCTGAGCGCTGGTTCTGGCCTCTGACTCCCAGGTCTGCAAACAGTCTGGTAAAAAGAGTAGAGTAATATTAGATAAAGCATCGTCTCAGTAAGTCAGGAAGAAAGCATATTGGTTACACAACAAATGAAAACCTGGAATACATCAAAACCTAGCAAACATGATAATCCAAAACATAGAACCGTTTACCTGTACAGAGGTACGTGAGGACACGCACAAACTCATAATCATTAACTCACTGCAAATCCAACTTCAGTGATTTATATAATGTTACCTCTACAATCAAACATTACAATTATTATTACTTTTTTACAAATTAAAGCATTAATAAAGCTTTATTTTTCACTTAGAAAGAAATCATCTTGCAATGCCATAGAGTGCTTAGTTCCCTTAATTTCATTTTCCTGCCTTAAGTTAGCCTACAGCAGCGGTTCCCAAACTTTTTAGGCAATGCACCCCCTTCTACATCCCGACCGTGTTCACGCACCCCCAATCACCCACACCTTAAAAAAAAAAAGCAACTGAGCCTACTTTTGGCGCATTAAAATCGGACCTATGAGACATTTTGCTCGCACTTGGCGTTTGTTTACAAGATTTAGTCCGCTGTTAAATGTTGCAGTATGAACACAAACCGAACAAAGGGGCAACTGGACCATCGTATAATTTGAATCCCTGAGGAAACTAACTTAGGAAACTAACTACAGGTGCGAAAACGCCATGAAACACTGCAACAAAGTTTCAATACATTTCAGTTACACAAGACGTCACTTTTAAAGAGCAATACGGATGGCGAGGACACACGCACAGGCTCAGAGGCAGATTTCATCATATTTAATTTACAATTAACCATACCCAGCGGTTACATTAAGCACAATAAAGTTAGACATCACAACTGATCACCAGACCCTTGTTTCTCTTGCCTCCGATCTCTCACTCTTGACTGAAAGTGTTTAGGTTGTCCGGTAATTGTCGGACATTTGAGAATAGCCCTAATATTTATTATGTTTGAAGGAACAGGCTTATCTGCCGTTTGAAAGTAATTCAATAACACGCATGCTGCATTTTAAATAAAGCGCAAACCGTCGGTTATAGTGAACTGAGCGAGAAGGATCAAACATGGCCAAGCAGACTAGCCTTATAAGATTTTTTCGGAGGCCAAACGCAACTGAACCGTCTGATGAGAAGGAAACAGTAATAGCCTACCTGAAGCCATAGGCTATATGTTCATAGAAAAGGCCGAAGTCTCGGGCGTTTAGGTCGGAATGGAGTGACGTTCCCTTGGCTATAAGGTGCATCAGACAATCATGTTGTTGTTGTTGTTTTTTGTCATTGTAAACTTCGGCAAATAAACCTGTTGCATTCTACACGACCTGATTATGTCATTCTTAAAGCTACATAGCCTGCCGTCAGTTTTATTTAATAGGCTCATTTAGAAGCAATAATAGATATTTGACTGGCTTATCATTAAAATGTCTGGAAATTTAAAACTAAAGTGACCGGCAAAATTTTTTTCTAGCGGAATCTCTCCCACCTGACAGTTTCCCCATTTTAGCCAGTTAAGCATATTTGCGTGAATGTTGCTGAATGAATGAAGTTAGCTGACTTTAGCGGCACATGCAAGGGCTAGCTAGTGTGTACGTACAAGACAGTCTGGCGGAAGAAGCTGACGTGCATATCTTTATTAAATTGTACGTCTTTATATTCAAAATTTAAATCTTACAAAGGAAATTTGTATAATTCATGGCTTCATTTTGTGAAAAATCCTACTTACATTTTTGAAAAATACATATAATATTAATTATTAGACCATTAGACCACCATTACATTTTTCCTCTCGCGCACCCCCTAGAGGCAGCTCACGCACCCCCAGGGGTGCGCGCACCACACTTTGGGAAACCCTGGCCTACAGGATTTCCTGGTTTCCCAGCGGCCTTCTAGACCCCCGCCTGATCCAGTTCTTGAGTCAGTTAACACCTTGGCCAGTTTCAGAACCAACCAGTCTCCACCCGCCACCCCATGGTTCCTGGTCCTGAGTTGTTTCCGTTGGTTCCTGATCCTGAGTTGATTCCTGTCCACTAATTGGTTCCTGGTCTCGAGTTGTTTCCTGATCCTGGGTCTATTCCTGTTTCCAAGCCTGAGTCTGGTCCTTACTAGGCCAATGACACACCTGCTCCCGAGTCAATTGATTCTTCGACTGCTAGCATACTCACTACCTGGCTGTTTTGCCATTGGCATTCTACATGCACAGATACACTGTATATTCATGATTATTTGGTAGTTGGCTTTGCCACGCCATACAAGGGTTAATGTAAGTTCCCTATCGCAGTGGGACTGCGATGTGATTGACGGGAAATTACCTGTTCATTGACCATTCGAAGTACTTTCTATTCACGCCGGAAGGCCGGATTGCGGCAAATCACCACCCTGAGCCCGCCCCCTCAGGTGCCTATATATTGACTGTGACTATGCCGCTCCACCTCTTTTCGACCCTTCGCCTTTGAGGTTACGGACTATCGACTAAGAACTCTCTACACGCTTGCGTATCCTTTTTGTCTTTGTGTGCATTATTACTCTTTCAAGTTGGTGAGTTGGATTATTCTTTACTAGCTCTGAGTGCTACAAGGATATTTTATGCTTAAGCAAGTTGCTGTCTAGCTGGTGACAACGCTCGTCTTCAACTTGCTAGTTCACTACTGCTTACAACATGCTACGTTGACTAGCTCTTGCTAATTGTGTCTCTTTTCAGATCAAGATGTCCAGAGTCTATCCTGACTGTGGCCATGCCAGGGTGAAGGGTGACCGGCATCGCCGCTGTACACTGTGCCTCGGCAGGGGGCACGCTGAGGCGCCGTTGTCCGGGGATATCCCTCCGGCGTGTGCGCTCTGTGCCACAATGACGATGGCACGAGTCACGAAGCGCCTCTCTCTATGGGAGAGAGAGGACCTGCGTCCGGGGGCGAAGCCTGTGCCGTCCAGGGTGGTGTCCCCGGACGGACGAGGCTCCCCTCGCCCTGGAAGCAGCAGTGGGCCTGGCGGTTTCCTTCGGGCAGCCGCTGGGTCTTCCTGCTCTTCCCCAGCACGCTCAGTGGCCCCAGTCGCGGTAACTGCGGAGGCCGCCGAGCCGCTGTCTGAGCTTGACGTCCGGCTCGACGTCCGGCTCGACGAGTTGGACGTCGACGCCGGATGAGAGAGTCTGCTGGAGGATTCGTTCGAGGACTCGGACGAGGACACAGACATGGTGATGGGTGACGCGCCGAGGGCTACGAAGCTGACGGCACTCTCCCGGAAACCTGGGTCACCAGCTACACGAGGTCCAGTCAGCGTCAAGGGCGTGTTCGGAGATGCGGTGGGGGCCATGAACGACAAGTTTGAGACTGAGCAGAAGAGCCGTGAGGCTTTTCAGTCATGGATGCCTCGGTCGAGCAGCTCCGAGCAGATGTCCTCCTCAGGGCAGACCACACCGGCACAGGGCATGAAGCGGAGTGGGTTCCAATCCCCAGCTCCTCCAGCTAAGGTGACCGCACGCCGAGGCTGGAGCAAGAACCCGTTCCGGCCACCGGCCCAGCCTGCTAAGCCACAGCAGCAACAGCAGCAGCAGCAACAGCAGCAGCAGCAGCAGCCAGCGGCACAGACAAGCTCCGGGGCCTCGCATAAACCCACACGACGTGGTACGAGAGGGCGAGGCAGACTGCAGGTGCCCTGATGTTCGTGGCCCCCTGAAACGAAAGGGTGTGGAGGTGGTGTGCCCTCCACCACCTGGGAAAGTCGCCAGATGCTCTCATGTAAACCCCATGTCCAGCACGACGGAAATGTTCCCACAAGCACTACATTCCCATGTTCTCGACACTGTCCCGTTAGGCGCAGACACAAGACAAGCTTGCTTTTCCCCTCCCGCGTTGCACCCGTTGCATTCGCAAAACCAATTTTTTATTCAAACCAAGAGGGGGAAACCCCAGATCTCACCCTCCTCCCTAGGAGTGGGGTCAGATCAAGGTTTAGACAGATTGGTGATGAGCGGCTTAGTAGCCGACAAATTCAATAAAAGCCCCAGGCTGGCAGACTGCGTTTTGAGCTGGCGCGCATGCGCAGTCTCGCCCTGGGTGCTGAAAACGATTTCAAGAGGTTACACTCTTCAGTTCGCCAGGCCTCCGCCCAGGTTTACGAGTGTAATTCAATCACGGGTGCCACGAGATCGCACACATTTCCTTCAACAGGAGATAGATGCGTTACTCGTGAAAAGGGCTATAAGCGTAGTGTCACCAGAGAATGCAAGCTCAGGCCATTACAGCAAGTATTTCCTCGTCCCCAAGAAGGACGGGAATTATCGCCCTATATTAGACCTAAGTGTTCTGAACAAGTCTCTCAGGCCGCTGAAGTTCAAAATGTTAACTCCACGCCGGCTGATTCAGTTCATAAAGCCGAGCGATTGGCTGATCACATTAGATCTCAAGGATGCGTACTTCCATGTTCCGATTCATCCAAGACACCGCAGGTATCTGAGATTCGCATTCGGCGGGGTAGCATACCAGTTCCACGCACTTCCATTCGGTCTCTCCCTAGCTCCGAGAGTATTCACAAAGTGCGTAGAGGCTGCCATCGCCCCATTGAGAAAAATAGGCATTTGCTTATTCAACTACCTGGACGACTGGCTCCTGGCTTCTCGCTCAGAAGCAGAGGCGGTGCGGGAGTGCCATCTTGTGGTGGCACACCTGTACGGATTTGTTCTGAACAAAGAGAAAAGCTCGCTGCGTCCTCAGCAGACAGTGCCCTTCCTAGGCATGACAGTAAACTCCATCTCAATGACGTTGTGTCTGTCGCCAGCACGAATAGATGCTATCAGGGAATGCGTGCAGATGTTCAGACTAGGAGAGAAGGTCTCGTCCCTTCGCTGTCAGAAGCTCTTGGGATTGATGCCAGCCGCAGCAGTGGCACGTCCCCTCTGGATGCTTCAGGCGCGTCCATTCCAGGCGTGGTATCTGTCATTGAAACTCGACTCCACCAGAGACAAGTTTCGCTTGATCACGGTGGATCGCAGATGCTGGCAGGCCTTGGCCGTATGGCGATCCCCGCATTTCCTCTCGGAAGGGGCTCCGCTGGGTGCAGTAGTGAGCCGTGTTATCGTCACCACAGACGCCTCCACTACAGGCTGGGGTGCGATATGCAAAGGATATTCTGTGAACGGGCTCTGGTCATCAACGCAAGCCACGTCACATATAAATGTGTTGGAACTGCGAACGATTTTCCTAGCGCTTCGACACTTCATTCACATTCTAAGCGGGCGTCACGTTCAACAGACAACATGTCCGCCATGGCCTACATAAATCGCCAAGGAGGGGTGCGCTCCCCTGCGCTTTATCATTGGGCGAGCCGACTGCTCCTGTGGGCAGCGAAGCGTATTCACTCTCTCAGAGCAGTGCACATACCAGGCCACCTCAATTACGGAGCCGACCTTCTGTCGAGGGGCAACCCTCAAGCAGCAGACTGGTGCCTTCACCGTCAGGTGATCGACCAGATTTGGCTTAGTTTTTACAGGGCACAGGTGGATCTGTTCGCGAAGAGAGAAAACGCCTGCTGCCCTCTGTGGTTTTCGCTGGGAGGCGACAACCCTCCGTTAGGCGTAGACGCGCAGAGCCAGCAATGGCCCAACATGCGTCTTCACGCATTCCCCCCGGTTCCTCTGCTGCATCAGGTTATCCGCAGAGTGGAAGAGGAGGGTTTGGAATTGATATTAGTGGCGCCACATTGGCCCAGTCAGCCATGGTTGGCGGATCTAATCAGATTGTCAGTGCAACCTCTGTGGGAGCTCCCTCTGCGCAGGGATCTCCTCTCACAGGCTCACGGGATGGTTTGGCACCCCAGGTCGGAGCTGTGGCAGCTCAGGGCCTGGCTCCTGAGAGGGACAGGCTCTTAGCGTCAGGCCTGTCGGATTCTGTAGTGAATCCTATACAGAGCACTCGGGCGGCGTCTACCCGATCTCTGTATACGCTCAAGTGGCGCATGTTCGAGCGATGGTGCGTTGCGCGTCGGCACAACCCCATTGATTGCGCCTTGGGCATCATCTTGGAATTCTTGCAACAATTGTTTGATGAAGGAAAAGCTGCTTCTACTGTCAAAGTGTATTTAGCAGCTATTTCCGCCTGCCATGTTGGCATTAACGGCAAATCTCCAGGTAATCATCCATTGGCTTCGTGCTTTATGGCTGGAATAAGGCGCCTTAGAGTGCCTGTCAGGCACCTATTGCCTTCTTGGGATTTGCTAGTGGTGTTACGGGCGCTCACGGGTCCTCCGTTCGAGCCCTAGAAACGGTGGACTTAAAGTTTGCTTCTTGGAAGACCGCGCTGCTCCTGGCACTGGTGTCAGCGAAGCGCGTTGGTGACATGCAAGCGCTGTCTGTCAGCCCATCGTGCATTCAGTTTTCGATTGCCGGGGACAGGGTTGTATTGCGGCCTAACGCAGCATATACACCCAAAATAGTGACAACTCCGTTTCGTAACCAGGTCATTGAGTTGGCCGTATTCTCGCCCCTCCTTTCGCATCAGCAGAGGAGGAGCGCTTGCACAAGCTCTGCCCAGTGCGCGCTCTACGCATTTATGTAGAGCGCACTGGTTTATTCAGGCAATCGGATCAGTTATTCGTATGCTTTGGTGCAAGCGCCAAAGGCAAACCCCTGGCAAAGTCGAGCCTCTCCCGGTGGCTGGTGGAGGCTATCACTTTGTCCTATAAAAGTTTGTCATTGGAACCCCCGGAGAAGCTTCGTGCGCATTTTACTCGTGGGGTTTCGTCATCCTGGGCCCTGTTTAAGGGTGTGTCAGTGGATGACATTTGCAAAGCTGCAAGCTGGAGCTCTCGCCACACCTTTATTAATTACTACATGTTGGATGTGGCGGAGCCCGGTTTCCTGCAGAGCGTGTTGCAGGCGAGTGATCTGTGATCATATGCAACATGCAATGTTTTATTAACTGCACGACTGTCTCCCTTTATGGATTAAAAGCGGACGGCGCAGATGGGTGTAAGTATTCATAAGCATGGGATCGGTGGTCCCGTTTCTCTTGTATTGAATTCATTCCCATTATAAGACACACTGCCGCCGCCACATGAACCTCTATGAGGGCAAGGCGAATGGGTTGGCGTGTGTATATGTATTGGCCGACACTGTTGCACGCAGGATTAGACACGGTCCCGTCAATCACATCGCAGTCCCACTGCGATAGGGAACATCTCGGTTATGGATATAACCTCGGTTCCCTGAGTTAGGGACCAGATGTGATAAGGTTGTGTGCACAGTGTGTGTGTTTCTTCTGGAGGCTCAAAGGCTCAGAGTCTTCAGAGGTGGAGCGGCATAGTCACCTTCAATATATAGGCACCTGAGGGGGCGGGCTCAGGGTGGTGATTTGCCGCAATTCGGCCTTCCGGCGTGAATAGAAAGTACTTCGATTGGTCAATGAACAGGTCATTTCCCGCCAATCACATCTGGTCCCTAACTCAGGGAACCGAGGTTATATCCATAACCGAGATGTTATGCTTCATAGAGACATAGGATCTTGCATGCCTTACTAACCATTTTCCTCTTTTAACTTGGTATCGTGATTACACAGATTGCACATACATTGCCCTTAACATTTTCACATAGGCTCGTTCTTTGTTCATCTCACATATATGTTCACAAATGTGCACACACAAGCACACAGAACTATATCTGATCATTTTGTGAATCGATGCTATGATTGTATATGCTGGTCTATTTGATGTTGCACAAGGATAAATGCTGCCAACATTTTCCATTCAGAACTCCTCAGTCACTGGTACCCTCTTTGTTTGTTTTCGTCTAAAACCTTTACACTGGAGATTATGAGGGTTATGAGTGCAGCTCCAGTTCTGTGACAGCTGGTGGTCACCTGGTTTGTTCGCCAAGATGTGGGAGAAAAAATATGCGGACATCGCCATGCATTCCCAACTTCATTTCATGGGCATGAGGTGGTATAATGAGGTGGTATAATGAGGTGAACCCATATCAACCCTGTGATCTATCGGGACCCGTTTGGTTTCAGTGTGCCATCTAGTGGCTGTGTAAGGCATCACAGAGCAATCCTTATTTTCACTGAATTGGGTTGAGGCACTCTGAGAGTCACATAATAACATAAGCAATAAGAGCAGACATTGCAGACACCTTTGCTCACAAAACTTTGAATTCCAATGTAAAGATGGGCAAAATATAATAATAATGAATAATAACAAAGTAATAATGAATCCATATAATACACTTCAGTTGCATGGAATGATATGATGTAAACATGCTCATTCAACCATTGTGAGATAATTTGGCTTATTCCATTTGTTTTCTGTTTGATTGAAAGCCTGACAACATCAGGGAGTGGTAAAGAAGGTTTATTCATATCAATCACATGACAGGCGTGCACTTATTGTCCAGCAGATAGTCATGGCAAAAGGGACAAAGCTGAGTAAAATTGGAATAGGAGTTTAAAATATTGTATCAATATTAAGTATAAAAATAAAGGACAAAACTTAATCAGCCCTTGAATATCATAGAAAATACATGTTCCATGTTCCATTCTATTCTCCTAACTATGTTCAGTTGTACCAAAACCAAAAAAAACCTGATTCACAAGAAAACAATACTACTACTGTCACTCCCCTATAGTTCTGAAAGCAGAACACAAAGTTGATATCTCTAGCTGGGTCAAACTCCTGGATGAAAAAAAACCGCACAGGATAGCTAGTTATGATCAACAACAAAACAAACATGGAAATGTCATGTTTGTCTTAAACCGTCTCATCTCTCCTGTAAACTTTTGCCATGTCTTCATGGTTCCTTTTTGCCTTTGTAGAGCTCTACTTTCATGGTGGCATTAGCCGTCTGTGACATTGTTGCCTTGATAACATACCCTCTGCCACTATGACTCAGCTCACTGCCATTAGCTTTCTGCCTTTGGGAGTTTGGATCACTCCCTGAATACATAACCTTAAGCAGTTTTTCATCACATTGTGTTTCAGGAGGAAAAACACCAATTCCAAAATTATTTGAATGTGACACCCTATTCTTAGGGACAAAAAACATGATGGCAAAACGACAGTCAGCTGTCTCTTGATCAATGCAGTCAAACACATCATAGGCCATGACTCCATATGCCGATCTCGTGGGAGCCATGCAGAAGGAAAAAGCGGCCTTTTGGTTTGCAGGTACTGTTGGTGGTGGAGGATTGAAGACCTGTCCTGTCGACAAGTAAACCCTAAAAGAAATGTAGCCCCAATTAACAGATACTGTCTGTACCACACAAAATGAAATGTGAAAATCAGAGAGACATACAATTAAGTTGTCTGCTGTCCGTCTACAGATGGGACAGTAGTTAATAATCTAGCATGCATTTTCCAGCGCTCTCTGGGATAATGCACACTTTGGTGTTAAGGTAGCAGGCAGTAAAACATGCTGAGGGTGGAATGTGGCTAATTTATCTGATTCGTTTAGTTTTTTCACTTATCGCATTCATTTAAAAGGTAAATACATGACTTGACTGAAAGGGTTTATTAATAACAAAAAAGTTCACTGAAACCAAATGACTGGTTATATATAGAAGACGATGTTCACAATAATTCACTAAGCAGCAAAAAAATGGGCAAAACACGATCTCTCATTCTAAAACTTGAAATAAAAGCAGTCTGCAAGCATCTCACATATCAATTAATATTCTGACTCTGTTACTTGAAGTCATCATTATTACTTAACCAATGCTATAATCACAAGGAACTCACAAAGGTTTGGAAAAAGTTGCTGGTGTGCCGTTGGTCAGCTCAATGATGAGGTTAGACACAATGCTCTCCATGGCATCAGTCAGTGCTCCTACGGTACTTCCAACCGCTTCGACCGCTCCCACCACAGCTGCTGCATCTTCTAAGGGACCCTCCATGCCTCACTGTACAGACTTAAGCATGTTAAACCTGTGGGTAATCTGCATGATACACATACACATACAAATACATGTTTGTCAGTACTTGGAATTTGTGTATTTTACAGTTTAAGCATTTAAATTCAAATCAGTATTAATACATTGTTTGGAAATGGCACAGATGGTGGTTGTGTGTAGCGCTCCAAAAACCCTACTAAGTTAAGTGTTATGAGAGAATAGCTATTGGGTCCTTCTATTAAACAATTCATAATACTTGGGTATCTGAACCATGATTTTTAACCAAAGTTAAGCCAAAGTAGAGATAACTACTACTTATACACCAAGGAATTACTAAATTCACAAGTAGCAGTTACACTATGAACATCCATCAAGCAGATTTCATACTCACAGGTACAGTAGCTCCTTCAAGACCAACCACAGCACACACCACGAACAAAAAGTCTTTTTTTTTAATAAAAGATATACGAATTCAGTCAGTTAATTAATTAAAATATAAAATACAGAGCATAGGACAACTTGTGACAGACATTAAGAGCTTAAAGTGCACACTATTCTACAGAGAACCAGATTATTGGTGAAAGGGGAAATATCCATGAAGATTTGTATATCCATGATTTCTCTGTTAGTCATTAATGAACTAAAGCAAACTTTGATACACTTTTGCCACTGTGTGGGTTTAGTGTTCCATTACTACAATTTATTTAACGAACAAGCACGAAGTGTTCAAATAAGCCTTCAGATGCAGGAAGAAGAGGTCTGTGTTTAAGTCTTCTGAAATAGAATGAAGAATGAGTGAAACTAGAATGCGTTTCGTGAACGAACCGCGAGAGTGTGCTTGCTCTGTTGCGGCCATGACAGAGAGAACAAGTGCCTTGGAATTGGGGCAGGTGTCAGCTCTCCAGCTCTCCCTGCTGGATGAGCATGCACAAATGAGTATGCATGAGTGAGTATGCATGAGTGAGTATGCATGAGTGAGTAAACATGAGTGAGTATGCACGAGTGAGTATGCATGAGTGAGTATGCATGAGTGAGTATGCATGAGTGAGTATGCATGAGTGAGTAAACATGAGTGAGTATGCACGAGTGAGTATGCACGAGTGAGTTTGCATGAGTGAGTATGCATGAGTGAGTAAACATGAGTGAGTATGCACGAGTGAGTAAACATGAGTGAGTACGCATGAGTGAGTACGCATGAGTGAGTAAACATGAGTGAGTAAACATGAGTGAGTATGCATGAGTAAGTATGCATGAGTGAGTATGCACGAGTGAGTATGCATGAGTGAGTATGCACGAGTGAGTAAACATGAGTGAGTATGCATGAGTGAGTAGAGCCCTGGTATGGAAGGTGTCTCTTAATATTCCTAGTTACAGTTGAATGGAGAGGGACAGAGAGAGAAGAGGAACCGTGCGCAGGTGTCAGTGAGAGTTGTCAGTGAATCACAGGTGCAAGCCAGTTTAATGAACCTATTATGATGTCATAATGCCTCAAAGTTCTGCCATGTAAGTCTATGGAGAAAAAAGGTGATGGAAAAAGAGGAATAAAAAAGGAGTGGCAAGGAGTACCGCCACGAAAAGTCATAGCAGCTTGCACCGGATCGGGCCGGACGTTTTGGTGTTTGAACGGCGTCTCTATCTCAATCGGGCGAGGAGTAGTTAGCGGCAAGAAAAACTACTAGAATAAAAAAAATTGTAAAAAACGAAGAACAATAGTGTGCTTCCCTTCGGGCAAGCACACTAATGAAGAAACTTTCCATTGCTTTGCCACAATCTATAGGTAAATGGCAGTATCTATCGTTTCTCACAGATATTGTGCAAGGCTGTGGGTAAAGTTGTTTTACACATGTGCCTCTGTCTGTGTAACAAGAGAAGACATGGGCAAGAAACTCAACCAGTTTTATACTTGTTATTTATTATTTGTTCTGACAAGTGAGAGAAATAGAGCAAAGAGATGAAAGAACAAAGCTGAAAAAAGACACATTATAATATCCACAACAAAATTACCACCAACAATACTACTATACTTCTTATACTAAAACCAATATGACTACCAATACTAATACTACAAAAAAAATTGTAATGTCCCACAGTGTTGTGTGCTGCCTTGTGTGTGTATGACATAAGTTCGCCCCATAATACTGTGTGTGTGTGTGCTGTAAAAATGTTTAATTTAATTTAATGATATTGTTCCATTTTAGAATGTATTTGTGTTCCCCTTTTTTGCCAATGCCAGCATGTATCAGGTGAATGGGAAAAAGTCTGCAAGTGACCATTGCAGGCCACGTGGTTCACCATCTGTTCTGGCTGGCAGGTAACCAGGACGCTTGCATCATCAGACTGGACCTGACCCAGACATATCCAGAGCCCAGCGTCATGAACTGATCGTCATTGGCACAGATGGGATCAAATGAAGGGTGCTGAATCTGCCCGTTCTGCAACGCCAATCAAGAGAGCTTCAACACGGCCATCGTCAGCTGAGACCACCTCTATGGTTCCTGCTGCACTCTGATCATGCTTCTCTCACTTAGGCCCAGTTTACACGGAGCCTGGATTGCCTGAATCCGTAAAGATTTTTGGATGCAGTATCGCGTTCACACAGAGCCATGTCAAGAAAAATGTTAGAGCGGAGCGGAGTGGTTGAATCTGCTGTAAAGACGTCATGGAACATGCGCATAACGTGACAGAAGACAGAAGTCGAGATCCAACTAGCAATCTTCCAATTGCTGAACGACTTCTCTACCACATTAAATCACTGTTACCACAGCACTCAAACAGGACTTGTTAGAAACACACACTTTACCAAAACCCTTGTTTGTGTTAAGTTACCATTTTGGAACTTCCGTTTATAATAAAAATCTTTTCACGTCAGATTTGCTAATTGCTGACACTTTTAGAAACCGGTTTTGAACAATGGTCTGATGCAAATAGATTAAACAGTGCTAGATTAAAGTTCGGCATGTTAATGTCATCCCTTTCCTAACCAGCTTCTTAACAACATCTATTTAGTTTATATTGTTGCTGTTATGGAGTGATGCAGCAAGGTTAATAGTGGTTCAGGCTGAGGTTGATAGGTGGGGCATGCGGGTTCACATAGCGGAAATTACGTCATCGGGTTAGAAAGTGTGTGGATCAGGCGTTTACACCAACATGGATCCGCTAGCGAGTTTGAGTCTACCCACTCTGGAGACCGGATTCAAAAGGTTATGGATTCAGAGACCCAATCCGTGCTGCTTCACCCTGTTTGGTTTGGACAGTAGGGTTTACCAAAAGATTTTTCTGCTGTGATCTGAGAGAGCTGTGTGGTACGTACTGCTGAAACATGTCAGATAAATACTTTGGCCCTATCCCATTAAGTGACTTGAAGACAAGCAGTAGAGCTTTAAAGTCAATTCTGTGTTTTACTGGGAGCAGTGCAGGGATTTCAGTATAGGGGTCAGTTCTTTTTGTTTTTGTAAGAATTCTGCCTGCTGCATTTTGTATCATTTGAAGCTGTTTAAGGGGAGAAACAATTGTGAAAAAGCAAAAACAATCTGAGGCAAAAGCAGCTAGAAGCAAAGCCAGTATACTAGGTATACTAGGCAAAGAGCAGCAGTCGTAGTTCCCAAGTCCAGCTGCTAAACACCAACCCAGGCCTGTGGCCCCTGTGATCCATGATATAAAACGTCAGGTTATAGCAAGGATGATGGAAAGAGTGAAATAACACTAGCGCCACAATAAGCTTAAGCGCTTATTTGGTCCGGGAAGGAGAGAAACTTTGGAGCTCAATCTACTACTACCAGCAATTATCTAAAACTAAACGCCTGTTTACTACATCCCAGACAGCAAGAATTTGAGTCGGTGGACACTGGTGGTGTGCCACAACTGGTCCACTCTGATCCACAATTTAATGCCTGCTATTTGTTCTCCTACGTTTTCCTTAAAAAAATCCTGTGTTACTGTATCCACGTGCTTTGTTACTGCACTGGAATAAAGACAGATTGCTGACGCAGACACAAAGACATTTTTTTTTTGTCACTTTTAAAGTCAGCACTCTTAAGCACTTAAGTCATTTCCCTGCCCCTAGTTTCACCCTGGCTTGGAAAAGTACAGGGATAAAGCCAGAGACAGAGGATAGAGATAAGAGTCCCAGCAGGAGGGTGGAAAGATCAATAACTGGTACAGTGCAGTCCTGGAATGTTTGTAAGAGGCACCATAAACCCACACCAAACCCACACCTAATGAGTAATTCAAAATGGATGAAGGCCATCCTTGGTTTTCCCCTCAACAGACTCCCATCCTGCCTTACATGCTCATGATTTGCATGGTTGCGCAAGGTGGGAGGTACGAAAGAACATTTTGGATAAAGGGTTTTGGTCACCCTACCTGCTGGAGGTTCTAGATCAGGGTTCTCAATCTCAAATCACCCAGGGGCGGATGAGCGTCCAGTCTGGTCATTGGGGGGCCAGATTTTTTGGGATCTGTTGGCTTGCCGATCACAATACTGTAGATACCACTTTTGAGTTGGCAAATCTACCATTTTTGATCAGTGGTACAATGGTTAGTGTTGTTGAATAACAAGTAGCTGACCTGAGTTTCAATTCCAGGGCAATGCAAGATGCTCTTTGGATAAAGGTGTTTGTTTAAGTTGCTCTTTAGGATCACTTTGTCCCATTAATAGCCCATGACTTACATATACAGCAGTAAGAGTGGGATGATGTCTTCATCAACAATTACATCATGTTTTTCCTTCATACATGCACATTTCAAAGCAAATGCTGTACTGCACCACTTTTGTATAGTTTGTTAACAAGGCTGCAAACAAACAAAACAAAGCAGAAAACTGAATAAAGATTCAGCAAAAATCTGAATCATTTTATTTCATAAAATAAATGTATTCCTCGGAGTGACTTCAATGACAGACCAGCAAGTTCCATTGCGTCACACAGTTGCTGAAATACATCCTTGGCTGTGATTCGGCCTTGCATTGTTTTAACACAAAGGGCCCTATTTAGACGATCAGAAACGCAAGTAGGACGGCGCCAAACGCAAGTAGCTGTGTGGGCGGCTCTATGGCGCATTTGCTATTATAACGGCGGAAAAAACACACTTCCGCCCGGCGCAAATGTCAAATGGTTTGGTCCAAAGGAGGTTACTCAGCCATAGGTGTGGTTTGGGCGTAATATGCAATAAACCAATCAGAGCGTCATCTCACATTCCCTTTAACAGCGAGGAGCGCATATTCCATAGCAGCTTGTTATTATAATGGCGGAATTACCTGGAGGAAGACCGGAAAAGTTCACAGCCGAGGAGACCGACGTGAGATTTACACCAATTTTTTGGCAAGCCATATATAATTACAAGGAAAATAAAGTATTTACCACATGAGGAAATCATTGTGATATCCATATCCAAGATATTTTAAAAAATAGGCATACATCTAGTGTACACATTGACCCAAATGATTCAGGTTAATTGAAGCTGCGTGACATTTGATTTATTGTATGGCTTTGTAAAAAGCCGGGAGATAGATATATATGGGGATGCGAGAAGCCCTCCAAAAGTTAGCAAGGTCAAGCAAGCATGGGAAGATATTGCCGTGATTGTTTCTGCCAAGGGGCACCCGAAAACGGCTACACAATGCCGAAAACGCTATAATGACGTCTGGAGACTTGGGAAATCCAAGCTGGCAGGTAACACACGTTCTCGCGGCCTCACGGGAGGTGGATCTGCCTCGACACAGGACCTGACGGCAGCAGAGGACATCGCCACGTCTACCCTCACGCCTGAGAGCGTGCAGGGATTTGGGGGCATGGAAATCGGCACCCAACCCAGTGCACCAGCTGACCAAACCCAACGTACATAAATAAAGTCCACATACACAGAGATGAGTTTACAAGATTTATAATAATACTGGCATGAAATAAATGCAACAAAGCCATACAATAAATCAAATGTCACGCAGCTTCAATTAACCTGAATCATTTGGGTCAATGTGTACGCTAGATGTATGCCTATTTTTAAAATATCTTGGATATGGATATCACAATGATTTCCTCATGTGGTAAATACTTTATTTTCTTTGTAATTATATATGGCTTGCCAAAAAATTGGTGTAAATCTCTCGTGTAGACGACAGAAGTAAAGTGTAGCCTATAGGTCCTATACTGTGCGGCCAAGCGCGCGCTCTTAAAATAGCGTCTGAATACCCGCCACAGACTCTACACAATGCGCCTCTGACATTAGACTAGCTTTTTTCTGGTCTACGGCGCACTCTCGTTTTGAAACTGCAAGATACCACAAGGGAAGTTCATTTCGACGCGCGCCTCTGGAGGGAAAATCCCGCTGTGCGCCGGGTGCAAGATAGGAATGATACATGCGTCGGTGACAATGTCAATTGAGCTGGGTGCAAGATAGGCCCAAAGTATTCCTAGTCACTTCAAACTGGCTGTTAACACCGCAGAAAAAAAGTTAAGCGAGTTAAGCATTATCATTTATGTCAGAACTCTCGCCGGGAGCCACAGAATACGCACTGAAACGTTTGCCTTGAAACGCAGCTAGATTTCTTTTCTGATAATGCCCGCTGGACTATACATAATCACGTTTATTATTCGGGTACTTAAAAATGATAGAAGACATTCCTCCAAAATACCTATTTTGAATGATTGTTTTGCCAATACGTGGCTTCCGCTAAGAACAAATAGTTCCTCACGCAGATAGATCTTTATAGTTCCAGGTGCATTACATTACGCATTACAGTCCAGGCAAAATAGCGTTATACGACAGACGAATTGTAAAATATTTTTTTTCAGCATAGATCATTTCTATGAGGTGTCCAGAACAACATGATAAAAATCCTAATGAATCCTAGTTGAGAAAATATTATTCATTCTCATCCATCTGAAATGTGTGCTAATAATGCATGGCAAAAATACACCCCAAAAATGTAATTTTTTCCTTTACTAAAGTTTCTTTTGAAATGAATTTGAATATGCACATGAGCTCCACACTTATTGAATATGTCCATAGGCAGAAAACCCATTCATATGTATGACAAATACATCGGTCCAATCTTCATCCAATCAGTGCCAATTAGGACATATTCAATAAGTGTGACGCTAATGTGCATATTCAAATTAATTTAAAAAGAAACTTGTAATACAAAAAAAAGTTACTTTTCATGTATACTTTTACTAGTAAAGTATACATAAAGTATAATTGTGGTAGGAGTAAAGGAAAAAAATTAAGCCTTTATGGGTGTATTTAGGGTAAATTCGATTAGTGTGTAGCTCATTTGCATATTACAATTTGTTTTCAAAGAAACTTGTGATACATTTTCTTTTTCTTTTTATGGGTACTTTCATTGGGTATAGTTTTATTTTGATAGGAGTAAAGGAAAAAATTAAATGTTTGAGGTGTATTTTTACCAAAAGGTGTACACATCTCATAATGATGAGAATTAAACATATTTCCTCAACTAGGATTTCTTAGGACTTTTAGTATGCTAGAAATGATCTATGCTGAAAAAAATGATTTTACAATTAGTTCTATTTTTGGCTCCAAAATGGGTTATTTTGCCTGGCCTATTATTTGCTGACTTCAATTCCGTTTCCATTACGTTTAATCACTGGACTACTTGCGGAATGATATGAACGACGTGAATGAAAGCACAAAACCCGTTGCCAATGGCAGCTGTAAACATTGGGGTGGCCCATTCAAATCCATGGAACTCCATGTACCCGATCCATCTCCATAGCCAACAAGATAAGGATGATATAGTAGCTCGGCAATTGTATGGCAAAATTAATCGGTAAACTAATGTAAATCATTTTTAATTTTTTTTGTATTATTATAAAAAGAAGATCATAACATTATCCTACAGCAATCTGTGTTCAAGGCAAACCAAATCAAATAAGATGCTTGATGCAGACGTAATATAGGCCTACCTATGTTTTTGAGCTTCTCAAAATGTTTATTTTCTTGTGGCTTTGTGTTGACTTAAATGTTATTAAGAGTTTAAACCGATAGGTCAAACACTTAACTTCACAGGTAAATGGCTTTAATGAATTTAGTCAGGGTATCCTCCCGAATGTCTTTGGAAGGCCATAATCAAAATGGGTTGTATCACCTGTATATTTAATTATCTAATTTTGTTTGATGAGTGCCAAATCTCTAAACAAAAAAAAAGTCTGTTTAGGTTTTGAAAAGTGCCATTAGTGTAGTGTATTAGTAATAATGCGCCCCCTGCTGGAAAATAAAATGCTCACAGAAAAGTTGTTTCCCAAAGCGGGTCTTCAACCTGCATAATTGAAGGAGTAGGCTACCATGCAGCTCCCTCCTCCACATAATACTTAGTGGTTTTAATGATAGAAAACTAAAGTAAAGTAGTGAAGCAAAATGTGTTTTCTTCGCGAATGTGAAAAAGAACGTGTTAACATATTGAAAATAAGTGAACAACACGTTGGTTGCCCGTTAACTTGGTGTTGCCGTGTTGTTAATGCATTAAAAGTTGCCTTTTTCTGGCCTGCTAAACGTTTCATGTGAATTGATTGCTTCAGGACGTTGCAAGCCACAGTTGCAAAAGATTTGATTTGTAAGATCGCAGTTGCAAGGCCTCATGTCAGTCAAGGCACAGCGTCATTGCAGAGTTTTACTCAGAGTGTCTCATCTGTGTCTGTACAATATTAACAAAAGCAAACGTAATTGACCCCCCCCCCCCCCCCCCCAAAAAAAAAGTTCAGCTTCAGTGATTTAGAAAGCAGAGAAACACAAGCCTGAATAGACCAGATAGAAATACAATACATCCATTCTGCAACAAATAGATAGATAGATAGACATACAGATAAGGAGTGAGAGAGCAAGAGAGGGAGAGAAAGAGCTGCAGAGACTGTCAACTGTCACTGCAGTTGACTTTTGACATTTGGCAATTAACTGTTATAGAATGTTGAAGCCATGAACATTCCACCATTCATTTCATAAATGGAAATGTTTTGAAAAATGAAAATCACATAGCCTACATAGCGTTTTATATTCTCTATTTATTCGCAGTATTCACAGAAATCTGTAAAAATAATTAGTTTGGTTTTGCAAGTTCTATGACATCAAATTTGCACGTGTTGAATTGACATGCATGTGTAATATGGTAAACAAAAAAACTGGAACTCCTTCATAGGTGTGCAAAATCGAATTGACATTCTAAAGAACGTGTCACAATATGGAATTCAACCAACGACTTCTTCCATAGTCTACAGAGTTGTGACACAACATGGAAAGCCACAACTATTTAAAAAAAAGTAAAAGCTGTCGCATTTCAAACGTAATTTGGCTGGTTTTGCGTGTCTGGTGCAGGGAAGTGATGAAACATCTGAACTACTTCATGCACTGAGTCTGCTGTGGTAGTGGAAAGTTTACATCTGTCAAAAACCCTTAAAGTTGAATTTGTCTTCTAATATATACAAGCTACTACAAAACATTCTTAAGTATTCATTCGTATGTCTTTTTTATATTACATTTTTAAACAGTGTTCAATATAAAAAATATAGTTGTACAGACATAAATACCTTTAACCCTTCTCGTTTAAGTTTGTATCCAGAGAGTTTTTGAACTATTCCCAAGTCAAGGGGATGGCAGGTACCGATATATCGGTAACTGATAATCTTATATTTTACGTTGAGGAGAGCAACCAGACGTAAGGATCCACTCAATGTGGGGTACTTGTCTTGTTTTGGTATGAGGCAAATAGATGTTTGATGAAGTGTCAAGGGCAAGAGGCTGTTTTCTAAAGACTCAATGTACAAGTCTTTATGTAAAGGTGAAAGTTCCCTAGACATTTTTAATAGAATATGCCTGGCAGTCCGTCGAGCCCAGGGGATTTCCCCGATTGCATGCTGAAGATGGCTTCTTGAATTTCTTCAGTCAGAAGCGGGCCCTCTAATACAACCCTGTCTGTCTCACTGAGTACCAGAAAATGTAAGCCTTGAAAGAGCTTGGGTTGTGCTCAGAGGAATACAGGGCACTGTAGAACTGCACAAACATGATTTTTTTTTTCAGGAACAAGGGTCCCTGACGTGTCCCTTAGCGGTGTTATCTCGCATTTATCATTTATAGCATTTATACAGTCTATAGTCAGCTCCCACAGTTTATCAATAAACATGTGGTTTCATGTCAGTGGTAAACACTAAGGACCCATGGACTGAAAGTCCTCTCTATGGCAGAGGTGGTGTAGGCACTGACAGAATTATGACTGAGGCTAAACTTTGCAGATAAGATAAAGGTACCACGAGATGAATCAACAGGTTTCGAAGGTTTATTCCACGTACAACCTATAGGGAATCAGTTCCTTATCAAATGAGACAGGGTAAAAGATTGGCTTTCAATGTACAGTATTACCTTTTATAAGGTCAGCTATGGGAGGTCACAGGTCAATGGGGGTGTGTTACTGTTTAGATACTGGTCAATCATGGGATACCTTGGGGTGAGGTCAAGGTTGGCAAATGGGGATGTAAGTGGGAGGGGAGGTGAGGTGACCACTACCGCCCCCCCCCCCCCCCCCCCCCACGGAATGTTCCGGAACATGCTTACACAAAGGCCTGGTATGTGTATTACCTAGGCCATGAGTAGAAAGGGGATGTCTAGGGAGGTTCCGTTTAGCATAGGCAATGGGTGAGGGTGAGGGACAGACTGTGAATACACATGGCACGCACACACACAAGAGCATACATATATGCAATGGTAATGATATGACTATATCAATTTCCATCAGCACACACACTCTGAAATTAACCTCTGCATTTAAAACCCATCCAGGGAAGTGACACACACACACACAGTGAAGTGAAGTAACACTAACCCGGAGCAGTGGGCTGCCATTGGCGGCGCCCGGGGAGCAGTGATCGAGGTTAGGTGCCTTGCTCAAGGGCACTTCAGCCGTGGATGTGGGCATGGGAGAGCAGTGGTCTACCACTTCACCCGCCCACATTTTTCCTACTGGTCGGGGATCTGAACCGGCCACCCTACGGTTTCCGGCCTGAAACCCTAACCAGTAGGCCATGGCTGCCCCGTGCAGTATTAAAAACAAAGTGTATATATATATATATATATATATACACACACACATACTGTATATATGATGAATCTGGGGACAGTGTGATAAGAAGTAAAGATGCAAAGAGACAGAGGGTTTGTGGTTACTCTATGTCAAGCGGCATTGCTATAATCATTCCTCTAGAGGGAGCCAAAAAAGTGGCAGACAGCAAAATATACACACAGAAATGTGTACCAAGGAATCTGAAAACAAATCTAACAAAATGCAAATGTGCTTGTGAATAGGGCACTGCTGAGTTGCATAGCTCTCTGACTTACTGTGTGTCTATTTGACTGTGTGGAAACCACTGAAGGTAAGAGTGAAGCAGGAAACTTTTTGTAATGCTATATGGGATCAAGATTAAGTACTGTTTGCTTGCAGTTAGTTATATATGTGAACCTGGTACTCTAGTTGTCTGGCTGTGTAATCTGCCTCCCTGTCTGTCTGTCTGTCTGTCTGTCTGTCTGTCTGTCTGTTTGCCTCCCTGTCTGTCTGTCTGTCTGTCTGTCTGTCTGTCTGTCTGTCTGTCTGTCTGTCTGTCTGTCTATCTGTCTGTCTGTCTGTCTGTCTGTCTGTCTGTCTGTCTGTCTGTCTGTCTGTTTGTCTCTCTGTCTATCTATCTCTGTCTGTCTGTCTGTCTGTCTGTCTGTATGTATGCCTGTCTGTCTATCCATCCATCTATCCATCTATCTATCTATCTATCTATCTATCCATCTATCCATCTATCTATCTATCTATCTATCTATCTATCTATTGTCATCCTTTCATCAATTTCCTCACATGCAGGACATGGACAGGACATAATGCACAGTAGGCAAACTTCAGTAGCTTAAACTCCATAAAGTCATGCATCGAACAGCTCATCATGAAATCTGGTGGCTGGCATTCACTTTCTCTTGTAAAAGTTTCCAAACTACAACCTCTTCTTTTCAGCTTTTCAAGCCTGTTCAATCATCACCAGCTACCAACACTGTGCTTCAACTGATGGCTTGGCTACAGGCGTCTGGCCCTCCAGCTGTGCTCTAAAGGCCAATTTATACTTCGGTAGACGACACTTTTGAAAAGGTCGCCGACACAAATGACGTCATGGAAGACACTTTAAACCGTCTTTTTGAAGTGTCAGCTACATGGAGAAATTTCTACTGGCACTCAAGTCGTCACAAAGTGTCGCGCAAGTGTGATTGGCTAGATACAACTGGCCCCGGTGCCTGCTATTATGACGAGCCCCTGTCAGCGGCATAAGGTAGATGGGCTCTACAGTGCAAGCTAGTTTACTAGTCAGGCATGAGGCGCGAACACACACCATTGGCGAATATATATCAACAATATTTTGGATTTTACGAATTAGTTACTTCGGTTATTGTATTGGGAAAGTAGACAGGTCAACGAGAAAGCGATCAGAAACATGGATAGTGCTTTGACTCGCGGTAACGTAAACAGAAGGTCAAAGTGCTGAAACATTTTTAAAACACTGATGAAAGGAATTATTTGGTGCAGCAGCACACACAGCAGCTTTAAAAAAAATCTTTACCCACATCTGGAAAACACATACACAATTAAACAGGCGCTCGGCGGCGACCTGCCTCAGAAAGTATAACAACCTGTTCAATAATGGCTCGGCAGTTAGAAGGATAGGAGTTGTGCATACAACGTTATTGATACGTCCCTGTAGTTGTAAATAGCTCGCAGGCAATGATGAGATATGACCAGGCAAAACTTCTGTCTGGCTGGGGGATTACCCAGTGTTCCGAAAGCTCAATATTTCGAAAAATTGTCTGAAATATCTTTACCAATTAAACCCTCTGTTCCGAAATGCCTTTGTTCCAACCAGTGGTGCGGGATTCATGTTTGTGGTGGGGTGGCAAAAAGTGCGTGTGCAAGGTGAAGAATGCAAGAGGTCAGTTCACTGGAGGAATTTTCATGTTTTAGCCTACACATAGGCCTAAACAAGGAAGCTGGAAGTGCAGGCTCTGGCATAATTTAGAAATATTTTAAGTGGCACAAAACACATGCAGCATTTAATTTGCGCAGCGGAGACGCTTACCGGGCCTTTACGCATATAACTTTTCCTATTTGTTTACTTAGCCTACTCTGGTTCAGGGGCGGAGTGGGACACAAAAATCCACCAGGACTATTCTGACTGCACCGGCCCACCACCGGCCCACAACGTGCCCAAAACTGGCCCAACCCGTATCCCCTCCACCTCCCACATATCAATTACTACACAAACAAACGGGCGGCTTTTGATCATTATTGTTAGATTAAGTGTTGATGTGTGGGTGACAGACATGGCAGTGACAGTGACAGTGTATTTGTATATGTACATTTATGGAAATACGGAACAAATCGCGTCCCGTATGCTAATTCGCAACAATGTGTCCTGTCAACTCACTCGCATCTAGTTGACGGCTGGTTGAATAAATCCGTAATTCTTGTACATTTTGATGCACTTTCCTCCAGCATCCGCCTCTTTTTCAGTCTGGCCTTTTTGCCCCCTCCTTTCTCCTTTCTCTTATGTCCCTCCATCATGTCCGCTTCACCTGCTCTCTCTCCCTGATAGCCGCTAATTTATCTCCCTAGGTTCACTTGATAAAGGCAGAACGATACGCATTTCCCATGAGGCTTTGCTTCGTCCATTCTACGTTCAACAAAAAAACGAATAAAATCGCTGGCCAATTTATATTTGTGGTCATGAAAGTAATGGAGCGTCAGAATAAAAAGAATTACATCAATATAGGAGGCTAAACAAAAATCAGAAGATTGGATTAATGGAAGTGAGTTTGATACATACCATAGGTGTGATGTACAGAGACAAATAGTGCTATAAATAGTGGTTGGACTGCGGCATCGTTCACCTTTGGGAGAACTTAGAGATTTTCACGGGACTATGATTTGACGTACATGAAAACTCGATGGGCCGCTTATGAATTTGACACAACGGCTGCGAAGGCCGGTCTGCAGGCTGGTTCTCGAGAGATTATTGGCCGACCGGCCCACCGGGAAAAATCCCGGTGTTCCCGATGGCCACTCCGCCCCTGTAGGGTATCACTCGTGAGAAGGAAATCACCGGCAGATTGTCGCAGGACATTACGCAGATCTTGTTAAGCACTGACAAAGCATGCATGAAAGTGGAGGCGCCTGGAGAGGAGAATTGCGCGTCTCAAACGCGGTTACAATCAAGGGTTCCGCACGCTGCAGCAGCTGGGCAGCAGTTCAGATCTTGGTCCACAACTGTGTTTGACTTGTTTTGAAAACATACATTTTACCCAGGCCAGCAATCATCATTGCAAATCTGAATAGCCTAATACAAAAATACCAAAGAAAATAAGAACTTATTAATTTCATTGTATCGTGTTTTACGTAATAGTTTATGTAGTGTTAGATTAGCATATACTTTTATTATAGCTTGCTTCCTCCACACATAATACCTACCTGTTAAAACGGATATATATATCATTAAACACTCTTCATAATTATGTCAGTGTGATTAGCTAGATAGACGGCACGCGCCGTTGATTTTCAAAAAGTAGAATGTAGTGGCAGAAAAATGTCGTTAGCGCCTCTCCCATTATGACGAACTCGGCGACTGTTCGCCTGAAGTATAAACACACCTGGCCTGGAAGACACTTTTTTTTTGAGTCCGCGACCTTTTCAAAAGTGTCGTCTACCGAAGTATAAATTAGGCTTAAGAGTGCAAACCCGTCCTTGCCGTCCTTCTTCCCCACTGTTTCCACTTTCATGTTCGTAGCCCCAGCGACTCCCGAAAACTAGCAGTTTCTGTCACAGTTCAAGGTCCTGTGGCCTCCCCTTCCTGCTCTTTCTTGATATCTAGCGTAACTATTCCGGATATCGGCCACTTGTTAAGAAATCGCTATACTATGTCTATTTACAGCTTAACGTTAGGTGTAAACTTACCCAAACCAACGGTTTTCGAGAGAGATGTTTGTCCTTTTCAACTTGTACGACTCGTTTAACACCGTAAGAAACCGTATTTCAAAATATTTCTGTTAATGTTTACGGTGACACGTTTTCGAGTACGTTTTTAAATGAGTCGAATATCGAACACTCCCACTTTGTTCCACTTACCGCGTTGAATTCGTGATAATAAAATGCTTTTTCTCTTGCTTTGACATATCCTAGTTTAATTTCTGTACAAATGCCTTAGTCACAATATGTTTTGTCAAGAAAAGGGTATTTTGTGGGCTTTCTTTGACCTGATTCAGTTGTAGGTGCAGTCTATTCACTTAAACCTGCACAAAACAAACATGGCGTGATTATGTATGTTATGTAATTAAGACATCAATATAAGGGTATTGTAATTGTACTATTAGGGTTGGAAATACAACATTTTTATCTAATTCAACTTTGTTTTAGGTAAACTGTAAACGCAACTACGGAAGGCGAACTTCTTCCGTCCAATTTCTCAACTAGTGCCTTTCATATTGACATGGGTCTAAACGACCAGAGTAATCGGATTTGATCTCTGTGAGCATCCGTACTTACATTACGTCATGGTATCTGTTTTGGCATTTGATATGACAGTTTAAAATGACAGTTAAACTTCATCTTGGAGAGAACTAATCCGACGGTACAACTTAAAGACCAAACGAAATATTCGTCGCGCCACTGAGTGTTCCACACTATTAGGTACACGCAAAAGTGCACTATAAAAAAACACTATTTCGCAAGCTTAAATTAGGTCTACAGAGTTAATTTTTTCCACAAGTAAGGCTTAAATGCCATATTTTTGTGGGAGATTACGTTTCTCTCCATTGGTGTCCGAAGTTGATCACGAGAGTGAATGTAAACATGACAACGAGATATGGTGCCGATATTCGACGTGTGCCGATATTCGACTCCGTTCCGCTAGGCTACTATTGTATTCAAGTGGACAGTCAAGGTAGCATCTGGACAGGGATAGCATCCTTGGTGTCACTGGCTTTCTTGTGCTATGGGGGCCTATAAAAACTAGCTGTTTTCGGTTGCTGCAGGTTGATTTTGATTAAGCTGAACTTTATGCATTTAGCATACACTTTTATTTAAAGTACCTTACAAAATGGTAATTGATTGCTATCCTGCTAAGGTCAGCCACCAGCTTCCAGTGGAACACACAGTTTTTCACAGGCCCCTGGCATATACCATTCTAATTATTTGATTGGACAATATTTTTGCATTCATAACATTTCTGAATTAATAACATATTTTCCTAGCTTCTTTCACAGTTACTTTGCTTAGTGATAACTTAAGCTCAAAAAAGGCCCCTCTTACATACTGACTCTTTCCTGTGTCCCGGGTCTTGTTTCATATGGCGTCACTGAATATGGTTTGATATGACGCAACATGCACAGGCAAATCACCAAGTCATGACGTATCACTGAATACCAACTCTGAATGTGGGAAAAAAAAACCATTACTGTAATTACAATAGCATCGTAACAGTATGTATGTAATTATGTATGTAATGTAATTGATTTACCAGTCAAATGTATTATGTGTGTATTTGTTTGTGTGTGTGTGTGTCTACATATCTGGTTCATATTCAGGAAGTATTTGTCACACCTGAAGTCAGTGGGTGTTTTAGTCACTTTTACCCTTAGGCTAAATAATATGACCACGGTCCATTTAGACCCCTTTGTCTTTCAGTAAAGCAAAAATATTTTTTTTTTTTCAGGATAAAATATACTATACATAATATAAACAGTATGGTATATTTGTCAATTCGTGTTCAGTTTTTGCAATTACATTGCCATACTCATTGAGATACAACTTTGTTTTCAGATGCAGGCTATAACAATGAGAAGTAGGTTAAGTGACAATGACAAAATAAAAAAAAATGAAAATATTTATCATAATTCTATGAATTTTGCTAAATAAAATTATGATCAGGTTTCTGGCTGCTCCCACTCTGCCAAACAGAGAGGCTTTATTTTCAGAAACCAGTTCCTTCATAGGGAAAACCGGTATTGGTACATGCATTTTCATTGGCTAAGCATTTGAATCTGGCGAAGACTCTGTAAAGTGTTGTGTTCCACAAAGGAAGTCCTCCTTTACGCAAGAATGACACATATCTGACCGTAGAGCCCCACCTTGCACAACTAGTGGGTTGCAAAAGTATGAACAGTGTGTGTGTGTGTGTGTTTTCCTTTCTAAAATGCCTGTTATCTGTGTTGACTGATTTGACACTTGAAATTCCAGTAAGAAAATAGCACACTCCTGTGATTTTCCAGAGAAAGACAAGACCAGACTAGGTAACACACCAGCCTATTGGGTAATAAAGTGCACCATAATAATAAACGCCAGGGGCGAGACAATAGCAGGAAATAAATATGGGGGGGGGGGGACGGACGACAAGCACAGCAGATCAAAGGAAGTAGCACAGTGCTGAGTGAAGGAGGGCAGGGGTCACAGTGTGAGTCAGAACACAGGTGTGCGTGGGGGGTTATAGGAATGAGAGAGACTAGTGATGTGTTTGGGGGGGAAAGAGCTTGCATGACAGTGATAGAGTGCTGTGTATTAGATGCAGGGGGGGCCGGTAATGTATATTTGATGATGCAATTTCTATTGCTGGATAGAAATAAAGTTATCTCTGTGTGAAAAGGAGGAGATTATCAAAGAGAGAGAGAGAGAGAGAGTGTTGCATCAGCAAAACCTAAAGCAGCAGAAAAGTTTGTGATGAACAAGGACTGTATCAAAAGAGCAAAGATTTCTAACAGTAAGGACACAACTCTTTGGTTAAGTTCATTCAAAGCCACCTGAATTGTGAACAGGGTCACAGACCCATCAACTATGAAGATGCTAATAGCAAGACACTTGACGGGTTTGTCATGTATAGATCAAGCCAAGTCAAATGTATTTATAAAGCACATTTAAAAACAACTCACATTGACCAAAGTGCTTTACACGAGAGCAGGCAATCACATTAAATATAGAATCAAACAAATTGATCACGTCAGTCACTGACCTTCGGCTGAATGTCATCTGATCATTTTCCTATACCATATTCCTAATCGACACAAGCAGACCTATGTGCAATGCATACATAAGCTGAGTAAAGAAGGACTTTAATGTCACATACTTTTCATGCAATTGCTCGAAATCCTAACTCCAAACCTGAACCTAACCCTGACTGTAAAACCATGGATTTGACATGGATAGAGGAAATATAAATAAAAAGCATTTTACTTATTGATTAATTACAAATGAAGTGCACACCACATAGACCTAATTAGATAAATCAAATTTGTAAGTGCTATGTAGAAGTGCAGATGCGGTCTCCTGTTATATGGCCGGCCTGCTGTGCAGTCCTTAGGGAAAGCTATAGTCAAAACTTAAAGTTATTCATGAGTGATGGATGTCTTTGGAAGACCAATTTAGGGTCAGTTTAGTTTTTTTCCATATGCAAAGAAATGTGACGCATGTTGTGGTCATTTGTCAATGCAACACCCTTCATAGTCAACCTTCAAAAGTGGAACTCCCTGTTTCCTCCTCTTTAGTGGCTGTGGTTAGTGCTAAGAGAGTGCGTACGTGTGCATTGCAGCATCACTACAAACAGTCTTGACAAAAAGGAAGGTAGACGCTTTCATCTTCACATCAGACACTGTGGGTCTGCCTGGATAAGGTATGGGTGCCATTTTCCTCAAATGCATAGTTTAGTCAGGAATGTGTCTTGAAGCTAGAAGACAAAATGTAACCAACAAATAAAAGAAAATTGTAAAGGAAAATAATGATCATCTTTAGTTCTACTGGAAGCGCTTTGTTTAATATTTAGTCCAAAGACCGAAATAGTGACAGTGAGTGGCTGTGCCATTGTGTGCGCACTGATTAAGTAATACTTGGAATACATAGAATGATGGATTGTGATAAATGGGTTCAGGCTAATAATTTTAAAGTGTATTTACATTTAATGAGGTCTTGCCTATTATTTAAGACCTATTGCCTATATGTCTTGTTTGTCAAAGACAAATCCATTTCACAGTTCATAATTCGTAGCATGACACACTGGCCTCCTGTGCGTGAGCCTAGTGTATTTAAACCTGGCACTCCTACTCATAACAAGTGGGTTGGGTGAAAGGGGTTTGTAGTGGTTTAATAGGCAGGCGTTTCAAAGGCTCTTCCACGTGCCACTTGTCTGCAGTTCATGATTTTTGACAGGGTTGTTTGCCTGCGCCAGACTCCAGACCAAAACAAGCACGTTCACCACGGTCCTTATCAGTGCGGGTTTTATGGCTTCTCCTTTATGCCCCAGACTGGAAACTAATAGAAGATCGTGTTGAGTGAGCTGGTTTGATATACTGCCTATAGACTGTAGTGAACTCTTGCAGTCACGTGTACTCATGTTTACAACTGAACTCCTGTTTAAACTGTGAACACTGAGTCTAATGACGTCTTTTCTTGTGTTTTGTTTTCCTAAATTGTTTCGTGAGTGCGGATATAACTTAATTACAATCCTTATTACAGGACATTAACAGCAGGGAAATGATTCATTAGTTTAATAGGATTTGGGGCACAGTACATCGCGTTTGAATAGAATAATTTTACAATCAGAACACAAGCTAAAATTGTAACATGCTGTACTGCATTGGACAGCAGCAACACAAGCTTGGAAATATAACCAATAGCTTTGAAACTAAATCCTGAATAGCAGTTATATTTAAGCTTTAAGCCACACGCTCAGCAGGAAGTGTCACAATGCCAGGCAATACAAATGTAGGCATCTCTGTGATATGTTATTGAAGGTTGTGCTGTCAGTCACCAAACATATATAATATTACACTATATATGTATATATGATAGAGATATTGTATATGTATACTGTGGTACTGGCTAACAGCACTATCATCTCTTCAAGGACATCGGCCATCTGGGTCATTTTAATTTCCATGGTGGCAATCCGTTTTCTGTAGTATTCTTGTGGGCCATTTTCACAACCAATGCCCATGTCACTCAGTTAAGCACTACGGCATTGTTTCATTTTACACTGAAGGGTCATTGAAAAAGCGTTTTTATTACTAGATGATAATGTAATCTTGGATGTCGGAAGCAGAGAATTGAAGTAATCCCACATCTGCTCTAGTGTAAGAATTCAATTTCCCCTCCACAAACGGCGACACAGTGGAGTGAACGCTAACTGAAGGAGGGATTGGTGCTGTCCTGTTCTCTCTACATTCTCTCTCCTCCATGCATAGGCAGGTGTGGCTGCTCGTGCACACAGATCTCTGCACAAGAGAGGAAGCCCTGGCCTAACATTCATGTGATAAAAATAAATGCAAAGGAAATTAATTCTTTTTCAATTATTTTAATGTATATATATGGCTATTGAATGTATCAGAGATGGCTGCTGACAGCAATGCCAGTAACTGAATAAAATATTTTTTGTTAGATGTGTTCATCTTTCTTTCTTTTTTTTCCATCCTTTTGTGTTACTTACCAAAGTACACTGGTCGAGAGGTGCCTCGAGTCTGTTACTGAAATAAAGATAAAGACAGTTTTCAAGAACACAAAAACTGAACAATGTCACACAAAATAAAACGGAATAGAATTGTAGGTGAAATCAATAATTTCCCCAAACAATTTGCACTGTGAATGCTATGGTTACTGTGGTTGTCATAGCACTTTGTCCTGTTCTTTGACACTGGCCTTATACAATGAACCTGGGATTAATCCTTTCAGCTTCTTTATATGAAGGCTTCATAATAGCAGAAAAACTGCAACAAACAAACTTACTGTTAAGTACATTTTTCAACCTAAAACTGAAGCTAAAACAAAACAAAAAAAACACCTTGAGTGCACTCGTAAGGTCGTGCACTCGTAAGGTCGTGCACTCGTAAGGTCGTGCACTCGAGGTGTTTGTGTGTTTCCTGCTGTAGGTTGCCATGTTGGTTAACACTCAATGTGTTTGTGTGTTTCCTGCTGTAGGTTGCCTAGGTTCCTGCTAGTAAATCCAACTCTGCATCTTAGCAAAATGGAGATACAACCCAACAGTCAAGTAGTCCTGGCAGTCTACATAATCTCCTTCGTATTCGGGCTCCCAGCCAACATCCTGGCTCTCTTCACTTTCATCAAGAAGGTGCGACAAAATCCAACACCCGTGGATATCCTGCTGCTCAATCTCACCATCTCCGACCTGGTCTTCCTGCTGTTCCTGCCTTTCCGAATGAAGGAGGCCGCAGACGACATGAAGTGGTACATGCTATACTTCCTCTGCCCTTTATCGGGCTACATCTTCTACACCACCATTTATAACAGCACCTTGTTCCTCACGGCCATATCTGTGGAGCGCTACCTTGGGGTGGCGTTCCCCATCAAGTACAAACTGAATAGGAAGCCCCGCTATGCTGTGATCTTTGGCTTCGTGGCCTGGGGGCTCTCAATGGCTCACTGCAGCATTGTCTACATCATGCAGTACTACGACCACGAAAACAAGACCTACATTGACCCAAATGAACGCGACACGTGCTACGAGGAGTTCACCGAGGCGCAGCTTGGCATCCTTCTCCGGGTGCGTCTGGAGATCTGCATCGTGCTGTTCTGCGTGCCCCTCGTCATCTGCTCGTTCTGCTACATCAACTTCATCCGCATCCTGTCGCGGCTGCCGAACATCAGCCGGCATAAGCGCAACAGGGCCATCGGCCTGGCTGTGGGTACCATGCTAGTGTTTCTTGTCTGCTTCGGGCCCTACAACCTGTCTCATGTGGTGGGCTACATCAACTGGAAGAGCCCTACGTGGCGCAAGAACGCCGTGCTCACCAGCACCTTCAACGCGTGCCTGGACCCCTTCATCTACTACTTCTCCTCGTCTGCGCTCAGGAGCACGTTCAGGCAACTCATGAGGAGGACGGTGGACAGGTTGCGCCTGGGGTGCTGCGGCGGGACATTCTCCTGCCCATCGTTGAACTGCACAGATGTGGATGAACACACGCACACCTCTAACGATAGCTCACGCTAGGCTGGCCCAGGTTTTCAACTCTTATGTTGTTCGACCTATGATGACCTTTGTTTTGTTTTAGTTTTTTTGTTTTTTTGTTTTTGGAAGCAGCTCTTTTATTGACATTCAGGGAATTTCTTGCCAGCTTGCCAGTTGCAACCCTCATGTTCTCAGGGTTAGACCCCTCATATTTCTCAGTCAGTGCTTGGTGATTGTGCTGGCGTGATCAGCCTGTACTTGTTGTTCCTCTTGTTTTGTTTACAAAGACTTTTTCTTTTATCTGTTGACAAATCTAGGACTCCTTGCAACATGTTTTATGACATCCCGCCGTTTGAATGAAGCAACCCAGATTATTTTGCTTAACTTCCTCCTGCAGAGTAAAACAGTATGGCCCTGTTACGCACGCACTCTTTGTGGTCTGATGGCTAATCATTCCATTTATGGTGATTAAGATGTTTCAGTGACGCTGTGATTCAGTCAGTTGTAATGTTGCACAATGAATGGATATCTATAAAAAAATATTCACCTAAATGTATGTCTTAAAAAAAATGCATGGTGACGCTTCACTGAGTAATTCTGTGAATGTTTCTTTATGACGTGCTGTACACATGGCTTTTCATAATATTTGGTTAGACAACTATAGTTCAGTTTAATGACAATAGTTCATTCCATGTGCATTGGGCTTATTGCATTTGCATGACATTTCACTTCTATAAAGTTTTCACTTTCACTTAAAGAGTATCGATTCTGCTGTTAATTTAACAGTTGATGATCAAGAAAAGGTTGTTTTTTTATTTAAATGTTGTGTCAATAAGTGCTGATTCTAGGCTGAGTTAATAATTTCATTGGTATGAGAGAAGCAGAAGCAGAGCACAACTCGAACCCAGTGGGCCTTTTACCACCCTTTATTGCCCTGCAAGACACATCCGTCATGTGATATAAAATATCAATCTTAAACAGTTGTATTGTCTCTGTACTGTTAGTATTAGTTTAGCTGTTAAACAGTCGCTTAACTTAACAATTGCCTTTAGTTCACACAGTTCAAGCTAATGCAGAGAATTGGCAGGTTTTCCTGTATGCTAAGAGACATTTTCTGAATCAATTTCCTATTTTCTCGAAACTACGCACACATTCTCACAATGACACTCACATCTGAAACCTGCAGCTTTTTCCATCTAGCTTTGAGGTCAAAATCAAACTTTGCTTTCAGATGACACAAACACACAAGCAGTTATATTCACATACTATGTTGCTGTCCTTTTCACACTTGAGGGATTATTTGTCATCCTTTTTTTGATTATTATTTCCCTGAAATTGACATTCTAATTATTTTGAACTTTGTGATGTCATGTTGCTGGCAAGGATCACACTGTCAAGAGATATTCAAAATACAGTAATACTATAAAAAATACTGCACTTAAATACTAAATACTTACAATATCAGACTGAGAACAATACTCTACAAATACTTTACTAAAATACTAAATACTGCAACAATGTCATACTGAGAATAAGAAATTCACACATTTTCCACTGCTTTGTTACTAGCAGTGTATACATGCTGATTGAAAGGTACAGTACAGTTCTGTAAATATACACTATGTAGCTGCAGTACTGTACCTACTCTCTGGTCTGTTTCACAATCTCAAGATGGAAATGGCATGGGAAATAAGCCTTGTGTGGTAAGTGACATTCTTGCAGCGTGAGCCGGCAGTTGTAGTTCCCCATCAAACTGCCCAACACCAACTCAAGCCTACGGCCTCAATCAGGCTGCTAAATGCCAACACAAGCCTGCGGTCCCAATCAGGTAGTAACCATCAGCTCAGGGAAGGGGAGAGCCTACGTCCATTAGCCTATGGTGATTATTCTGCTACTACCAGAGATTACCAATAGTGATGTGTGAGTGTGTGTAAGTGTGTGTGTGTGTGTAAGTGTGTGTGTGTGTGTGTGTGTGTGTGTGTGTGTGTGTGTGTGTGTGTGTGTGTGTGTCTGTGTGTGTGTGTGTGTGTGTGTGTGTGTGTAAGTGTGTGTATTTGTGTGTGCTTACGCTGTTGTCCACTGCATAGGTATTGATGAAGTGAGACAGCAGGTTACAACACCACAGGAAGATGAGCCCCCCCTAACACATGAGGCACAAACTGACTTTATATTGAGTGCCCACATATGATGATTGGCTGGTGATTGCCAAGCAAATAATAATAACAAATAAAAGCTGAGTAACGCAAACCTGATTAGACCAGACAGAAATACAAAACATATCCATTCTGCTACACTTTGTGTGTCTAATCCACAGATCTTCACATGCATTGACTGCTTTGCCAGATTGTAGCCCCACACGGCTTATATGAAAAAATAAGGCACCCTCTTCGTTCCAGCACTCCCTGTATTGGGATAGGCCCAAAGCACCTTTATGACATTTTTAGGGCAAGTTGAACCTAGGAGCCACATGACCATTACGACTCATTTGTGGAGTGACGCCACCAGGTGAATCATTACAAGGAAAATAACCTAGCACTTCACTAGCTTATATCTTGTGATGAAAATGTTCAAACTGACATTTCACACCTTACATTACTACCAGATTATTTTGACGCACATCAAATTTCACAAAATTATGTCCATGGGGGGCGCTGTAACCGACACATTTCAGTATCTCCACAACCACAACCACCAAAGCTGAAGTGCTGCGAATGGCAGGTCAAAGTTTCCAAGACATTCCTGCGGGGTGTAAAGGATCAAACTTAATGGCCTTCTGCTTGGATCCCTGCTTGCAACTATATTTAAACGTATTATTAGGGTAGTGTACACCCCTGTCCTGTCATAAATGTTGATACTTTACTTCTAGTGTTGTTTTCAAACATATTCTTGCCTTCAACTAATAATCCTACATTTTATACACACATGCATATTTCTCAAAACTTTGTAAGTAAATGCCAAGTACATTTATACAATGAAGCTCATATTGTTCCTTATGTATACTGTATGTAAATTTCACAAAATGTTCAAATATATCTCTTATCTCTTATCGCACTCATGCCTCATATTCACTAAACTGGTCGCAAGACCTTTAATTTTATTTTGTAAAAGCAGTGCAAAATCTGTCAATAGTGTGTATAGTTATCTGGAAATAACTTTTTTTTTGTTTTTAACTGAGGTGAGGCTATGAGGGTTTCTTGATGAGGGAACCTACTATAGTGTGTTAGCAACCAGGAATGTTTTTTAGAGGTGTCAACACAAAATACAAGTTTTGTTCAGCAGATAAAGAATGAGAAGTTTGATATATGGGTCAAGAGTTTCACTTCTCTTTCTTTCTTCTCTTCCTTTCTCTCTCAAACATAATATTAGAGTTGATGCTGAACGTCTATCATGAGAGTGATTCCTCGGTTATTTGTCACTTCCTTAAATATTCTCCAGAGTTGTACAATCTCTGATCGTTGCTAGTCAGTATTTTCTTCTTATTCCTTCCTTGCTGAGTAAAGCATCAAATAATTAAAATCCTCTTCAATAGATTAACATCATAAGCATCCATAATATACTACTAAACTACATTATCCATTATGTGTATATAAATAGGCCCATAACACTAGCATGACTTTATAAATTCATATTTGCTACCTTACCTCATACAACATTAACTCATACAGTACTTCCTCCAGACACATTCCTTTAGGTACAGGGTAGGACTATTAGACTACTAGAAAGAATATTTTACTGGAAGGCCCTTTGTTTATGATACCTCTGTGAAACCCTAACCACAGAGAATTGCCAGTTTCGGGAATTTTTTCCAGGTTTGCTCTGGGAAGGACTGAAGGGGGCCCTTTTCAGAGCGGTCAGTGTGAGGCGGCTTTATCGCGTCACCTGCGCCACACAATGAACCTGTGAATCATCTATAGGGAAGGTAAACATGGTCACTTTATTAGGTTTAGTCTGGGGACGTGGGCCTTGTTTAACCAAAGCATCAGGCAAGGTTGGGGCAGCTGGCAAGGGTGGGGCAATGCCAGTAATGTCTGTCCCACTTCTCACCCTCTATTATTCTCTCTCTCTCTCTCTGTGTCTGTCTTCCATTCTCTTTATTTCTCACTCTACTCCATTCATTTGACCTGTCATCCCTCTTTCGCCCTCTCCACCTTAACAACTCCCTGGCTTCATCTTTCTCCTTGCCTCTCATAATCCTCACCCCATACTGCACCTGACACCTGGAATATAAAAACTGATAACGGCATGTCTCTCAGAGTATAAACAACATCTCTCCGGGAGCGCTGGAACCTCTTCCAACTTACACTCCAACGCGAACGAGAGCAGAGGTCAGCGCTGGAGTTACCATGGAGTTAGTGTGTGACTACCACAGAGTGTGTGTGTGATGCTGCGGAGAGAGAGAGAGAGAGAGAGAGAGAGAGGGAGGGAGGGAGGGAGATTATTCCACCCTCTTATTAATTTTCCATTATCAGGACCGAATATTGAGGGCACAGAGTAAACACAGACTGGCAGAGGTGGCTTGCGGTGGGCAGGAGCCTACTGCCACTGAATAAGTGAGCGACGCTGGAAGACAGGAGCAGACGGTGTGATTATCTTTATCCAGGGTGGGCTTCCAGAATTCTACCGCTGTCAGTCATCATCATCATCATCATCATCATCATCAGTCATGCAAATATGAGAGCTTTGGAAGAGGTATTTTAAAACATTTGTTTTTGTGTTCTGCTGAGATGTAACAGAACCTGTACCTGAAAATAATCTTTAAGCATGTTGGATAGGGTCAAGCTTTGAAACGGCATACATTTATCAACTAGCTACATAAGGAAGAAAGGGTATAATAACTTATAATATACAGTATAAGGTCCTTATAATATCCTTTTACGTACAACTGCCACTTTTCATTATGACTTTAGTACACATGGACATTGTGCTCTGGTAGTGAGCATCACTATCAGTGTTTTATCAAAACAGTAGGTACCTGGTTATCAAGGCTTAAGGTGATTGTGTAATAACCAATGACTTTTATTAGGTAACTGCAAACATTTTGACATGATAAAGTATTTAATAACTGTTCATATGAAGGTACCGCTGACTGGAATTAGATGAAATATGGTTTCAATGGAATGACTTGATGTTGCTTGGCAGACAAAGTAGATATTGAAGTATTAGTTTTAATAACAGACAAATATAAAATCACTTCTTATTTTTATATTGATTTACCTGCATTAAACTCATGGTGATACGAGTATGCTTTTCATCGCATACAACTACAAAAGAGGGTAGATAAAGCACAGTAGAGGTTTATGGTATAGAAATACATATACGTAGATGATGCCATCATACATAATTTGTTAAACAGGAGGCAAAATACAATCAATACAAACTGAAAACATCAAGCAGATGTGATTACAGACTAACAGAAACACAAACAGAATGATACAACAAACTGCTACACGATTCAATGATTTCTGATTTACTTTAACTTTAACTGATTTACTCAACAGTACTGAAAATGTTCCCTTTAAATTACTACAAATGTTTCTGTGGAAAACATTTCTAAATATTTTCGTTCTGAAACAAGCAAAAGTCTTCCTCCTTTACAGACTTTTCAGTGCCACTCAAAATGACTTGCTGTTTTCTGTGTTTTGTGTGTGTGTGTGTGTGTGTGTGTGTGTGTGTGTGTGTGTGTGTGTTCGGCAGACGTGCTGACGCCATGTGACGGCTGATCTGTTCACCGCATCCCACGCGCCACATTCTACCGCAGAGTCACCATGCAGGAATGCCAGACGCAGCTCTGCCTCTCGGTCTACATCATCACCTTCATCACCGGCTTCCCCACCAACATCCTGGCCTTCTACGCGTTCATCCTGAAGGTGCGCCGCAAGCCCACGCCCATCGATATCCTGCTGCTCAACCTCACGGTCTCCGACCTGCTCTTCCTCATCTTCCTCCCCTTCAAGATGCAGGAGGTGGCCAACGACGGCACGTGGAACATGCCCTACTTCCTGTGCCCGTTCTCCGGCTTCATCTTCTACATGACCATCTACAACAGCACCCTCTTCCTGACGGCCGTGAGCGTGGAGCGATACCTCGGCGTGGCCTTTCCCATCCGCCACTCGCTCAACCGCCGCCCCGTCTACGCCGTCATGGCCAGCATCTTCATCTGGGTGGTGTGCTTCATGCACCTCAGCATCGTCTTCATCATGCCCTACTACAACCCCAAAACCCCCTCTGCCTCCAGCCCTGATGGCAACAGCACTGAGCTGGGGCTTGTGGCGCCCCCTCAGCAACGGCCGAACGTCTGCTACGAGAACTTTTCTGACGCTCAGCTGGAGATCCTCCTGCCGTACCGTCTGGAGCTGTGCGTGGTGCTCTTCTGCGTGCCCCTCATCATCTGCTCGTTCTGCTACATCAACTTCATCCGCATCCTCATGCGACTGCCCAACATCAGACGGGAGCGCCGCATCAGGGCCATCAGCTTGGCGCTGGGCACGCTGGTGGTCTTCACCCTCTGCTTTGGGCCCTACAACGTCTCGCACGTGGTTGGCATGGTCACGCGCAAGAGCCCGCAGTGGAGGGACCTGGCGCTGCTCCTCAGCACCTTCAACGCCGGCCTGGACCCCTTCATCTTCTACGTGTCCTCGTCGGCGGTCAGGAACATGCTGGGAGACATGCTGCAGGGCATCTGGAACTGCATTCCCACGTGGGACAGCAGCAGACTCCGCAAGTGCTTCGTCTGGAGAATGGACATCAGCCAGACCAAAAAAGTGACCTTCCCAAATCCTGATGACATAAATGCCCTCTGACAGAGACAACAGTGCCAGTTTTTTTTTTGTCATTTCTATTTAGCTGTATGTACTGTGAGCTATTTCTCTTAACACACCTCAGGGCTGCTTACTATATTCAGACTAAATCAGCAGCAGGAAATGGAATAACCTAATGTACACCATGAGAAGACTACAAGAAGTGGAGGAGGATGATTGCTCAGATGGCTCTTCCTCATGGTGAGGTGTGCCACCTTTTCACTGAAAAACGTGTTCTCTTCACTAAATACAGACTTCATCATTCATCCGCCTCACTAGAGGGAGTCAACTATATTTGACCCTACTAATAATTTCGTTTTTCTGGTCATGTTTGCATAGTGAAAATAGCAAACAGAAACCTACATACATTGTGGGGTGATAACCCAAGCCATCATATTGCTTTTGAAAAACTCAATTAGCTTCTGGTACATTCTCAACAAGATAGGGTACATGTCCTGATGCTTTGTCCTCTGCTAGTGACCACTGGATGTATATCATATTAGTAGTCATGAAGTATGTTATGAACAGGTTCATTATTTACAATTACAACCACTTTCTACCAGTTCTTCTTTCTTCTTCTTTTTTTGTATTGCTTTATTTCTTTGTCTCACTTTACTCTCTCTCACTGTGTGTGTGTGTGTGTGTGTGTGTGTGTGTGTGTGTGTGTGTGTGTGTGTGTGTGTGTGTGTGTGTGTGTGTGTGTGTGTGTGTGTGTGTGTGCGTTGTGTGTGTGTGTGTGTGTGAGAGTGTTTGTGTTTGTGCGTGTGTGTACACACAGGATGCTTCTACTAGTTCATGGAAACATTATACCAGTAATGATACCCAACTCAGGAAGCTAAAGAGCTGAATAGCATTTCTATTCTATGACCTTTATTATCAGTAGGCCTGTTTAGTGTTCAGCGAAAGGACACAGTGGCTTTGTTGATCAGGTACTTCCTTTAGCAGTTCTGCAGTTTGTATACACACAAGTACATACAACGTAAGTGTGCAGAAAGTTGAAATGCCTAACACAGATATCGGTTCCCATGATGGGAATGGTTGTCATGGTGTTTTTTTTATATATAAATCATCACATAAAATGTCAAAAATAAATCAACTTCCCAGAACTGTTGCATGTTGTTGGGTCTCAAATTGTGTGTTTTTGTCTTTCTCTTTTCACTTGTCTGTTTGTGATTCTGATTCGTCCCACCAGACTTACATATACACAATCATACAATAACCTTGTCCAAGAGGCTGCCTTAGATAAACTGTAACTCATATACTAATCAAATGTTTAGACAGTGACAGTAAGCTTGGGCTGGAGTTTATGATAAAGTGCACGTGTCGGGAGTCGTCTTCCACGTGACTTCTCTAGTACTTCATTAGATAGCCACTTATCAAACACATCTGCCAGGTAGGTTGTTGTCACAAGGGACATTATTTAACAATGCTCGTAATGAAATGCCAACATCCTGAATGAAAAAAAAAATATTTACACTGCTGAGACTGATCAAGTTCCATGTTACAAAGAGAGTTGATTTACCATAGACAGTATATGCATTAGAAAACAATGGGAAAAGTATGTACAGTTTCTGAAGAATACATGAGCCTAAAAGTATGAAAACTGGAGTAGATGTCCGAATGGCTTTTAACAGGCTGGATATAGAAAATTGCATTGCATTTTTACTCTTTGGCAAGAGAGCATGTAAACTGATCACAAGTAAAATATTATGTCCAAGCAAGATATAAACAAAAGAATAATTGATTGTATCTTAGGACAAACCAGCTGTCGGTGATGGTCTGTGGTCCAGAAATTTGATCAGAAGCAAGTACTTTTCTCCTAACACTGTGTGTCATTTCCTGCAGGAAAAGAAGATAGTTGCTGCTGATATACAGTCTTATGTTTTTAGACACTTTGAAGAATAATGACACGAATAGTTTACTTTGTTACAGTCTTTCTTTTATATATTACTACATAACATATTGTAACGTTCAGCCCGGGGTAAGTGAAGCTTCCACATGCTCTATGTAAGAGATTGTAAGTGACTCCCAGCATGCTGTGCGGTTAAGAGAGAGCCAGTATTCTGTTTATGTGTAAATAGTCCAATTAAGAATGATGCCCATGTCTCCCTTTTGTGTCCACCATGTGTGACTGTTATCAATTCGTCCATGTGTGAGCTTCACTGTATTGGTTAGTGTATCTGTCACTGTCATTGTTTTTGTAATGTAAAAGCTAGACGTGCTGCCTCCCTTTTTTTCCTCATCAGTATCGGTGTCAGGACCAGCCAATGGAGCCAGCACCAACCCACGACGGTGAGGGAGCAGCAAGTCACCGACTCCACCACGCTGCCAGGGTCAGGGGTTGACTCGAGCTCCACACTCCTGTGGGTTTAGTGTTCAGTCCTCCCCCAGAGTCAGAGCTGAGGGGCGGGCCTGACTGGGGCTACCTCTACATCCTGTGAGAGCGTCTGTGGGAGGCACGCGAGGGAGCTGGCCAGGCAGGGCCTTGTCTTCTTGATGTTGTGTTAATGGTGCCTTTTCTGGATGTGTCGGCTGTTCAGTCGGAACAATGCGGGGGTACCCCACCAAGACTGGCTAGCGCCCCACCAGCCCTTGGTCCCAATGTTACCTCTGGTATTTCCCATTGACACACTAATGTTAATAAGGATGGAAAATAACTGTCTAAGGCAAATGTTTGGTGAAACAACTAAAGTGCTTAAAAGTTTTGCACAGAACTTACAACTCCTTCATTAATGTTGTTCACCTGTTCATATTAATTTGACTGCTGGAAAACACTGTGTATGTGTGTACGTGTGTATGTGTGTGTGTGTGTGTGTATGTGTGTGTGTGTGTGTGTGTGTGTGTGTTTCAGAGAGAAAGAGAGAGAAAGAACGAGACAGAGAGAGTGAATATTTGTGCTGTTACAGGATTTTATGTTGTACTGGTTGATCTGTTTTTGATGCACATACATCCCATTGCTGTGGAAATTGAACAATAATACATTGTGATACAAAAGCTGTTCTCCTAATACTATAAAGAGTTTTAAAGCATAAACCAACGAGGAAGCAATGATCAAAGGCTGTAAAAAAGCAAAGCAGTTTATGCAGGAAGGCTCATTTTATCAGAGTAGGATGATCAGAGTTGACATTTTCCAGGAACTGATAAAGGAGATAATTTGCTTACATACACAGTTGCAAATTATTAAGCAGTATGTTTGCATAGCGCCAAAAGAAATACGTGTTATATGTATCTTTATTAAAATATTTAAACACCCACTGAAATATTTCGATGTATTATTCTTTCAGAATCAGTTGAAGAAAACATACATACATACTTACACTGCCATCTTCAGCACATTCAGGTGTCCATTTGCCATGTTAGGAAGGGCCTCTGAGAAAACATTAATCAAGGCTTTCTGCTAATGCGTTATATTGCTTTTCAAAATCTGTGTGTGTGTATGTGTGAGAGAGAGTTTCAGCTCCAGCACAATGACCAGCAGCTTGAGCTGCATAGAGCTGTCCACGAGTGTTGTGTGACCTTTTGACCTTTGGTGCGGCTGAGTACCAAGAGCATTTAGGCCCAAAGGGCTCTGTCTGGCCCCCTGCTGGAACCTGTGTCCAGCTGAGTCTGATGGTGGTTGGGTGGGTAGACCTCCAGTCACACACAGCAGACACCACACGTGGCCTGGACGGGCGGCACTGCAGGAACAGGGGAGGAACACTAGGGGGCAGTGCAAGAACAGGAAAGATGACATTAGATTATACAAAATATAAGATTACATTACTCTGTTGTTCTTACTACTAGCGTTGTCAACACAGTTTCCCAATTGTCATGCTAATAACGCAACTTGGAACAAAAGAACCCTTCTTGATTGGTTTTGTTTCTTTCATCAGATTTCCCACCTTATTACGGTAATCTTCTTACAAATGATTATTCGTTTCAGGCATGACTCCACAAGCTCAAAGCTTCTTTATTATCTACATGACGAATCAAGATGATTTTTTTTTAAACCAGCAGTCCTGGGAGGAGTTCCTTTTCTCTTTGGGGGGTGTTTTCTTGAAACTTTGTTTTATGTTTGTTGAGTCCGGTGCAATTTACTACTTTTAAATCAGTTTAAAATCAATTCTAATCTCCCCCTTGAAAGTTTGTTGTAGTTATACCATGACTTTCAATAGCCAACGCAACACTATTATAAGAAAGTCTACCATCCAATGTTTACATAATTACTCATTTCCAGTGACTCCCTCTTCTAAAATCAATTATATCCATCGTACATCACTAGGGGACTGTCTGACAAAGTGCGTAGAGGTTTTACCAGCCTAAAAAAACTAAATGCAACTTTTTAGACAGTGATACATTTAAATAATTTAACAAGCAATTCATTGTTACTGTCACTGAATATTCCCTTGGTCTGCTGAACCTTTTAGATTCCAGACAGTGCACAACAAAGCTTTTTATATATATATATATATATATATATATATATATATATATATATATATATATATATATATATATATATATACGTATATATATATATATATATATATAACATTCAAGTTTGTGTGATACTACACACCTCATAACTGATTATCATATGTAAGGGTAATTTCATTATTCTGTTGTTTGTTAATGTGTTTCAGACTCCATTTTAAATAGCATTGTTTCATGTTTCTGTAGCTCCCTAGAGGGGGCTAATGCCCATAAACGTATGTAAATGTGATTCAGCTATTACCATAGTGTTTATTCATTGAGCAGTGGAATTACAGATAAGGATTTTGAGCAGAGACAAGGAGTTACATGGAATTTATATGTAAAGATTAGCACTCTTAAGCAAAGATACTCTTTGAAAAATATTTGATTTTTGGTGGGGAGGAAGGGGGGCTCTTTATGAAAGTGTACATAATCTTTCCTGTCATAAAATCAACAAGTGACACCAAAGATATTACAAGTGCCTTGTGCCAAGATCTGAAATTGTGGCTCTGTACTGTCTGCTGTTAAAATAAAACAAGCATCCTTCTGGATGAAATCAGTTTTGTATCAAATGCAGACTCTATAAATTAGTTTGATAACATACTATATTTGAGTCACTATCATCTGTTATTAACTTTAAATGGTTTTGACATCAGTCTCTTTTGAAAAACGTAATAGTAATACATTAAATTTGTTTGGAAATTGATTACTATTACATTATAATTAACTTTACTACTTAAGGCCTCTCTTATTGCATTTGTAATGCACATGTAATTGATGATGTTCATTAGCCTCAAGGACAATAACTCAGAAATATCTTTGTAAATATAATTGCAAAAATACTGTCAATAGTCATAAAAAAACAAGGTCAACCGTCACGATTATGACAACCATAACAAAAACAAGAAAAATGACAATAGCAATACACTTACACTAACAACAAAAACAAAAATAATAGTAATAATATTAATTCAACTTTAAGCTGTGTTCCATTGCGCTCTTGACTGTCTGACAGTGTTCTGAGCTGACAGCCGCTGTCCTCTGTCTCAACGGCTCAGATGACCGGGGGGGGGGGGGGACCTTGCAATCTATCATTCTATCCTTTAGCGTGACAGTTAACATTAGCATGTGTTAGGGCGATGGTGTTAGCCACCACTAGTCTGCCATCACTTCACCAACTGTGCCTCAAAGACTCGAAATAGTTGCTGCCTTTATAACCCAGCTGCACACAGACCATGTTAAGCTGTCTCCAAATGCGTCTCCAATATTTACCCACATTTGACGTCGTCTCTGGTCGTGGAGCTCTTTATAGGGATGCCAAGGCTTTTTAGATCTAACGTTATCTCTGATAATCCAGTTTGTTTATTTGCGGCCATGGCTGCAACACACCGTTCGCCTGCCAATTTTTTTCATACATTCTAAAAAATCCTGGGTTGTTTTTTCCAACCCAAGGGCTGGGTTAAGGCTGTTAGGTAATTTTGTTGGGTTATTTTAACTCAATCTGGGTTGTATCTTGTAACCCAGCACTCGGCTCGGCTTAGACAAAAAAACATTGCTCCACCTACTGTTCTGGCGGTGAATTGTTTTCAGCACCCACAGCCGTTGGAGAAGTATAAATCGAAAAGAGTATGTCCGAATCCGTCCGAATCGTGCGTCTGCCCATCTGTAACCAGGACGGAGAATGACGCAGAAGTATAATTCAACCTTTAGTGGTTGGTGCCAGTGCAGGGCCATTTAAAGCACGACTTTTGCCTTGACTGCCTGGCTGTTACCTGATTGGACAATGACATTCAAAGGCATATCAGACGGTCTAGTGGTAGAATCCGACAGAAAAGAAATATGACATTTACGTTGACATTTAGTCATTAAGCAGACGCTTTTATCCAAAGCGACTTACAAGGAAATTCCATTTATACATCAGGATTTTTTTTTTTTTCATATATAGTGCGTTGCCCCAATCACCCTTATGGACGAGCCGCCCCTGGCCATGAACAGAGCTAGCATTAAACTTGTTTAACGTCATATTAATGTGTCATCCTGATGTAAAGGCTATTTCAAAGTGTCATGTTAGTACAAATCAATGACTTTATAATTAGATGTTTTCAATGCATAATTTTTTGGAGTGTATCTGGTAACCAGGTGGCGTCGAAATGGTACTTGGCAGTGGGCAGTGGGCGGGATAACAAAGGCCAAAACACAAACAGACGGATATTTCAAAGGAGATAATACTGGCTGTAGCACTTTTCTCGGAGAAGCTAGTATTTAGTTCTTAGCATGTTTCCTTAATCTTTCATGACATGTCTGTTTTATGATTTAGCACCGTAAATATATTTCATATTGTTCTCTTAAGAAAAAAATGCACATTATTATTTTGAGATGTCGCTATCCTTGTTATTCTTCGTTGTTCACACGACATTCATTTTTATTTCTGGCCCTGATTTGGAGAGGATCAGAGTCATTTTGCTGTTGCTAAGCCTGTGATCCAAATCGTTGGAATCAGACTGCGGGGAGACGTGAGATGCCTCTACAGCATCCTCATACTCTGATGCTCTCTAAGCAAGACTAACAACCACGTCTGCGCTGAACCCAGCCCTGGTCACGTCCCCTTTTTTCGATGATCAGCTCACAAACCTCCGGTCACCTCCTCAAACACCTTCACAATCCCCTGATCGCTTGCACCTGCCTCAATCACCTTCACATTCACCCGATTTCACAATCAGCTACACCTGTCACTCGCACTATATATACGCCTCACTTCCCTTTCGGTTCTCGTCTCAATACAGACTAAGAAACCTGCTGACTACAGCTCCCGACTGGTTCTGCATCAACCCATAGTGGTTCCTCGCTCTGAAGTTGCGCTATTCCCTCCAGGGACTCCGAAGTCGCTCTATTCCCTCCAGCGACTCCGAAGTCGCTCTATTCCCTCCAGCGACTCCCAGGTCGCTCTATTCCCTCCAGCGACTTCCAAGTTGCTCTGTTCACTCCAGCGACTCCCAGGTTGTTCTGTTCACTCCAGCGACTCCCAGGTTGTTCTGTTCACTCCAGCGACTCCCAGGTTGCTCTGTTCACTCCAGCGACTCCCAGGTTGTTCTGTTCACTCCAGCGACTCCCAGGTTGTTCTGTTCACTCCAGCGACTCCCAAGTTGCTCTGTTCACTCCAGCGACTCCCAGGTTGTTCTGTTCACTCCAGCGACTCCTAGGTTGTTCTGTTCACTCCAGCGACTCCCAGGTTGTTCTGTTCTCTCCAGTGACTCCCAGGTTGTTCTGTTCACTCCAGCGACTCCCAGGTCGCTCTATTCCATCCATCGACTCCCAAGTTGCTCTGCTCACTCCAGCGACCATTTATTTCCACATCACCCAAAGCCTCAGTTCCGCAACTCCCAGGTCGTTCTGATTTCTTGTTTTCTGTTTTGTGCTCTCTCTCGCGCCGCTGTGCCCTATACTGCCGTGCAGTGCTCCAGCCTCACAGGATTTCAATTTGTTTTGCGTAGTTTTCATATACCACTTCTGAGCGTTTACCTGTGTTGGACTTTATCAGGGACGGGGGCAGGGGCCCCTCTACCTTTATGTTGGATAGGGGCCCCTCTACCACGGCCTCTTCCTTGTCTTCGAGAGGGTTGCTCTAAATGGACATACTCTATGACCGAAGGGTTGTTATAATATGAGTATTCAAGTATTAGTAGGGATAGGCACGCTCTACTTCCAAAAATAAATGCGATTTCGGGTGGGAGTAAAAGAATGTTAACTTTGAGTAGAATACTCAAGCTTTTCTCATTGCTATTTAGACCGGTATATTTCCAGACGCGTTTCGGCCTAGGCCATCGTCCGTGTGTGATAATAATATGTTATAGTTACAGTATAATAGGAGCCAATCTGCAGAGGTTGTCCGGTAAGAACAGAGATGTCAAAGTCCCAATAAAATGTAATTACACACACACACACACACAAACAAACGCTTGGCTCCCCCAAATAAACCATCATCACTCCATCCTCTTTTTGTGACTGTGTGTGTTTATGTGTATGAATGTGTCTGTGTGTGTGTGTTTGTGTGTGTTTATGAATGTGTCGGTGTGGGGGTGAGTAGTTATGCATTTGTGTTTTTGTGCATCTGTGTCTAATCACGTGTGTGTGTGTGAGTGTGTGTGTGTGTGTGTGTGTGTGTGTGTGTATGTGTATGAATGTGTCTTTGTGTGGGTGTGTAGCATTATGTTATGTGTGTGTGCATCTGTGTCTATGCACGTGTGTGTGTGTCTGCCTCTTCATTGTGTTTGGAAGGCCATGTTCTGGAAACGAGATGAGCTGCTACACACAACACAAGATGAGAAGGACCACTCTGGCAGTAGGGTCAAGGGTAGGCCGCCTCAGAGCCTGTGAGTAAAAAGGCATCTTTCTTTGCTCAGATCAGTTATTATTTTGGAGGTTTGATGTGTCTGTATGCTTCAGATATCACGAATGAGAGGGAATGAGGACTCTGTGTTGGCTTTTAGTCTCTATGTAAACTTTCAAGCTGATTAAATTGTGTCACACATCCATTGTGGCATAGGCTTCCTCAGCATAATTGCCTGACAAATGATTTTACTTTTCAGTCTAGGTTTCTAGGAAGACAGCACATTTGAGAGAACGCAGACAGCTGTTTTTAAACACTTTAAGCTACGTCTTAAATACAACATAAACATCCCGTAAACATTTCACATTACCATTATAAATAATCCATAAACAAACATACCATAAACATTTCACATTACCATAAGATGTCATGAGAGCTCTTTTGATGTAGTAGGTATAGCAGTCTTTTACCAAGACACATACTCTGTTATGGCATTTAATTAGAACTGTCAAGGTAATTACTGAAAATGGTAACATGACAGCTGTCAAGGAATGTTAATTACACGTTTGTGGTAGTGTGATGACATGTGTGAGTCCTTTGTGAAAAGAAATAAACTGAAAATTGTGAACCAAGTCATTGCCACTCACACTCTGTATAAATAAATGTATTTGAAATAACACTGTGCACGAAGGTGTTCAGGAGAGTAGTTGTGAACAGCATGAAAGAATGCAAAATATGCTCAATCTGTTGTTTAACAATCCCCAATGCAGCCTCGTGTGCTCAGGCTCTTGAGCTTGTTGCTCGCATTTTCATAAAACAGTTTGAATTCAATTCTTCAGTCGAGCGTTCTAATTATTTTGCGGGCTCATCGGAGGTTAGCGGAATCTCGCTGCCCTCGACGCCTCAGCCACCCCAGTTGTTTTGCGTTTTCCACAACACATTACATCAGTTGCTGATTCAAAGTCCCTCATTAGCTGAGCGGTTTGTCTCATGATGCAATTAAGGAGCAACAAGCGAAGCGGCGACACAGAAGCCAGTGTGCATGTTGTCGTGCCAGGGATGCAAGGATGCAAAAGGCCTGTTGTGATGCAATGGGCAGTTGGCAGTGGAGCTAGAAGTTGTCCTTGTCTCCGCTCTGGCTGTCGTGTGGCAACTCACAGAGGACAGGCCACAGAAACACAAGAAACCGTCATAAACATGCCCGTCAGTGCCATGGGAGTTTGACTGTTGGAGTTTTCTTTCTTGCCCCTCCTAAAAAGTAGAAGCTGTACTCCTTCGGTAAAAGTACAACCATACCCTCAAGAGTACACAAGAGATTATTTTGACCGGTAATGTAGAGCACTAACAAAGGACTTGCTAAAATAAATATGAATGTCATTTTCAAGACGCATTAGTGTGTTTTTCTTCTGTACAGTACTTTCTTCTGTGTAAATGGGTGAGCTAACTAAGTAAATAGGCCAGGCCTGTTTATACAAGACAGGAGACGTCATAATTTCTTTGAAGGGAAACACCAGTGTTACGCAATATCCTGTAGAAGAAGTCTGCACGTGTCAAGGCGATGTGCATGCACTCCAGGAATCTACATAGCAGAAAACATTGTGTAGAGAAAGAAGAGATTGAGGGAGAGAATGAAGGAGGGAGAGATGGAGGGAGAGACGGAGGGATAGAAGTAAACATTGTGCCTAGTCCTCTGCTTTCCCTTCCCCATCAGAGGTTTTGGAAAAACCCTGTGAACGTGGAGTCATTGCAGAACTGAGGCCATACCCCTATGACTTAAAGAGTGGACACAGGTTATGTTAAAAACAAAATTCAGTTTTATTGTTGTTCTTTTTTTTTAAAGTCCATTTAAGTTTTTTTCTCCTCTTTATGGAATTTTTGACAATATTTTTACACACTGAAAAAGAAAATGACAGTAACGGGACAACATCGGGAACCCAAGTGATCAGCAGAGTCAACATACTGAAGCACGACACATGACCAGTGGAAGTGGAAGACAATGCTCAGGTGTGTCTATTGTAATATAGTCCAGTTGTTTTCTTTTGATGTTATATATATATATATATATATTTGTTTATATATATTTTCTGAAATCCAACACTTAGAAAAGGGGTTTCAAAAAAATGTCTGGAATACATATACAACTTAACATGCTCACTATGAATATTTCCAGTAATGAACACGGCCGTGGAGAAAAAGAAACATACGTAACGCCTGCACTTACATGCGCATAGACACAAACACACAAACACTCACTGTCTCGCTCTCCTTCTCTCCTGTACGCACACTCTCACATACATGCACACTCACAGACACACTCACTCCCACTCGTTCTCTCTCGTACACACACACATGCACACATTTCCACAAACTGAGAACTTGGCACACAGGCAGGGTAAGGCAGGGACGGAAAAGGACACAAGGGTCAGTCAGGATTTTTGATCTGGGGTCAGGATGGGAAAGAGGGACACACAGAGAGGTCAAAAGGGCAAAGGTCAAAAGGGGAGAAATGGGCATGTCTGACCTGCTGCACTGATCTCAGTTGGCGAACAACATTCTTAATTACCTCGCACACATGCGTGTGTGTGCGAGTGTGTGCATGCAAAAGATCTAGTGAGCTTCAGAGGAACCTAGCCGCCGATGTTAGATAGGCTAGGCTAGCCTATGACTGACAGGTGGTGATGGTAACGGCTGATGTTAGCGGCTAGGCTAGGCTGTGACTGACAGGTGGCGATGACAATAAGTTAGGAGTGCCATGGCTGGGCATCACATCTCACATCAGTGACATTCAAACGGAGGGAGAGCCGGCAGGGTGGTGGACAGGCCTTATTGTTTGGCCTGATTGGTGGTGTAAAGTTCCTGCAAAGCTGTGATGGTAATTGCAGGGTACCTGCTGTTGTGAGGGACGGGCAATTGATGGTGGCCATCTGCAGCTTCACCAGCGTGGCTCGGTGTAAAATCAGACCTGATGGGGGAGTGTGTGATCATTTAGCACACTAGATGCTGCACAGGTAACACACAGCAGATTCATCTACCTTCACTTTTCCATCTATATGTTCTTGCTGTCTCACCCCCCCCCCTTTTGATCTATCTATCTATCTAGCTAGCTAGCTATCTATATTTCTATCTATCTATCTATCTATCTATCTATCTATCTATCTATCTATCTATCTATCTATCTATCTATCTATCTAACAGTTTACTTAACCACCTATGTAAGACCTAGTTACCTAACTACAGTTACAATTACCAAAGTGCATGTTACATGCTATTACTCACTCAAGCTGATTTGCGTCTGCCTAATCAACTGGTCGCTGTCTACGGTGTTCTATTAATACCTTAATTCTAAGTAACTCAGACACATTAATGTTTATGAGTTTGCTAGTCAGGTTTCAGACATAAACCTTTGGATACACAGTATCCATAGGCATTGGCTTTAAAATAACTCTTTCTTTATATCAACCATCCAACATTAGTGTAATTTACTCAGTAAAATATTGCATTTCATAAGTTCTCACTATATGCTAAGAATCCTAACTTAAAGCAGGGGATGTTTGGAATGGAAAAACACAACCTTCGTCTATCTGTTAAAGTTAATGTGTAGAGGTTCTTTTAATTACTTTTCCTGTTTACAGACAACTTCAAACCTTTTTTTTTTTACAAGGTCAGGGCTTTACATGGGAATTTGGTGCAAATACTGGGTCCTGCTGGCTGGTCAGCTAAACATCCAGTCCATTTGTAAGCTGTGGCTGCAGAGAACACTAGAGGACCAATTCAGTCATTGAGCCATTGTAGTACAAGCCCCAGGATAAATTACTCTATTTCGCGGATTCGATAGAGTATTGATTCTGTGTTGCATTTAAGATAGAGTCAGTTTTGTACGCTCACACAGAAACAGTCCGGTACCATGTGGTGACTTCTGCATCTGCGCAGAACTCGAATAATGAACAGAGAACAATAAATTACTACATACGCTTATAAACTACCCATTATTGACTAGGCCTTCCTAAATCTACTTGCTGTCGTAATCATTTAGAAAACATAGAAGAGAAAGGGAAAATAATGTTTTCTCTTGCATAAAAAAAATGCAAACAATATTAGTTTTAAATTATTCTTTTTTCAATATGTACAAATTAATAATGTGTAACACCCTCTCTCTCTTATGAGAAGAGAGAACTGTGTGTATGCATATTCTATTTTGTGTAATGTTAAGTTAACAAATGAATGTTTGTAATAGTTATAATACTAATAATGTTTTTTTTCCCCCCATTATCATAATCACTATTATCTATATTATTCAGGGGGGGCTTTGTTCAAAAGCAGCTCAGATCGACTGGTCACCATTTGATTGTCACCTTTGCACATAGAAATATCATGGTGCATATACTGCTTTCTCATGAAATAATGATGCAGAGGACGTATGTTTGCCATGTACTAGACTAGAGAGATAAGGCTGATGGGAAGTGACTGTTCCACTGTGGGGGGGTCACTGTCTGGTCAGGTTCTGCCCATCTCCCCCCCCCCCCCCCCCCCCCCCCTCTTGGATGGCAGAGACATTTAGGCGGACACAGTGACTCTCCATGTTTCTTGTGTGTGTTGAATAGGAAACTAGGGGTGAGGATGGTGTGCAGTCAGCCCTGTGAGACCGTACAACTTAATCCCTTCTGGAACTTTCCGGACCCCCCTGGACCCTGATCCCTACCAGGTCTGACCCGTAGTGCACTGAGCCTTCCCTGGGAGGTGTGCCTTTGTCAAGTCTGCTGATGGGGGAATCTCATGGTGACATTGAAACGACTTTTGTTTTGCAAGGGGTCAAAAAAACTAAAACAAAAAAACAAACAAACAAAAAAAACAAAGAAAGGAAGAAAGAGGGATAAGAAAAAAAGCAAAGCCCCAACTTCCACATTTAAAACATACATCCCCCCCCCCCCCCCAAACTCTGGCCCATACACAACACTCAGGACTTTTTTCAGTTCTTTTTTGTTGTTTTTTAAAATCCACCCATAACAAACACTTACATGCTTTTTATACCCACATTGAGGAACATGACATGTTTTCTTTTTCATTTTGATTTGTTCTTTCTTTTTTTTTTTCATCTGAAGAGAGAATATGTACACAGAGATGTTTATTCTTGACAATTCAACTTTGATGTTGAGATGTGACGATGGCGCAGGAGTGGAGAAGACGGGGGGGGAAATGAATGAGAGGATGAATCGAACGAGGAATGCACTGAGTAAGCAGAATAAAACTCAAAGAAATGATTAAACAAATGACGCACTGACCACAACATCAGTTCTTGTGCTTAAAAGCTGAACCCAAAGGTGTCTAGTGGGCTCCCGTAGAGTGTAAGGGGGAGAATGCATGTGTTGTTGTTTCCCTTATGTCTTCATTCACCACAGCTAAGTGAGATTTCACAACTGCACTGCGGCGGTGTGAGGCTATGGAAACATACACAGGCTCGTACAGGCTCTTTCTCCCCACACTAAGTCCCTATACTGGATTTTTACAGCCATGAAGAGACACACGTTCGATGCCTTCACAGACATGTCTTTGCAAATAACTCCCAAAGGCTTCAAGCAGACATTACCAATACACAAAGGGCACCACTGGTTTTATACAGTACACAATCATTTCTGTTTTAGAGCTTCTGGCATTCTTTAAAAAGCAATAAAAAAAAACAATACGATTAATAGCTTTATTTGTACGTCACACTCCATTAAAGAACCTTAAACCAATATCTGCTCTTTACGTTGAGTTAAGGGGTTATTGCTGGTTTTAACATACGAAAATTAAGCTAAATCAAACAGGTGCGGGTTTAAAGATTGACCTATGCACAAGGTCGAAAGATGTTGTTCACTGGTTTGTTCATTCCTGTGAATGGACACCCTTGTCAGGTCATTGGGAACTTTGAGGAGGTGAATGCGTGCGTCAGATATGAGGTGCAGGGCTTGCATGCCGAGAGAAGGTGCACATTTGCGCAAACCCCCTTGCCCAACCTCTTCGTTTTTTAAGCGCAGGCTTTCTGTGCCAAATGCTAATTAGCCGGCGATGGCCCTGTGTTCCGAACAGAGGATGAGACTTGACGTGGCGAAGGGGAGAGTCGTCCTTGAAGAGGATCCTGTCAATGCCGGGATTGAGTTTGATTTATGAGTTCTGTCTCCTGCCGGCTGGAGAGACGGAGGGGAACGCGGCGGTCCCCTTGCTTAGCGAATCAAAGGTAATTGCTAATTACGGCTTTACGTAACCCCGGCCCAATCTTTCACAGCGTCGAGATTGTTTCGGTTGATCTACCGCTTTGTATATAAACATATTACAGCATGGTTGAATAAAGTGGTTTAACCTACATGAGATACAGGCAACAGCATTGAAACAAATTGGGGACATACAGATTATAAATGAAATTACAGTTCACTGATTGCTCATTTTTGGATAAGAGGACTCCTACGAATCCTCTTGTTTTTTCAAACAAGACCGTCATGATATGATAAGAGTCACTCAGGGGGTAAAAAAAAAAAAAATGGCATTTCTGTCATTTAATGAAGGGTGTTTTTTTGCAGAGCAGAGTATAAAAGATTGTTTTCTGCGCAAACAACCAGTACTCAGCACTGTCGGTTTACAGATATATATATATATTCGTCACGTGGATTTTACTCTCATCACGTTTATCTAAGTACGTAGTCACTTTCTCATTGTTTATCAAGTATTAACACCGAAAAAAAGTCAAAGTAGTTAGCCTTGCGAGGGAGGGGGGCGGGGGGGGGGGGAGACGTACACAGTGCAGGGCTGGGTGACTGCAAGGGGCAGGGGGACAGGTGGAGCCACAACAGGGGACATCTCTAACCAGTACATGCTATCCACAAGCGAGACAGAGGAGAATGATAATGGCTGCACTCAAAGCAGGTGACGGTAAAGACACTTCCTCCTGGACAAGAGGTACTCAGAAAGACAGGATTATGGGTATTGTAGTCTTTTTTGTTTTGTTTTTGTGTTTGTTTTTTAATTTTGTTTCCCTAGAAATTAGCCAAATGCGGGGGACACACTGTGACATTGGCCTCTGTGCTGCATATTTACACTGGGACTGCTCTGATAGAGAATGTGTGTGGAGGGAGGTGTATGTGGGTGAAAGGGTTGAGTGGGCGGACCGGATGAAAAGATGCAGAACGTGAAGATGGTTGCAGTCCCATGGTTGGTCTGTCATGGATGGAGAGATAGAATGGGTGCGGAATGAGGTGTGTGTATTGACATCATTCGTAGCAGCTGTATCAAGAGCGCCCAGAGGGGGCGCTGTTCAAATGTGTTACATGCTGCGCAGTGGGCAGAAGGTCACCAGGCCCTGCTGGTGAGTGGCCTCCGACATCTTTCATTTAAAAGGTCGCATGGTTTTATTATCATCATCATTATCATCATCATTATCATCATCATCACCACCACCATCGTCGTCATCATCACCACCATCACCCGGCTCTGGCACTAACATCAGCTCCATGTGAAACCAGCTTAAAGCACATGATAAAGTGCATAAGCTGAAGCTGAAGGCCGTGCTGTGTGTAGCTATTATTATTATTATTATTATTATTTTTTGTATTATTATTACATCATTGTGACCTTCTTTATTAACAGGTAACAGAGCCTGGTGAGAAGCTGAAGATGATGACGGTGAGGATGGAAGGACTGGACGAAGAAAGAAAAGGAGGGTGCAGGAAAAAGAAAGAGTGAGACAAAGAGAGAGGGATAAGGAGATAGAGAGAAGGAGGGAAAGAGAGAGCAAGTAGGATGTGCTGTGTGATGCAGCGATGGCTCCTGGAATAATGCATAATTCTTTTTGTTCACAGTGATGGGTTCATAATTAAAGACTCCTTCATCATAACCATCCTCCTCATCATCATCTTTCTTCCTCCTTCATCTTCTTCTTCTTCTCTCCTCCTCTTTTCCTTACGTTGACAGTAGGGGGTTGGGGCGAGACAGGCTCTAGGCTTTCAGAAGTACACATGCGGACAGGCCTAGCCACAGGCCCAGGCTATTCACACCCCCTCCCGTCTGAAACTCCTCCACTGTACGCAGCCTCTGGTCCTGCAGAGATGAACAGACAGAGCAGATGGTATCAGGGGAAGAGGGAGGGAGGGAGAGAGTGAGAGAGAGGAAAAGAGAGAGAGAGAGAGACTGAGGGTGAGTGAGAGGAAAGGGAGATTACAATGCAAAGTACAATGCAAAGAGAGAAAGCAAATAGTCAGAAAGCAAAGACTAGCAGAAAAGAGAGAAATTGAGTGTGAGGGTGAGGGAGAGGTCCATAGAAACGAGAGTGAGAACAAGACCCACCATGTAAATGAAGACCCCACATGACTAATTCAGAGTAAGCCAGAGCATGGGGAAGTGGGGAGAGTTACAAAGCAGCCCAAAACAAGAGACAGCGGACAGAGAGTGAGAGAGAGAGAGAGAGAGAGAGAGAGATGAGCGAGAGCGTGTGAGAGAATAGAATGAGGAGAAGAATGGAAACGCAGACAAGAAAGTGAGGGCCTAAGAAGATGGGGGCATACGAGTTCACCGCTAGTCCGTTTGCAGGAAACTGAGGCCAAATGACAAATGGTTGGCTCCCAAAATAAGACGGCTCACAGAAATGGAAACGCCAAAACAAACAAAGAAAGAAAAAAAAAAAAAAGAGGCCAAATGACACAACTTAGGGCTAGCCTTTAATGCTGACTGTGAGGTGAGGTCACGCTGTTTGAAACAATGAACAAAAGAAAAAAGACAAATAGAACCTCGTAGGTGGAGGTGAAAAGCCTGTGACATGTACGAGAGTCAGAAGAAGAGGCAACACAGCCCCCAAGCCGCTGACAGAGGGGAGGAAAGATGGAGAGAGGAGACGTACGGGAGCGGGAGCCGTTACAGCGTCTGACTCATCCGCCACAGCCTCATGGAGATAATGAGAGCGACTGAGCAAACGAGGGAGCAAGAGGAGAGAAGTGGGAGAGATGAAGCACTCACTTAAGATGGTAATATGCTCTCAGACAGGGTGCGTGAGAGAGAGAGAGAGAGAGCGAGGTAGAGAGAGAAAGAGAGAGAGAGAGGAAGAGAGAGAGAGGGAGAGGGAGAGCGGGAGAGGGAGAGCGGGGGAGAGAGAGAAAGAGAGAGAGAGCGGGGGAGAGAGAGAGAGCGGGGGAGAGAGAGAGGGAGAGATAGATAGAGAGGAAGAGAGAGAGAGGGAGAGAGGGAGAGGGAGAGCGGGGGAGAGAGAGAAAGAGAGAGAGAGAAAGAGAGAGGAAACGGGGAGAATGGAGGAGAGCGGTGGTGAGAGGATAACTCAGTGTGTTGCGAAGGAGAGAAGCTAATGTGAGGAAAGAGCTGGAGAGAGCGACAGAAGAAATAAACATTTGGCAGGAGAATCAGTCTGTGCAGGCGGGGAAGGGGGAGAAGAAAGGAGTGAGGGAATGAATGGATGAATGGAGGAATGGAAGGAGTGAGAGATGAGGGAGCAGGCGGAGTGATGACGTCCTGCAGGTAAGGGAACAGAGCGGAGTGGGAACGGAGAGGAAATGGATGAGGAGGAGAGAGAGAGAGAGAGAGAGAGCAGAGTTGGTGTAATGAGCCAGAGAATAGTAGGATGGAGCGAATGCAGTGGGCTGAGTGGTGGGAAAGAAAGAGAGAGTGAAGGAGAGAGAGAGAAACTAAGGAAGGAAAGAGGTGGTGGAAGTATGTAGGACATGGGAATACCAAACACATACTAAACACTAATACACATTGTTACACGTATTTAAGGTTTGTAGCACAATGAAAAGTCATGAGTGAAAGGCCAGGCAAAAAACTCACATGTTCCAGTTTAGAAGAGTAGTATATACAGTATTTAATACATGATACAAACATATCAAAATATATTGTAGCATGTTGGGGTAGTGAAACTTTGGCCGAGCTGCGGACTCTGGATGGCCTCCTCGCAGCTGAAACTGCTGTTCTACTAGTTTGTATAATTGTTCTTTCCAAGATGTGCCTGATGGAGGTGTGTGTGTGTGTGTGACTGTTTATCATTTTGTTTGTGTGGTAGGCTGCCAGTGTTAGTTTATTATGTTAGTTTAATGTTATCTGTCCACCGCTATTGTATTTGTCACAGAGAGATTCAAAATAGAAGACATTGGGCACAAACGAAGCTGCTGCAGATAAAATATATTTAATGAGAAATAAAGAGTGCAATCAATTATAATTATAACAAGCAGTAATGAGAATGAAGGCATGCTTATGGGTAAAATGACATGTCAGGTAGGAACAATATGGCAGAATGGAAACACTACTAGGTACAGCTAAAACATTATGATTAGGATGGATACATGAACACAAATACACGTACACATGCAAAACAATGACATCATAAACGGATAAAATATTTAGTTTAAATGAAAAAAGGGGCAGATGGTGTATTTCTTTTAGAATGAGATGAATCTCAAAAAAGCTTTCTACATAAACAAACAAAACACAAAAACAAAATATGGTTAAGTACTTGTCCAAACAAAACAATGCTTGCAAAGAGATTTGACCGGATCCTCGAATGAATCCTAAATATTGACTACTGTCTGCCACTTATGATTTGATGGTCTGATCAATGTGTTGTAGAACAGCGATATTGTCTGGGTTGTATCCAGTTTGTGGAAGGCATATTCAAAGTTGTGGAGGATGATCAATGCACTGTGCCACTGTTCTCTATAATTCTTCCCCTAATTGTAGAGAAATGTGGTAGAAGATTACCATGGGGATTACTGAATCAACATGAATTTCCCCACTTCTTCAGGTAATTCTTCAGCAACTTTAATTTCTTTAGCTACCAAAGCAGGAAGGATATATGTGAGGACTCATTTCAAGATGCGATCAAATCCATATGAGTTGTATGCATGCCTTAATTTCTTTAAAGTCTTAGTACATTTAATTTCATCTAAAGTTGGCTGTCAAATAAAAAAAAGTACAAACCATCAATAATTGTCTTAGCAACAGAAACTTCAATACAGACAACAGACCCACTAAGTTGATTAAGGTATGAACGAAATGAGTGAGTAAACAAGGTATAATCATCTACAAAGTGGCAAAGCAAGTCACTATCGCTTTCGTTTCTTTTTCTCAATTAAGTGCTTTCTCTTCATTTGTTTTTTATTAAGAGAGAGAAGAGAGTGTGAATATTTGGGCGATTAATTAGCATAATGCTCCTTAACACAGATTGGCTACGACAAGAGAGTAGCAAATCACGTAAATGTGATGTTGGCTGGAGTATTCTCTGAAAAAAGGGCTATTTAAACCAGCTCTGTGCTATTAAGCAACACAACTGCATTGATATCAGTGAGTTTATGATGCTATCAAGTCTATCGAAGTCAGCCAGTACACAGAAAGAAGCAGTGTTAATCAAAATGACTAAACGTTAAAATGTAACATGAATTCAAATGAAACATGAATACTAATCCTAACAGACAACACAAATTATGAAGGAAATGAACAGGGAAGCAAAGAATAAAAGGACTGTTTACTGATTGCCAGGGTAAATGAGGTTTTTAATTCCTTGCAGCCAGCCGTATTGCTCTGATATTTTGGGGGGGCGCTCCTGTGTGGTGGGTGTGCCGCTGGGGGACTCACGGAGTAGTAGCATGCTGGCGTTGGTGGCTCCCAGGCGGTTGGAGGCGAAGCAGGTGTAGTTGCCGTAGTGCTTCTCCGTCACGTTGGTGAAGAGGAGCAGCGAGCGCGTCTTCTCGTTCTTGATCCTGAGGGTGTTGTCACTCTCCACAGGTCTAGGGAAAAGAGGAGGAGGAGGAGGAGGAGGAAGAAAAAACAATCATTCCATCACACCTCTGACTGGACCCCCTCCCCTCTCCCTCTCCGGGCCCATTCTGAGAGGAGGCTCGCTGGGCGCTTGTCTCGTTTTTCACCTCCCTCTGGCGGGTGAGCAGCCAAGGGAACGACTGATGTTTAATTCACAGAGTTAGCAGACCTGTTCTGAAACGCTGCCATCTCATCTTGCCCTCCCTCCTTCCTTTCTTCCCCTTCTCACTGTCACCGCACACTATCTGTATAGACCAGCCAGGGGGGGGACAGGTTTCCCTGGGGACGTTTGTTCTAATCAGGGTTCTTGCTTGTTGCCATAGCTTTTGTTGCACTCCCCTTTGTGAATCAGACACCAGTTCTCTGTGAAGTTTTGTTTTTGTGTCAGTCCCTATAACACCTACACAGCCAATGCTGAGCCTCATGCAGGCACCTCATAGACTTAGACATAGGCAAACGCAGAACAAGACTGTGCTACAATTATAATGTTTACGTATTGCATATAGTTTCAAATCATCAATTAAGTCAGAACCCTGAATCTAATCTTTGGGTTTAAGAGCACCTGCGATGTCTTTTCAGTATAGCAGCCTCATACTGGAAGGCTGGTTGTAGTATTTAATTGGTATTATTATTTACATGTATGGTGTTTGCATATAAAACAAAGACATTTTTGAGTGTTGTCTGTAAGGCTGAAGCTCTTCATGTCCGTGTGCTGACATAACCATGGCACAGCCATGCCATCCTCACTGACCCCTCTCTGATCTGTGGTCATCCTCACTGACCCCTGACTGACCTGTGGACATCCTTGCTGACACACCCCCACTGACCTGTGGTCGTCCTTGCTGACCCCCCCCTCCACTGACCTGTGGTCGTCCTTGCTGACCCCCCCCCCTCCACTGACCTGTGGTCGTCCTTGCTGACCCCCCCCCTCCACTGACCTGTGGTCGTCCTTGCTGACCCCCCCCTCCACTGACCTGTGGTCGTCCTTGCTGACCCCCCCCCTCCACTGACCTGTGGTCGTCCTTGCTGACCCCCCCCTCCACTGACCTGTGGTCGTCCTTGCTGACCCCCCCCCTCCACTGACCTGTGGTCGTCCTTGCTGACCCCCCCCTCCACTGACCTGTGGTCGTCCTTGAACCACTCAAAGGTGGCGGTGGGCACGGCCATGGCTTCACAGCGGAGGAGAGCAGTCTTTCCCAGCTGAGCTGAACTGAGATTCTTCACATCCGTGATCGTAGGAGGATCTGGAGGAGAGGAGAAGAGAGGAGAGGATAGAGGGGGAGAGAGAAAGAGAGAGGGAGGGGGGAGAGGGAGAAAGAAATAGGGAAAGAGATTCAGTTGAACAGGCCACGGATGAGATAGGGGAGGACAGAGAAATAGAGAACCAAAGATAGATTTTTTTTATTGCTGAAGAAGAGTCGAACGAAACATTGTTCCGATTATAATTTAGCTACAAAACAAATATCCAACACCGACCCAATTAATTTCATTTCCGTCGATTTCATTGTTGCGCTACAATGGCTACACAGATGTGTTTCTGGGCTAAACCCAAGCCAGTCCATCATTGGCTCTGCCTCTGGTGCTGAAGGTCATTGGGGATTAATATGCACTCAAAACTGGGCTTTGGTATTCAGGTCTTGGGCGTGCAACCGACACATGTGTTTGTTTCTGGAGTGACGGAGAGGGAGAATATCATACAGACACTCATGTCATATTAATGGCCCTGGCGGGAGAAAGAGCTGCACAGAATGACAAGCAGTGGCTCATTGTTATGCTGGGGTGAACACAGTGTGCTGTGCTTCTTTTTCTGTGTGTGTGTGTGTGTGTCTGTGTGTGTGTGTGTGTGTGTGTGTGTGTGTGTGTGTGTGTGTGTGTGTGCATGTAGGCGTTTATACAGGGTTCTCCAGAATTATTGGCACCCGTATTTATTTAGAATAGTTTAAGAGTTAAAACATTCTGATGAAAATTCCCCCTCGTTTCATCAAGTGCTAATTTGTGTCATAAAATGAAGACAATATATGAATTCCGTATGAGCCCATTACCACAAGAAAAAGTCACAGGTGATCACGAAATGTGTGGTCATGTGTGGTCATGTGCGGTCATTTTTGACACTCCTTTATTTGGTCATTTGTGCAGCCCCCTTTTGCCAACAGAACAGCTTGGGTCTTCTCTTATAAGACCCGTTGTAAGTCTTATAAGACCGGGTGCAAGTCTGATTAGACTTGAGAACGGGGATGTTTGACCATTCCTCAATGCAGAATCTCTCCAAAATCCTGGGCCTTCTCTTGTGCACTCTCTTCTTGAGCTCAACCCACAGGTTTTCAGTTGGATTTGGGTCAGGGGACTGGGATGCCCATGGCAAAAGCTTAATGTTGTGTTAATTTAACCATTTTTGAGTGGATTGTGGCAGAGGCAGCCAAGGAATCCCTGATGCCGTGTATGCGAACAATGGCGCCAGGATATTCGCAGGAGAAGAAGCCCCACAGCATCACAGATCATCCAGCATATTTGATGCTCGGTATTAGGTGCTTCTCTCTGTAGCCATCTATATTTCTGTGCCGAGCCCAACTTGAGTGTTGTACTAGTTAAAGCTCCTGTGGCATCTCACAAACTCCACTCATTTTTAATTATGTTACGTTAGTGCGTATTCTTTGAGTACTCAAGGGAATGCATGTTGAATTTATGAGTGTTTGCGTCCATATGTTCATTTGTATTCACATGCTTTAACTATTCCACCATGTTATTGGAAGTGCTTGTGACTATATAAGTGCTTTGTCTATGTCTAGAAATGTATGGACGTACATACTGTCTATTCGTCTATGTGTGTGTGTGTACATACTCTTGCTTGTTTGTATATCTTCAAAGAGACGAGTGTATGTATTTTTGCATGTGTGCATATGAGTGAAAGTGTGTGTGCGTTAGTGCTCGTATGGGCAAGGACTCACAGTTGACAGTGACCTTGACACGGCGGACGTCGGGCTGGAGCACGCCGTTGTTGGTGATGCACTCGAACTCCTCGGCCTGGTGCCGCTTGATCTCCGTGATGTCCAAGAACTCCCCCTCACTCATCAGGCCATCTGCGTGTGGGGGCGCAGGGACAAGGTTAACACACACACACACACACACACACACACACACACACACATACACATGCACAAACACACGCACACGTACACACACACACATACACACACACACACACACACACACACACACTCACACACACACGCGTATGTATGCACAAACAGGCGCAAACATACACACACACACACTCATTGCAGTGCATTCATACATGTGGTGCTGCATAAAGATTGATGTGTGTGTACACTTGGTTGAGGATACTGGGTGATTGCATAAAGACTGTGGAGGCATAATGCATATGAAATCACATGCATATGAAATGCAAATAGAAACAGCGCACCAAGCTGCTCTTATACGCTCTCAGGTCTCAGTCAAGTTGTGTAGTTTAGGTAATTTTTATAGATAACTGGAAGTTATACTGTATGTGAAAAAAAAAACATTTTGATTAATGTAGTTCTTTACACTTTAATAAACTAGTTTGTGTAAGTATGTAAAGAGCTAGTGTGTGCAAATATGCGATGAGCTAGTATGGGTAAGTATGTGAAGAGCTAGTGTTTGTAAGTATGTGAAGAGCTAGGATGTGTAAGTATGTGTAATATGGCCCATAAGGCTCATATTTACAGTAATACATCAGCAACACAATGGCAAATTGTGACAAAATAGAATGCACAGAAAAAGCTATATTTTGTGCATCAGAGATATTGGAGTCCAATACTCCAATAAAAAGTAAGAAAACAACACAGCTTTTTGAAAACAACACTGCTCCTTTTACTAACTGCCATGAAGCTAAATCATATTCAGTTTTTCTGCCTAACCCCTTGACTCTCCTTACACAAACTTTACTTGGGTCAATCCCTGATCTCCCTGAAGTGTACTGTGTTACTGAATTGATTCATTTGCTGGTCCCCTTCTGGGTCACTTGTGTCTTTCTGTTTTACTGTATTTTCTCCTCATACATAATGCAAAATTCATTGTGGTCTGTGGAAAGCTGTGCACAAAAAAATGGATTGTTATCATGAATAATTAAAAGATTTGTTTGCTTGTTTGTTAGCATATGTGTGTGTGTGAGTGTGTGTCTCGTGCGGTCAAACCGGGTCTGTGGCGGTGCATATAGTTATGGGTCTGAGCATGCTGTCATGTGCGGGACAGTGGGTGGCGGTTTGAACAGCGTGCAGATCGTGCAGACTCGCACCACGGCTGGGCCAGGGAGGAATTGAAAGCTTTGGCAGCGAGAGAAAGACAGCACCTCGAAAAGATTAAACCCAAACAAAACAACAGAAAGAGAGAGAGAGACAGACCGAGAGAGAGAAAGAGATAGAGAGAGAGAGAGGGAGAGAGAGGGAGAGATAGAGAGAGAGAGAGAGAGAGAGAGAGAGAGAGAGAGAGAGAGAGAGAGAGAGAGAGAAAGAAATGTTTCGCGAAATCCTCTCAGTCGACGTCCCAGAGTTGCGGCTGACAGCACCACGGAAACAGAACATGCAGCAGGGGCTCCCGTGCGTGTGTCGCAGCGGCGGGGATTTGCGGCCGCATTGTGTGGTGTTGACAAACTCCCGGAGCCCCTGAAAGGAGAATTAGTCTGTCTCCCGTGGTCCTTGCGTTTCCCTCAGGCGACACGGACCAGACAAAGACAACAAACATCTTCTCTCACAGAAGAGCGAACGAGTTTGCTGTGGCCCCAGTGTATGTGCCTCTGCTTTGTGTGGGGTTGTTTGTGTGTGTGCTGGGGAGGTTTGTGTGTGTGTGTGTGTGTGTGTGTGTGTGTGTGTGTGTGTGTGTGTGTGTGTGTGTGTGTGTGTGTGTCTGTGTGTGTGTGTTTCAGGGAACACACCAGTTCACTGTGTTTATGAAGAACTCAAGCTGTGAAACATCACACAAGAAATAATCTCTATGCCATGAACAGCAACGGAGTTTAAAGAATGATGTTCACTTCCTATCACAAAAGAGTTGAGCATCTGCCTTGTGGACCTTCAACC
>NC_137917.1:20639696-20644696 GCF_963457725.1 Sprattus sprattus | reverse complement strand
TGTTCAAATCACACGGCAACAAACAGCGATCCAAATTAACCTCTAGGCTTGGTGTTCAAACGCACACCTCAATTATGGCAGCAATTAACCCACACAAAAAAACAACCAGTTTTGTGAGATGTGATTATATTATAACCTTTCCTTTTTTCTTACAGCTCTTCAATTGTCAGGACAACGCAGAATTGCAGAGAAACCTTAATGAACTCCTGTGGCAAATCAGTCCCTATTCTAATGTTTTATTTCAGCCACACTACAAGGCTTCTGGCATAAGCTCTGTTATTGGTCTGTCCTGCCCTTGTATATTTAAGCAATAAGGTTCGAGAGGCAGTACGGTATCGTCAATAATGTACTTGTTCGAGGGAGTTGTTAGGCCCGACGCGCCACTACATTAGCCACAACACGCCGCCATCTTTGTTAGATATTTTCTTTTGAGTGCGCACTGATTTGGAATGCTCAGGTAGATGAAAACAGGTCGTACAGTTACTATACCGTTGAATATAGCACACCCGGAAACTCACTCTCAGAATGGTGGATTCCATCTACCCGTGTTATAATTCCATCTACCCGTGTTATAACACAGCAATGAATATGCACAGTGAGCAAAGCACTTCCCATAGGTTTCCACAGAGACAGGAGCCATCGCCATGACGTCTCCAGGGATACATCGAGTGAACACTCACATTTGGAGGCCTTCCAGGTCACGGTGGGTTCAGGGCGGCCCTCTGCCAAGCAGAAGAGGTTGACGTTGCCGCCCTCGTTCAAGGACACGTCCTGGGAGATGTTGACGATCCTGGCCGGCACTGCGGGGGGGAATAAAAGAGGCCCATCAATAACAATCAGCATGGCGGCGGCCATTAGCAGCTCCTCTAATTTATGATGGATAGGTCTGAGAGGATCCCATCCTCTCTCTGCCACTTCCCCACCATACACACACACACACACACACAAACACACACACACACACACACACCACCCCGACCATAAAGAAGTGCAGGGCGCTATCCTGCGGATCATGCTGCTGCACTTCTCCTCCAGGCCATCCTGGCTGTTTGTCCTTACCCCATCCCCACCACCCCCAAACTCGCTTTCCGCCAAACGACCGACATTAGTTGTTGTTTAGCTCTAAATTCCCGCTGCAAAGCACGCTGCATAATGCTCGACGGATAACTGGATGGCCCTTGAATTTAAATGGCCCATCATCGGCGCTTTAATGAGCTTGGCCCGGGATTTTCGCTCTGCGTGGCATTCCGCTAACGCGCGCTATTTTTCAGCATCTTACGAGGCGCAGAGTGCGATTGAGAACAGATTGGAAAGCAACGCGCAGCCACCGCCTGATTTATACAGTGACTCGGGGCTGTAATTATTTTGCACGATAACGGTGCTAAGACCAAAAATTGGGGGCAACTTTGTCTCAAATAAATATGCCGCTCGCGTCTCCCCAGCCCTCACCCACCCACCACACACACACACACACACACACACACACACACACACACACACACACACACACACACACACACACACACACACACACACACACACACACACACACACACCTTCATGCTCAGGCAGTAGTGAAATTCCTGTACCAACCAACTCTAATGAGGCGGGTGTTTGAGTGGCTGTAATCAGCTGACCCTTCAACAGCGAAAAAAAAACATCAACATCAACATCCTAAAACCAGGGGGCTTTTTGCTGCAGAGCGGGGGCGTCCTGTGGTGAGTGTGGTGAGTGTGCTGTGTCCTGTGTGCTGTCCTGTGTGCTGTGCTGTGTGCTGTGCTGTGTGCTGTGCTGTGCTGTGCTGTGCTGTGCTGTGCTGTGCTGTGCTGTGCTGTGCTGTGTGCTGTGTGCTGTGTGCTGTGCTGTGCTGTGCTGTGCTGTGCTGTGCTGTGCTGTGCTGTGCTGTGCTGTGTGCTGTGTGCTGTGTTGTGTGCTGTACTGTGCGCTGTACAATGTGCGCTGTGGTGTTCTGTGTGCTGTGTGCTGTGCTGTGCTGTGCTGTGCTGTGCTGTGCTGTGCTGTGTGCTGTGTGCTGTGTGCTGTGTGCTGTGCTGTGCTGTGCTGTGCTGTGCTGTGCTGTGTGCTGTGTGCTGTGTTGTGTGCTGTACTGTGCGCTGTGCAATGTGCGCTGTGGTGTTCTGTGTGCTGTGTGCTGTGCTGTGCTGTGCTGTGCTGTGCTGTGCTGTGTGCTGTGTGCTGTGTGCTGTGTTGTGTGCTGTGCTGTGTGCTGTGTGCTGTGCTGTGTGCTGTGTGCTGTGTGCTGTGTGCTGTGCTGTGTGCTGTGTGCTGTGTGCTGTGTGCTGTGTGCTGTGTGCTGTGCTGTGTGCTGTGTGCTGTGTGCTGTGTGCTGTGTGCTGTGTGCTGTGCGCTGTGCTGTGTGCTGTGTGCTGTGTGCTGTGTGCTGTGTGCTGTGTGCTGTGCTGTGTGCTGTGTGCTGTGTGCTGTGTGCTGTGCTGTGTGCTGTGCTGTGCTGTGCTGTGTGCTGTGTGCTGTGTGCTGTGTGCTGTGTGCTGTGTGCTGTGCTGTGTGCTGTGTGCTGTGTGCTGTGTGCTGTGTGCTGTGTGCTGTGTGCTGTGTGCAGGCCTTGAGCGAGCCCCCCATGCTCAGGGATATTTGTCATTCTGCTATCTCTCCGCGGTCGGCTGCAGGGGCTCGGTGAGGCCTGGGCGGGTGCATGGCATAATATACATAAGAAGTGACACGCGGGAGAGAGAGCATGGCCTGCCATCCATCAGAGGGGGAAGCCAAGCGTCTATAAATCACGTCTCTCTGGATCAGACGGACTCTCCCTAACTGCGTGCACACACACGGCCCTGCCCTGCAAAACCGCACTGTCAATTACTCAATTGGGCAGGCATGTGTGTGCATGGGATGCCCTCACAAACACACACACACACACACACACACACACACACACACACACACACACACACACACACACACACACATAAATACTCAAGTGCATAGTTGAATATATGAATACACCATGTCGGTCAGAATGAAGGATACTATGCTGTGTTAATATTATCTGTGCTATTTTGCCATAGTATCTTGGCCACTATCCACCATCCATAGTTCAGTGCCTTCTATTGTTTTGGAGCCCAATATGATTCCACAAGAACAGTACATCCAGCACAGTGTAATTGTAAAATACATAATCTCTAAGATATCTTTACCACAGCAAGAACACTGTGTGAGATTAACATGTGCAGTATATAGCAATGTTTTGTTGTCCGTCTTAATAAATCCTTCCATTCTTTTGAGACAGAAAAGAGCCTTCTGCTTTCAAAAGCTCTTAAACGTTTGGTTGCCTGTCTGTACCACATGCTGACAGCTGACCCCATATGATAATTCATGTCATAATCTATATCAAATAAACCATATGAATATAGAATTATTAAGCTATCACATGATAAATCATGCCATATTCTATATCAAATAAACCATATGGATATGTAATTATTAATCTACCACATATGATAAATCATGCTATAATCTATATCAAATAAACCATATGAATATATAATTATTAAACTACCACATATGATTGATGAACCCATAATATATACATCAAATAAACCATATTAATATAAAATTATGAATCTACCAATTTTGATAAATCATGCCAATCAATGTTACACTGTTACTGGACGTGGCCTGTCATGGCAGCTATGTCAATGTCCGTCTGCAGTGTTCCTGCTCACCTTGCACTATGAGGTAGACAAGGGAGACGTGGGGCTTGTTGCGCGCCTGCAGGCTGCACAGGTAGAGGCCCTCGTCGGCCACGGCCACGTTCTCGATCTGGATGGTGTAGTCGCTGCTGTTGCTGCTGACCAGCGAGACGCGCGGGTCCAGGGTCCACTTGTCCTCGCCCGCGAAGAGGATGCTGGAGCGGTTCAGCCAGGCCTTGTGGGTAACCTCCATATCAATCCTACACCTGAAGGAGCAGGAAGAAGATAGTGGTGGTGGCGGAGAGAGGGGGGGGGGGGGGGGGGGGGGGGGGGGATACATTACATCTGACCTAAGCCCAAAGGCATTATCCATCCATATCCAGTGATTAAAGGCCTCTCTCTCTCCGACAAAGCGATTGCTTAACATTTTTTTTGGTGTGTGGTTAAAAGCACTTATAGAGCCTCTTACATTATTCCTCCATCTCCATCCATTGTGTGGCACTAAAAAAGGCTTGAGAGGAGGTCATAACTTTTTTTTTAATAATTATTATTTTTTTTTTCATCTCCTTCAAGATTTTGGTGACACAAAGAGACACATTTGAATGCTTTCAGGGCCGACGCAGGGGAGGGAAGCAGTGGAACAGCTCTCTTTGTAGCAGGAGCACTAACATTTCCTGTGGTTAAAAGCGCGTTAACCTCTGCAATCTCATTAAGGCGAATGGTGTTGCGGGGAAAACTGCTTAATCGAACGCTCAGATTGGAATGGATTGGCAGAGGAGCTCGCTGCAGATCCTCCAGTCACCACCAGGTGTCACCGCCGAGCTCCTGCCACAAGAGGCTGTGGACACTGCCTGCCACAGACTTGGCGTTAACTAGTGTGAGGGGGCCTGTGGATCATAAAAAGCCCTGCAATTACTCTCCTCTTTTCTTCCGGAAGGCATGCCATGATGACATAACACATAATCATTAATCTTAATCGGTCTGACTGTGTGACAGTCATCGGAATAGAAAAAAAAAGAGAGTTATTTGCACCGTTGCTGGTGGTAAGCCTAAGCCTGATCTTTTGGCAGTGAGAACAATCTCTCTAGAAACTGTGGAAATGAATGACTACTGGCAGAGGAGTTCAACAGTTCAATTGGCTCTTGATACACTGGAATGAGGCCGATCAGATTCAGGAGGGGGATTTGGCTTTGACACACGGGCTCTCTGACAAGCATGCAGATCCGGACACTTCCAAAAGAAACTTACATGAGCAAAAACAAGCTGGAAACACAGCCAAAGGCATCATTTCACTGATGAGGAGGATTTACAACAGGATATTTTCAAATG
>NC_137917.1:20629696-20634696 GCF_963457725.1 Sprattus sprattus | reverse complement strand
TCAGCTGAATTGATTATGAAATATTAACCGAATCCTCTTTACTTTTAAAGAAATCAAATATCCGCTTTTGTGACATTGCCTTGAACTGTCCGCTAGCCTAATCGTATCCCTCTTGCTAGCTAACCAGGTCAAGGTACGCATGCATGTGCATCAAAAGGTTCTAACATGCAATAGGTGACCCTCTACAGGCTGAGACAGGCTTATCGTTTCTGACAACCACATCACTAGGGTATGAAGGCATATATTCTTCATGTTGTGAAAAAATATGAAAGACATGCATGAAAGTCAGACAAATTTAAGTACCAATTCTTTATTAAAAAAAAAAAAATATATATATATATATACAGTATATACTGTATATATGTTGGTGCACTTAAGGGAAGCTGTTGATAGGGTGGGGGGGGGGGGGGGGGTGGTGGGGGGGGGGGGCTGTCGCATCCCTACCTCACCCCTTCTTCCAATGTCTATGATGCACAGACACACACACACACACACACACACACACACACACACACAACACACACACACACACACACACACACACACACACACACACACACACACACAAATTGTCTGCTTCTGCTAAACGCACATTCACATTCACACAGAACTGGCGACTGAAGGACACTGACAAATGTCAGAAGATGAAGGAAACTATTTGAGTGGCAAGGCACCGCCGCTCTCCCTTCACTCACAGGTAAAGCACAGCAGCCAAAGACACTGCAGGCTGAAAGACATGGCTGTGGGGGGATGAATGAATGAATGAAAGAACACATGGAAAATGTATGAATGAATGGATGGATGGATGAATGAATAAATGAATGAATGTCGATGAAGTTGTAGATGGTGCTGCAAACTAACTGTCTACTGCAACCTTTTTACCAAAGAGGGAGCGCAAGGCATTATGGCACCCTCCCACTGTTCTTCAACAACAGCACAGAGATATGCTTCTTTATTTTGAGCAACCTTTTGAGCAATTTTGAAAACCTGATTGCTCTTTTCACTGTCCTATTATTCCTGACCTGCTTCAGTAATACATGGGGACATGACCACGGACCATGAGCAAACATACCATCTCTTTCAAACTTATTTCTATTCTACACAGTCCACTACAGCCTACAGTGTTCTTCACATGGACCATACATACATACCCTCTCTTGCATACTTATTTATATTCTACACAGTCCACTACAGTATACTTGGGTAGTGTACTTCATCAGTAATTATTTGCTGGTGTTATAGTTCAGTCTTTTTCTGCCTCTAGCCTTCTGTCTCACTGGTAAGGAGGTGTTCCAGGAGCTTAACGGAGCCCAGACTGTAATGTGTTGGTGTGGTGAGGAGGTGTTCCAGGAGCTTAACGGAGCCCAGACTGTAATGTGTTGGTGTGGTGAGGAGGTGTTCCAGGAGCTTAACGGAGCCCAGACTGTAATGTGTTGATGTGGTGAGGAGGTGTTGCACGATCGTAACGGAGCCAGACTGTAATGTGTTGGTGTGGTGAGGAGGTGTTGCAAGAGCGTAACGGAGCCCAGACTGTAATGTGTTGGTGTGGTGAGGAGGTGTTCCAGGAGCGTAAGGGAGCCCAGACTGTAATGTGTTGGTGTGGTGAGGAGGTGTTCCAGGAGCGTAAGGGAGCCCAGACTGTAATGTGTTGATGTGGTGAGGAGGTGTTCCAGGAGCTTAACGGAGCCCAGACTGTAATGTGTTGGTGTGGTGAGGAGGTGTTCCAGGAGCTTAACGGAGCCCAGACTGTAATGTGTTGATGTGGTGAGGAGGTGTTCCAGGAGCGTAACGGAGCCCAGACTGTAATGTGTTGGTGTGGTGAGGAGGTGTTCCAGGAGCTTAACGGAGCCCAGACTGTAATGTGTTGGTGTGGTGAGGAGGTGTTCCAGGAGCGTAACGGAGCCCAGACTGTAATGTGTTGGTGTGGTGAGAAGGTGTTCCAGGAGCGTAAGGGGAGCCCAGACTGTAATGTGTTGGTGTGGTGAGGAGGTGTTCCAGGAGCTTAACGGAGCCCAGACTGTATTGTGTTGGTGTGGTGAGGGCCGCTGTCAGGGGCTGAGGCCCTTGGAGCATGTGTGTCCTCTCCACCCTGAGTGGCCCAGACAGACGTCCAAACACCTGCCCAAGTGACAGCGCACGTCCGCCACCTTTCAGCACTAACGACACAACGGTCAGAGGGAGAGAGAGAACGAGGGAGAGAGAGCGAGAGAGAGCGAGAGAGAGAGAGGGAGACGGAGAGAGATGGAGAGAAAGCGGGAGGGGAAGAAAGGGCAGGAAGTGAGATGAAAAGAGGGTTTAAGGGAAGGGAATAGATAAACAAAGAGAGAGAGTGTGACAGAGAGGGAGAGAGCAAGAGATGGGTAGGAAAGAAAAGCAAGGGCAGAGATGGAGAAATGGAGGAATGGAGAGAATGAAGGGAGGGAGGGAGAGAATGACGGTTTGCTGAGACCTCGGCGTGCCGTGCCATAGCTGTTGAAAATTGATGTAACCTTGTGGCTTTGTGTCAGTTCTCTTTTGGTATTATTCTTTTTACACGGCTCGCGGAAGATTCCGGAAGGTGGTGTGTTTCTGTGGGTGTGTGTGTTTCTGTGGTGGCGTGTGTTTCTATGGGGCAGTGTGTTTCTGTGGGGGTCTGTTGAGCCATGGAGTATTTCTGTGGCAGTTCTGATATTCTCTCTTTCTCTCTGTCCCTCATTTCTTGGTGTGTGTCTCATTCCATGTCCCCTGCCTCTTATCTTTTCAGTGTCTGGAGCTATATGTCTACCTTGGCATGGGTTTCTTTTTCTTTTATCACTTTTTCTTTCTTCTCTTGACCCTCTCTTGCTTATGGGTTGTCAGTGACCCTAGCTCACCTTAGACACAGAGAGACAGAGAGAGAAAGAAGAAAGAGAGAGCGAGAGAGAGAGAGAGTTGTTTCACTTCAGGAATCCATACAGATGTGCCTAAAACAGCACCTAAGACTCTCAGAGGAGGGCAATTGGCAGCCAAAAAACACTCTTAAGGCCGAATTATGCTCTGTTTTAGACGTAACGCGTAAGCACGTAAGATACATAACCCCCCCTTGCGGGGTAAAATATCCCCCCTTACGTGCTTAAGTGCGTCGCCCAAAATTCCTGACTATGCGACTAAAACACTACGGCCCTACACAGCTCGCAAAGGCTGTGATTGGCCGGCTACCACAACTTTTCACAGAGTCTCACGTTTCCGGGTTAATAGCATACTACAGCCTTTTTTAGACCCAGACATTTTTTTAAATCATGAATACCCTGCAGACCGTCTCACAAGCCTTTTCTTATGGATTAGGAACAAACATAACAGAAGAGGTCCAAAGACATGAACTCCTTTACAAATCCTCTTTAAACACTTATAGAATGCTTAAATTACCGCGAATTTATGGAGAGAATATCCCATTCTCACCCGCGATTGTTTGGAGAGAATGTGGTCATTCACGAACAAATAGGTACTTTCATATTCATTTTCCGCCACTTGTGAGTCATGGTGATATCTTTCATTGAGTTCATATTGACGTGAATCATCAATTGCACCAGCGACATTGATAGAATGAGCCCGGTCTGCTCATATACAAAAGTTAACAGTAACCTGCCGTTACCTTAGAGAATATCCCATTCTCACCCGCGATTGTTAGGAGAAAATGTGCTAATTCACGAACAAATACTTTCATATTCATTTTCCACCACTTGTGAGTCATGGTGGTATCATTCATTGAGTTCATATTGACGTGAATCAATCAATTGCAACCCGCGATTTTGATAGAATGAGCCCGGTCTGCTCATATACAAAAGTTAACATTAACGTGGGCTTAACTGATGGCCAGCACCATTGTAGTTACAAGCATTGACAACATGATGAGATTCTCTCACCGTTTACCACCTCATCTTAAATAATGTAACTCATAAACACATCGTTTTAAAGCCTGTCGCAGTCATTAAAAGATGTCAATAAACGAACTTTTGCGTCATGTCTTTTTCGCCACTGGTACTGAATTGCCAACATTTGTATTTTGTGTAACACATGTATTCATAACATCAAGCCTTTCGCCCACTACACTTTCATGCTCAGGTAAGTTTTTTTTCCTTTGTCCTGCTGCAATAAATAGGCTTACTTAACTCAAAATAAATCTACAGTTCTGGCGTCAATTTGCTTTGCAACACGCAACACAAGCCTTGCAACACGCTCTGCGTCTAAAACGAACCTTAAATCAAAACTTGTCTAAAACAAGTTCCTTGTGTAAATTACGTGCTTAGGCGTTACGTCTAAAACAGAGCATAATTCGGCCTTTAGATACCTTTCTGGAAACCACATATCTTCACACTAAAGAAGGTGTTGATCTGGCTGTAAACAATATGAACAGCAAAAGATAGCCGAACAAGATATCCGAAGGCACAACAACAGAGAAACAACATACATCTAGATCCTAAAAGAATGACAATTGGTTTGACCTAGAGAGCAAAAACATGTGAAAAAAAAAAATCTATCTAACTAAAAACAAACGAAACAAAAAAGTGATGACCTGGTTCATCCACTGAACAGGGACTGCAGCAAAACCCGGACCTGTTAGAGCAGTACTGCAAGACCTGGGCCTTGGCAGTCCTTAACTAAACTAAAATAACGATATTATTATAATTATCATAAATATTATTATTAGTAGTATTCGTTTCCTTTTGATGTCCCTGACGTGTCTTATGTGTACGGTGTCCATCCCCGACGCGTTGGCACTGCTGTAGAAGGTTACAGTCGTGCCAAAAAAGCTTCTTTTGAATTTGAATTTGAAAGGGAGAGAAAGGGAGAGCGAGGCACAGGTTTAGGGAGAGAAGGAAGGAGGCCTGTCTGAATCTCTTTTGGCCCTTGTTGACGGAAGATACTTGCTCACTTCTGACAGCATACCAATAAGCACACACACACATACAGACACACACACACACACACACACACAGACACACACACACAAACACAGACAGACACACCCACGCATGTTCACA
>NC_137917.1:20614696-20617196 GCF_963457725.1 Sprattus sprattus | reverse complement strand
AATGACTGCCGGTGGAAGTCAGAGAGAGAAAGTGAGAGAGAGAGAGAAAGAGGGAGGGGGAGACAGAGAGAGAGAAGGAGAGACAGAGAGAGAGAGAGGGGAGGGGAGGGAGGGAGAGAGAGTGACGGGAGGGAGGGAGAAAGAGAAAGAGAGCGAGGGGGGGGGGGGTGGGGGGGGGGGGGGGGGGGGGGGCGGAGGGGAGCAAAGGGTCTTGTTCCCATTTCCTCTCGACAGTTCTGAACTCATCACTGACACCAGCGCTGATCTCCTGCCTCTAATTCTCGGGCTTATCTGAGCACACAAGTTCAATGCCTCTCTCTACCCTCACCGTTCACACACACACACACACACACACACACACACACACACACACACACACACACACACACACACACACCTACCCCTCACCGTTCAGGACCCCAGAGAGTCCCAGTCAGGGAGAGACAGAGACAGGAGAAGACAGAGGGAGAGAGAAAGGAGGAGACAGAGGGAGAGAGAGAGGGAGAGAGAGAGAGAGAGAGAGAGAGAAAGAGAAGAGAGAGGGAGAGAGAGAGAGAGGGAGAGATGGAAGGGAGGGAGGGAGAGAGAATGCAGAAAGATATTATGGGAAACGGACAAAGAAGGAGGAGAGGGAGAGGGAGAGAAGGAGAGAGCGTGAAAAAAGGGCAAGGAGATGAGGCCACCCCCCCCCCCCCCCCCACCACCCCCTCCCCTCTCCTTTGGGCCAGTGATAAAGACAGGCAGAAACTGTCTAACGGAGATTTGGTACAGATGTGTCACACAAAGCCAGATCTTTAGTGGGCTTGTGACAGCCTCAAAGACTCCACTGCTGAGGCAGACTCTCTGCCTTCCCATTCAGACGACGGCTCCTTCCCCTTCCCCTCCCCTCCGCGCTCCGATTGTAGCTTCCTCTCTCCATCTGCATCTCCCCCCCCCGTCTCCGCTCACATTCAACATCTATCTCCAGCAGCACTAATTGCACTGTCAAACCTATACATCCGACATGCTTACGACACACAGCACCGAGTTAGTAGCATGGGACGAGCACAGGCATCATGTTAGCTCAAATGCACGTATCTGTGGCACGAGGAACATTTTATGTGAACGTGCATCTGTCATTTACTATCCTTATTCTGTGTTTTTTTCCTGACAGAACACTAGCTGCTTACCCATTTTGTAGTCTACTTCTCAAACGTGATTGTCGGTTTCTCTTGTGTCTGCACACGAATAAAAAAATGAGAATGGCCCAATCGGGAAAATCAGAGGTATGTCGAAATTGAAAATCTTCTCACAGATTGCAACTCTTTTGACCCATCAAACAACTCTACCCACCTATCTCTCTATCTCTCTGTCCCTCTCTCTCTCTCTCTCTTTCTCTCTCTCTCTCTCTCTCTCTCTCTCTCTCTCTCTCTCTCTCTATGTCTATGTCTCTGTCTCATCCCCCCTCCCTGAGTTTTAGGCACTTTACAACTACAGATGGTGAAGCAGGCAGAGACTGGCTGCTGGGGGATTGTAACAAGAGGGGGAGAAAGAGAGAGAGGGGGGGAATGAGAGAGAGAGAGAGGGAGAGAGAGAGAAAGAAGCAGACAGACAGAAGTGAAAAAAGGCCTCTGCCACTGTCATCAGTACTCTTTCAAACCAAGACCTCTGGACCCTGCAATCAAACTGCTGACCCTTCAGCTCTTTAACAACCCTGCTTGTCCTCTTCATGCTCTCTGTCCTCCCCTAACCCACACTGCTGTCAATCGCATCTCTCCCCTAGTTGATCTGATTCATCACTGGCCTTTTTTAATATGCCTGTTTTATAGACCACCCTCTGTGCTGTCTTCTGCGTAACTGAAAAGTCCTGCTCACATTTCTGAGGCTTCAGCCAGACCTCCCATTGTAGTCAGGGAATCGTTTTAGCTTGGGGACACAACCAATATCTCTCTTGCTCTCTTCGCTCTTGCAAGCTCTTTTCTTTTCCTCTCATCTAGACTGCCTCTGTCTGGACTAAATGCTTTATTTTAGTTTGAACAACTATATTGCCAAGATTAAATGGAAGCACACAATGCAGCCGAAACATACAATTAGTTCCAGGCAAGGTAAAAGCGTCGTCTCTCTCTCTCTCTCTCTCTCTCTCTTTCTCTCGCTCTCTCTCTCTCTCTCTCTCTCTCTCTCTCTCTCTCTCTCTCTCTCTCTCTCTTTCTCTCTCTCTCTCTCTCTGACTTATGGTAGGTACGTTCCCCGTCGAGCTCTCCGCAGAATGCCTTCATCGTTTCACCTCACTTTTCTTGACTGGCTAAAAGTGTGTCCAAATGTGGGCGGCAGCTCTGACTGTCTGTCAGAAAACTCAATTCGCATGGAGCGCAGACATGTCCGCCAAATAACACACCTGGAGAATGGCACAAAAATGGCTGCATGCTCGACAGTGCACAAACTGACTGCCATGTCTCCGTTTCTTTGACTGACGTATCTATCAGTTAGCGCTGGTAGTTTCACCCGACATGCAGATAGGCTT
>NC_137917.1:20606211-20611211 GCF_963457725.1 Sprattus sprattus | reverse complement strand
GAACCTTAAAGGCCCCGGCAGACCTTTTCAGGCTTATCTGTTCCTTTGATCCAGGCTCCCTCCTGAGTCTGCTCTGATGTGGTCAGCACTGTTTTTCTCTCTCATCATGTTAGTCTGCCCAGGCTGCTGCAAATCCAATCAGCCGACGGTACAAGCAGACGCCCTGCTAACCACTCAAACACGCCGCAATACCTTTACCAATACTTTTTCCGGTACAAAAATCCTTCACCAAATCGTTGCCCCTAGCTTCACAGAAATCACCATGGTGGAAATGCCCTGAATGTTTGTTGCCGATCCTGGCGACCTGCTGATGTATGCGGGCAAGCCAAACGCCTCGCACCTTTAAATTAGCTTGCAGCGTGTCCTGGCGTGATGAGCTCGAGAGAATGACTGACAAGTGTTTTAATCAGTGGCTTTCCTCCCCAGGGCGAGCTGGTTTTCTCTGGCAATTAGGGGCGTGTGTGTGTGTGTGTGTGTGTGTGTGTGTGTGTGTGTGTGTGTGTGTGTGTGTGTGTGTGTGTGTGTGTGTGTGTGTGTGTGTGTGTGTGTGTGTGGCGTCGACCTGAGAGTGGGCCTCACACAGGGCATACGCTGCTGCTGGGCACCCCGTGGACTCTTACCAGAACAGCCATCCCTCTCTCTCTCTCTCTCTTTCTCCCTCGCTCTCCCCCCATCTCTCTCTCTCCCTCTCTCTCCCCCCCTCCCTCTCCCTCTCCAGTTCCAGCTCAGTAGGACTGTGGTTTTCTCTAACAAATCCTGAAATTTAATTAGATGTTGAATATTTAATGATGAAAAGAGTAATTAGATGTTCAATCCATTGTTGCAGTCGATGCATTTTTGCATTTCATTTAGACATTTCAGCAGGAACGGATTTACTCATTCATTTGTGCACTGTATAATCAAGATGGGGTTTAATTTCAGTCGCCAATATTTTTAAAGTGAAACTTTGTTTATCACAGCATGCATTGCCAAAGACTCTCAACAGCACCTTCACCTTCACTCCACCCTACAACAGCACCTTCACCTTCACCCAACCCTACAACAGCACCTTAACTCAACTCTACAACAGCACCTTCACTCAACCCTACAACAGCACCTTTACTCCACCCTACAACAGCACCTTAACTCAACCCTACAACAGCACCTTAACTCAACCCTACAACAGCACCTTCACTCAACCCTACAACAGCACCTTCACTCAACCCTACAACAGCACTTTCACCTTCAACCAACCCTACAACAGCACCTTCACTCAACCCTACAACAGCACCTTAACTCCACCCTACAACAGCACTTTCACCTTCAACCAACCCTACAACAGCACCTTAACTCCACCCTACAACAGCACTTTCACCTTCAACCAACCCTACAACAGCACCTTCACTCAACCCTACAACAGCACCTTAACTCCACCCTACAACAGCACCTTCACCTTCACCCAACCCTACAACAGCACCTTAACTCCACCCTACAACAGCACCTTCACTCAACCCTACAACAGCACCTTAACTCAACTCTACAACAGCACCTTCACTCAACCCTACAACAGCACCTTTACTCCACCCTACAACAGCACCTTCACTCAACCCTACAACAGCACCTTAACTCAACTCTACAACAGCACCTTCACTCAACCCTACAACAGCACCTTTACTCCACCCTACAACAGCACCTTCTTGAAACTGGCCTCATTTGCTTAAACCTACCTACAGTATACCTGTACAACCAGTTGAATACCTGGACCCCGGTTCACATAACACAAGGTCAGTCACCTTCTGAAAGCTGCCTGGGGTTATGTGTGAGAGGACCATCCACACACTGCCCTTAAAGTGAAGGACAGAACATCCACACACTGCCCTTAAAGGGGAAGGACAGAACATCCACACACTGCCCTTAAAGGGGAAGGACAGAACATCCACACACTGCCCTTAAAGGGGAAGGACAGAGCAGCTCTGACCTGTGACAGGAAGACCTTCCGTTCCACTGCAGCATCCAGCCCTATCCCCCTGGTCATACCTATCATTGCTCCCCATCACAGAAGCAATGAGAGCAGTCATGGTGGACAGCTCAGGGAGCAACCTGCTAGAGAGAGTATGTGAGTATGTTCTTGTGAGCGTGAGTGTGTGTATGTGTGTGTGTGTGTGTGTGTGTGTGTGTGTGTGTGTGTGTGTGTGTGTGTGTGTGTGTGTGTGTGTGTGTGTGTGTGTGTGTGTGTACGTGTTTGTACGTGTGTGTGTGTGTGTGTGTGTGTATGTGTATGTGTGTGTGTAAATTTATGTGTGTGTGTAAGTGTAAATGTATGTGTGTGTGTGTGTGTGTGTGTGTGTACGTTTGTGTGTGTATGTATATGTGTGTGTTTGTATTTGTGTAAGTGTGTGTGTGTGTGTGTGTGTGTGTGTGTGTGTGTGTGTGTGTGTGTGTCTGTGTGTGTGTTTGTAAGGACACAGGCCGAGACGAGCGTAGGGAGCCCAGAGACCTGTCCCCATGAATAAGACATGCGGCACTAGGGCCGCCCAGGCTCCCGCTGTCCATTTCACCATTTGCACGCTTGGTCAAAGCCGCAGAGCGCAGGGAGAGAGGGAGAGAGAGAGAGGGGGACGCAGCGGAGAGACAGATGAGAGGGAGGAGGAGGAGAGGGAATGATGAGAGAGGAGCGGATGCAAGAAAAACTGAAGGGGAGGAAGAGAGAAGAAAGAACGCCAGAGAGAGGAGGACAGGGGGAGTCAGCGCGGCGCGCCACAGGAGGATATGAGGAGAGAGTGGGGAGACCTCCATGTAAATCTGAGGTCACCTCAGCTGTCACTGAAGGCTACTTCACACGTTTAGCTCTTCCTGTCCCCCCCCACCCTAACACACACACACACACACACACACACACACACACACACACACAAATAGACAGACACACACACAAACACACACACACAGGCACACACATACACACACACAAGTTTCTCTCTCTCTCTCTCTATCTCTCTCTCTCTTTCTCCATATCTCAAACAAATGTACATACTCATACACACACACACACAAATACAGACACATACAAATACAGACACACAGACACACCCACAAACACACAGACACACACACACAAACACACACACAGACACACACACCCACCCACCCACCCTGGGAGGATGTCTCTGCACGCTCAGGACCCTTCCTGCTCTCCAGTGATACCTCTCCTGCAGCTCCTATGAATAAGAGTGAGTTCCCAGCCAGGGAGTCTTTCAGAGGAAACTTGATCTTTTTCTTTTTCTGTCCCTCTCCCTCTCTTCTCTTTTCTTTGCACTTGCTAAAAGCCCAGCCTTCGCATCAGTGACTGATTTTAAGGGGGGTTAAAGTGAGAAATTTGAGCACTTTTAACAGGATTGTGATCTTTCAAGCCTCTCAGTTAAAAATGGTCTCACACCACGGTGGGTCATGTGATGGAGTGGGCAGCGGATGGTGGGCACCTTTTACCACCATGGCCCAGGCCGTTGCAAATTCAACAGGGTCAAAACACGGGCAACTGCAGCAGCAGAAATATGAACGTCGGCAGAACCCTTTGACGACAAGATGTGGGTGGAGAAAATAAAATAAAAAAACCAGAAGGAGAAAAAAAGAGGAAGAAATAGTAAAAGGAAATGGGAACAGCATATTGAATATTCTCTGCCTCGCCTGCCTGAGTGGAATTGGTTAATGATTGCTCCGCCATGCTCTCTCGCGATGTGGCCCTTGGGAGGTCACGCTAGCATTGATCCATCTTTCTTCCACCCCTCCCTCCCTTGCTCTCCTCCCTCCCCTCTTTATTCCCCTTCCGCCTTTCTTCTTCTCCTCTCTCTTCCTCTGCTTTCCTGCCCCTTCATCCATTCCATTATTCACTCTCTTCTCTTGTATCAGTGCAGATTGCGTGGCTGGGCTGTGATGTGATGTGATGGGGAGTGGGGTATGGAGGCTGGGAAATCAATAGGAAATCAAGGAAAACGTTGGAAAATAAGTTGTTGGTAAAATGTTACAGAGTGAACTTTCACTTCAAAAGCTTCAAAGCAAACTTCTGAACGAGCGGGGGGAGGGGAGATGGGGGAGAGGGGGTGCGGGGAGGGGGGGACGACAAGGAGCAGCAGGCTTTGATGGAGCGTACAGCTCTGACGGACAGCTAAAGACTTGGGGTGAGGAGTCAAGCAATGAGGGGATTAAACGAAGCCCTAGAACCCGCCCAGATAGCAGTCAACGCTGGACTAGAACCCGCCCAGATAGCAGTCAACGCTGGACTAGAACCCGCCCAGATAGCAGTCAATGCTGGACTAGAACCCGCCCAGATAGCAGTCAATGCTGGATTGGAACCCGCCCAGATAGCAGTCAACGCTGGACTAGAACCTGCTCAGATAGCAGTCAACGCTGGACTAGAACCTGCTCAGATAGCAGTCAACGCTGGACTAGAACCCGCCCAGATAGCAGTCAACGCTGGACTAGAACCCGCCCAGATAGCAGTCAACGCTGGACAAGAACCGGCTCAGATAGCAGTCAACGCTGGACTAGAACCGACCCGGGACAGCTCTGGCCCAAATCTGGTAGATTTGACTGGGAGCTCAATGCCATCCGGGCCTCAGGGTAGGATAGGGAGGCCACAAACACTCAATCGACAGACTTGACAAATGAGTGGCTTCGATGCATACACAACCTGACAGGAGCCTCCGAAAACATGCTCAGCGCCCTACAAACACACTCACACAAACACACACACACACACACACACACACACACACAGACACACACACACACACACACACACAATCCTCAAGAGCTGCAGTCAGACCCAGACTGAGGGAAGATCAGAGAGGCAGACGGGTGGATAGTACAGCCGGTTCTTCTCTGCACCAGTGTGTTTGTCGACACTCTACAGCCGACAATTTGTACTGCCATTAATTGCAGATTGACACCTCCACTGCCACTAAGCCTCCCATTTCTGGGCAAGGGGATTCTCAGGAAGCTTTTCTATTGGATTACCTGAGGGT
>NC_137917.1:20598711-20601211 GCF_963457725.1 Sprattus sprattus | reverse complement strand
AGAAAAAAAAAAAGAGAAAGATGAAGTCGGAGAGCGAGAGAGTGGGAGACTTGGGAGTGGGAGGAAGTGGCGGGGGCAGGTTGATCACTATTCTACCCCACACCTTCTCCTTAGCTCCCCCTCAACCCTTATTCTACCCCCCCCACCCCCCTACCGCCACCATCTCAACCGCCCCCTGGAGGCTGAACACACTTCCTGTCAGTTTCCACTTTTCAGCGCCAGAAACTGGAGCTTGTTGCCATGGAAACAGCAATGGGGAGGGGGGGGGGGGGGGGTGCATTTTCGCTGCCGCATTGCTGGACTTACATGAGTGTTTAAAAGTGTGTGTGTGTGTATAGATGGTTAAATATAATTGGCACTGCATCAATGTTAGTGTATAGTGTTTTGTATGTGTGTGTGAGGGGTGTGTGTGATGTGTGTGTGTGAGGGTTGTGTGTGAGGGGTGTGTGTGTCTGTGTGTGCGTGTGTGTTGCCAGAGCATTAGTTGAAACACAAGCAGACACTTGATTACATAAATATCAGATAACAGCTCCACCGGTCTCGGTGTAGAGGCGTAATCAAGCCCTGGCTGTGAAGTATAGCAGAGCCCTTCTCATCATGTCACACCTTGCATTTGGCACTAGCATACCTGAGCCAGGCTGAACCCCCCCCCCCCCCCGAGCCAGGCTTCTGCCCCCGACCATGCTGCTGTCCAGCCCGTGTTCACTCATCGGTTCAAATCTGCCATGCAGTTAGTCAGCGTGTAGTCTATTGTGATTTAAGTGTCGCACTGCCTACGCATGTTCCCAGGGAGACACCATACTGATACAATGGTTTGTTTCCAGGGAGAAGCCATACTGATACAATGGTTTGTTTCCAGGGAGAAGCCATACTGATACAAGGGTTTGTTTCCAGGGAGAAGCCATACTGATACAAGGGTTTGTTTCCAGGGAGAAGCCATACTGATACAAGGGTTTGTTTCCAGGGAGCCGCCATACTGATACAAGGGTTTGTTTCCAGGGAGAAGCCATACTGATACAAGGGTTTGCCCAAGCTGTAATGTAAGTGACTCTGTATAGAAGTGTTTGCTAAATCAATGAATAAATAAGAAAGAAAATCCAAGATTTCATTCTTTTTTTATGTTCTGTGAATTCACTGGAACACAGTCAGACATTTCGCAGTGTGAAAGCCTCGTTTGAAATTTGGATTCATTAATTCTCCAAAAGAGAAGTTCTCAAGAAGAGAAAATCTCATGCTAAGGAAAGCATTTTGCTCTAAAAGCGGAGGGTGTTCAAAGAGGATAATTCCCTCTGAGAGGGATCAAGCCACCGGAGCTCCTCATCTACAAGGGAAAGCGGATCCTGCTGTAAAGTAGCTACATCCTCAATCTATGGACGCACACCTGTCCCTAGAATCGCACCATTATCACACAGTCAAGACATGTAGGCTGTGCTGTTCCTGTTTCTGTGGAGACAACAGCCCCCCACCAATGAGAACTGATTGAACTGACAGAACTGTTTCAAGTTCGGGACAGGCAGGGTTCTCAACCATTGGATAATACGGGAACTCCCATTACTTAGCAGCAAGACCAACAGCACAAGGATCATGGCTGTTATTCCTGAAGACCGCACTGGAAACTGCTTCGGGGTAAAAACCTCCTCTGAATGAATAAATATGAATTATCAGCGCTGGTGTCGGCGCGCGCACAGACATACACACACACACACACACACACACACACACACACACACACACACTATGCTGTGCCAAAGACCTCCATTATGTCCAGCCAGTGTCTCAGGGCTGCTGTTTACTAGAGCCATATGCAGGGCTGTTTGTCTCCCAGCACACTGCAGCCAGGTCTATGAACTTTAAAGAACACTGATGTGCGTGTGTGTGTGTGTATGTGTGTGTGTGTGTGTGTGTGTGTGTGTGTGTGTGTGTGTGTGTGTGTGTGTGTGTGTGTGTGTGTATGTATGTATGTGTGTGTGAGAGAGAGAGAGACAAGAAAGAGAGAAAGAAAGAGAGAGAGAGAGATGCAACTTCTCCCCCATCTCTAGCACCCATCCAGCGCTCTGTGGCAAACATGCCGAAGCTCAATCGATCTACCCTCCCCCTCTCCTCCCCTCTCCCTACGATATGCCACCACTGCCAATGCCGACCCCACCCCTACGAACGCTGAACACGCAACACACACATCACATACACAGACACACACACACACACACACACACACACACACACACACACACACACACACACACACACACACACACACACACACACACACACACACACATAACACATCATTACACTGACACATCAGATGCATAGAGTTCCAATCAGATCAACTGAAAAAAATAAATGGGGTGCATTTAGGACAAACACACACACACACACACACACACACACACACACACACACACACACACACACACACACACACACACACACACACACACACAAACAAACAAAAACACACACACACACACACAGAGGCACACGATCTTTGTTGCTGTCC
>NC_137917.1:20578711-20581211 GCF_963457725.1 Sprattus sprattus | reverse complement strand
TTTGAGATGACTGATGGTTTCTGCAAAGACGCTATCGCCCGATCACTCAGTCTGTCATTCTGATGACTTTGAATGGGACCGAAATCAAAGGCATATGAATATAAACAGACGCCCTCAAACAGCCATTTATTCTCCGCCTCCTTTGCAACGGTCCTCATTGATCGAGATCGGCACCATGATTTAAAAACGAACGTTGCATTGCATGATCTGATGTATTCATGACCGTCTGCATACATAAGATTTAGGCCTCCTTGTATTGATGGCTGAAAACAGCCTGGCGCAATATGACTCCCAAATGCATTCACAAATGAATTACACACGCCGTATGTGTGGTAATCACCATGGTAATTTCAAGGGTGGCATCCTTTCTTCAAGTCCAATATGACTACGGGTTTGATGTTTAATTCATACTGATAATGGGCAAATGTCGAACTTGGACACGGCCCGTTCCCGAGAAAGAATACTTCCCTCTCTTTCTTTCCCTCTTTTCAGTGTCTTTATCCCTTCCAAACATCCAACCGTCTTCTCTCTCTCCCTTTTTCTTTTTCTCCCTCTCAGCCGTGGCGAAGGCGAGAGTCTGATTGGAATGCTCAAGCAGAAGTTGAGACGAATCCATAAAATGAAAAATGCAGAGACCAGGTCTCATTTAAGGGACCACGAAAGTGTGGCTAATTAAATGCCTGATGTAAACCCTCCTGTCCACCTTCTCTCTCTCTCTCTCTCTCTCCCTCTCTCTCTCTCTCTCTCCCTCTCTCTCTCCCTGTCTCTCTCTCTCTCTCTCTCTCTCTCTCTCTCTCTCCTCTCTCTCTTTTTTATCTGGTCTCCATTTTCTTGAGGCGGGGGATGGGGGGAGAAAAGAAGGGAGAGACAGATGGAGGAGTGGAGCGGTGTGGGAACAAAGAGAAGCAAAGCTGGGGTAGGGCGTGGAAATGTATGGAAGGCGGATGAGAGGTAGATGAGGGAAAGAGATGCAGAGGCGATAAAGGGAAAATAGATGGTCAAAGCATCCCGCGCAAATGAAATCCACTGAGGTCTGGCAGGCATTAAAGGAATCCCAGGGAATTCCAAAAAGAAAGTGGAAGCCAGAGAAGGAAAATTGGAATTCAAAGAAACAGATGACCCGAAGAAGAAAACAGAATGATACGGCAGATGGATGAGGAAATGTGAGGAGAGAGGGGTGAGTGAGAGAGAGTGAAAAGAGAGAGAGAGAGGAGAGTGAGGCAGGGGGAGGGGGAGGGGCACTGCAAGCTGGTCACCAGGTATGGAGCCGCCGCCACACCTTCAGAGACCTATAACTTTCATACCTGTCTCACCCCCTAGGCTCTACATTTGCCTCTCCCTCACATTTAAGCCCTTAGTACGTATATGTTTGTGTTTTAAGCCCTTAGTACGTATATGTTTGTGTTTTAAGCCCTTAGTACGTATATGTTTGTGTTTTACGGCCTTAATACATAGATGTTTGTGTTTTAAGGCCTTAGTACATAGATGTTTGTGTTTTAAGGCCTTAGTACATAGATGTTTGTGTTTTAAGACCTTAGTACATAGATGTTTGTGTTTTAAGGCCTTAGTACATAGAAGCTTGTGTTTTCTGTTACTATTACTTTACTATTTCATTTTTAAGTGAGCAATAGTCTAACATTTAGTGCCTAATACCAGAACATAATAAGAACTGTGCTTCTATAAGTCAAATCATGTTACAAAATCTTTTTAAGGTTACAGTGAGGGATTGGTTTTGAGTTGTATAGCCCATTGTGCTTCTGCCTCTGATGAAGTGAAGGTACTTAAAGACACTGAACCAGACACCAAAAATCTCATTTGACAACATTGTTATGTAAATGACTGCTTGAAAGGAAGAGAGTGAAAATAAAAGCAAGAGAGAGAGACAGGGACAAGCTGAGGTTTAAACCTAATCATTCACGGCACAGCCCTTCTCTCTCACACAGCTCAGTACTGTTCCATTGTCAGTGTGTATTAACCGTCAAGCTCACCAAGAACAACAGCGTGGAACAAGCCGAGGAGCACTGATGTCCCTGTATGTGGAACAACGTACACACAGAGGGAGATGAAGCTGAAGGAAGAGCTGAAGGTCCTGTCCTCCACTCACTTTCTATTTGTCTCTCCCTCCATCTTTTTTCTCTCCTTTCTTTCAGCAAGTCAGCGAGTTTAGATCGAGACAACCCGGAGTGGATCGATGCACGTCTCTACAGCCAGAATATTTCCATCTCTGACACATACGGTGAGATAGAGTATTGGAGAGAGTGAGAGAGAGAGAGAGAGAGGGGAGGGGAGGGGAAAGGGGGGAATGAAGGATAGAGAAGGAGGTGGAGTGAATAGCCACAAAACTCACTGTGGATGCATAATGAAAGTTTAGTGATGCCATTTAGCTATAGCGCTAAGCCAAGGGACAGGGAGACGAATAAAAATGTCCCACCTGCCTCAGATAAAGAACTGACGCCTGCAGAAAACAAAGAGAGAGAGAGAGAGAGAGAGAGAGAGAGAG
>NC_137917.1:20561211-20576211 GCF_963457725.1 Sprattus sprattus | reverse complement strand
TCGTTAGCAGGTCTGTCGCTAGCCCTTCACACTGGGGTCCCTCCGCCGTCTCTCTCCCCTCCGCTGCCCTTCCCTTCTCCCTGCGCAGGGGGAATGTTAATGACGGCTCTTATTTGCAGTCCTTTCAGGAGATCCAGTGACCTTCTTGCTGGGGTCAGGAGGAAAATGAACAAGACAAGCATCTTTGAAGATTATGATGAGGGAGTCGAGGGGTGAGATCTGGATTGTCTTGAAAATTCACGGGCACGTTACTCATCTTATTATCCCTACCCCTTGGCAGCTCCTATCAAAGGCGTGACAAAAATACAACTGGGTCTAAAAAAGAAAAATCAGGGGAATGTATTTGAAATACTGTTGCAACACTTAAAACACCAAATTCTTACATTTCTTGATCAGGGCCATATGAGTCAGCTGTGCTCCATATTCTGTCTACACTCCGAGGACTACCTCATTGTAATGACTCACCATGTACTAAATTTCACCGCGCGGCAGAGCATGAGTAATTACGGTGTAATAAGACGCTCATACTGTGGTTATAACACCCCAGGGGCCACATCTCTAGGCGTCCAGGCAGGCCAGCGCGCTCGCCTGCTGAATATATTGAACACAGATACCATTTCATCTGCAAAATTGATCTTCAGGTTCGAGCATCCGCGAAGAAGGAGGGCGCCGTCATTAATCACGTCATTTTCTGTAGATTCCAGACATCTGCAATATTGGTCGGGGAGCGATATGAAAATTGATACCCTCTATCTCTTTTCTTTTCCCCCCACTCCCTCTTCGGCGGACGCAGGAGGGGGACTGTTGGGCGCGCCACCGAACTTGCCTGGGAGGAGCAGATGGCAGGTTTAAATAGAGAGGAAGATGCAGTGCACAGGAGTAAAATGGCAGCTCATGTAAATGAATGTGTGGCTGGCGTCTGTTGACTCATGCATTTTAAGGTGTGTTTGCCCATAACAAATGAGAACGGGAAGCTAATAGCCACACAAGCTCGCTCTCTCTCTCTTTCTCCCTCTATCTATCTCGCTCTCTTTCACATATAAACACACACACAAACACACTCAGACACACTGCTCCCTGTATTTTCAGGAAAAATAAATACATAGGTCTGTCAGTATAATTTTTTGTCTATGGAAATGCTGCGGAGAAAAATCCAATATGAGCTTATCATGGCTGGCTTTTCAGCTATATGTTTGTGTTTGTGTTAGTGTGTGGGTGTGTATATCTCTTTCTATGTGTGTGTGTGTGTGTGTGTGTGTGAGGTCCAAACGGTTGCATTCGAATCCTGGAGACTGCAGGGCCTGTACAAAGGGTGTGAGGCTAAACAGAATAAACATAGTCATTAGGAAAACACTCGGCATGGCTCTTGATCTCTTGGAAATATTTGCTGACCGGGTAGTTCTGAGAATCTTTACCCCATCCCCAGCCACTTATTCAAACATCAGCACCAGTACTCTCTCTCGCTCCCTCTATCTCTGTCTCTCTCTCTCTCTCTCCCTCTCTATCCCAGTCTCTCTCCCTCTTTGTCTCTCTCCCTCTATCTCTCTCTCTCTCTCCCTCTCTGCCCCAGTCTCTCTTCCTCTATCTCTGTCTCTCCCTCTCTGTCCCAGTTACTCTCCCTCTTTGTCTCTCTCTCCCTGTCCCTTTCTCTCCCTTTCTATCTCTATCTCTCTGTCTCTCTCTCTCTGTCCCTGTCTCTCTCTCTCTTTGTCTCTCTCCCTCTCTGTCTGTGTTTCTCTCTCTCTCTCTGTCTGTCTCTCTTTCTCCCTCTTTCTCCCTCTGTCTCTCTCTCCCTCTCTGTCTCTCTCTGTCTGTGTTTCTCTCTCTCTGTCTGTCTCTCTCTCTCCCTCTTTCTCCCTCTGTCTCTCCCTCTTTCTCCCTCTGTCTCTCCCTCTCTCTTTCTCTCTTTCCCTCCCTCTCTTTCTCTCTCTCCCTCCCTCTCTCTCTCCCTCTGTCCTTACATGGTTTCCCTCACCGTGACTCATCATCATTACTCTTATTATTGTTTTTGCTTCAATGCCAGCGTGGTATTTTCAGAAAGCCTCAAACATCTGACTTATCTCTCAGTGATGCTGTCTCCTTGTTATGCCCTCTGTGTAATTGCCGGACGTCTCGCTCTTTGGATGGGGAAATGAGACTCCCCTAAGAGGAAGTTACTTTTTAATCTGGGATATGAGCAGCCGCTTCCCCAATCAAACCTTGTTTTGTTCAAACACGGCCTCTTCACTCTGTGCTTCTGTGCTAGCTGAGAGCGATAATGACTTTTTACAACAAAGTGGCCTTTTCTTATTTAAAAGATAGTGCTCTTTTATTCCATTCATTTTATATTTATTTATTTTTTTGCCTTTAAGCGGCTCTGGTCTGTACACATGCTGTGAGCGTCAGGGCAATGCTTGCAGCTAATCCAGGGTCCTGGGAGGGGGGGAGTGCGGTTTGGTGCCAGCAGCTCCAGAAGCTAAGCCTGGTTGGAGTTAGGTGCTGAGGCCGCATTGGCTGAGACTCCATGGGGGGGGGGGGGGGGGGGGGGGGGGGGGGGGGGGGGGGGGGGGGGGGGGGGGGGGGGGGGGGTGGTTAAAGAGGGGAGGTAGTGGTGGGTAGCGGTGGGGGCGTGTTGCATTCAGGTGCTGTGAAGCATTAGAGCATGGGTCTCTGCCACAGATGAAAGACTGCCGCCGGAGCTGTGGCCGTAGCGACGGACCAGGCCGCATCCAGGTGGAGGGCGGGGGTGGGGAGGGGGGGTTGGGCTGGTGGTCGCCGCTGACTGACCAGAGCTGTCAGAGCAGATGAGCTGCATCACGGCCAACGCTGGGCTTCGGGAAACTCCCTGCTGTGGCATGGCTCACTGCGTCTGCCTCCCACTCCACACACACATACACCCCCGACACACACACACACACACACACACACACACACACACACACACACACATACACCCCCGACACACACACACACACACACACACACACACGCACACACATACACCCCCCGACACATGCAAACACACAGACACACACACACACACACTCACACACACACACACACACCATCACCATGAACAACTACAGCACATGACAGCTCGAATTTCCTAAAGATACAAACACATACACGCACCCATGCACCCACCCACCCACCCACGCACACCAGACACAAACACACAAACACATACACACACACACAGCATTACGCAACACAAATGCACACTCGACCTGTAAAAAAAAGGAATAGCCGGTTAGCAGAGCTTTTAGTTCTCCCTCTTCTGCTCTCTCTCTCTCTCTCTCACACACACACGTACACTCATTCTCTCTTCCTGCTCCTCTCTCCTCCATCACACACCCCTCACGCTTAGATCCGTGTCCTCCAAACAGATTCTCCCGGCTGCCTCGACCTCCTTCCAGATCCACAGCAGGAATTATTTAAGCTACTCCTCCAGCAGAGGCCCACAGAGGAGGGGGTTCCCTGCAGCAGCCCAGGAAGAGTTAATGCTAATGATGACTTCTGGGATCTACACTACAAGGGATCGCCGGAGCAATCCCCCCCGAGAGACCAACCATGACTCCTGGTGCTTCTCCCCCACTCCCAGGATTCCCACTCGTCCCCAGACAACTTGGGCTTCTTATGAGCGAGTCTCGGTAATAGATTTAACGTCGCAATGAGACAGTCGTGTTTTTTTTATTTTTTTATTAAATTTCTTTTTTGGAAAAGGACATTTTTAAGTGGGGAGGAAGATGTAGAAGTGTGTGATGAAATGTTAATGGCCGTTAGAAAACACTCCATTTTACATGAAGGCTCATCACGTTGGTGATAGAGGTCCAAACGGTTGCATTTGAATCCTGGAGACTGCAGTCCAAAAACATACGAGGATGTACTGTGTGTCGTACAACACCTGAACCATGCATCTGGGTTTTACTTATATATTACATACTGTATATACTTATATACCTATAACTTATAAGATGCATCAGTGCATCAGTGCATCATGCGTCTGAGATCTCTATCTATATTATATCTGGTCATGAATACGAATATTCAGTCCATACTAAATATAGATAGTATCCTTGAAAATGACGCAGCAGCCAACAATTTACAAATAGATTTCAAAAACACAGCACACTCAAGGGCAAAAGCCTTTTTGATGATTCCAGACCTCCTCTCCAAAAGACAGGAAACCTTGACAGCCAGCCAACATGAATTACTCCCGTAAATATCAATCATTATGGATTCCCAGGCCTTACTTTCCATTATCACTGAAATTAAAGGGGGTTAGAGAAAGCAGGCACTGGACATCAGAACTAAATCTTCCGTTTTCATCTCTCATTCTTTCATAGCTGCCAACAAACAAAGCTCTTGATAATTGTATAATGTGCCAGGATAGAGCTTTTAAGGAACCCCCAGGGGGAGCTGGGGGGGGGGGCATTATTGATCGCTCTATCTAAGTGAATCCTTTTGTTTTACCCCAAACTCTAAACATATTCTTGCTGTAAGGGCACTCCTGCGTCAAAGGGAATGCCCAGGAAAGGGGCCCTATTTCCGTGGACATTCCTGGCAAGGAAACCCCTGTGGTGGCGAGACTCTCGGAGGTAAAGTTAAGGTCCCTGGAATAGCTCTCGGCTACAAATCAATGAATACTATGCCACATGTCCTCTGCTTCCTCTTTTCCTGGATACTCCCTCAACGCCCGTCCCAAGGCAGGGACTAAATACGGACCAGAACCGACCTTGATGTATCTGGGGTCGCTTTTCCCCGTAGCTTTGTTGTGCTGCGATGACATGATGACTAATAGAGAGAGTGTTCAAAATGATACCCTCTGTCTAATTTAATGGTCGTATCACAATAAAACAAATAGGAAATACCAGCCCTGAGAGACGGCAGCTTTATACACAAAGGCCTTATTCTCCGATCATCACAACTGACAGAGAAAGCGAAAACCCTAATTTACTACCGGTTATAAGACAGCAAAGCCTCGAAACTTAGTTCTAATCTGTTCTAGAATCATCCTCCCTCTGCATGTGGCCTTAATTATCAGCCTGCATGTGTGCTACACCCCCTGCCTCAAAGATCGCACATCCCATTTGGCTGGGCGGGTTGGCAGGACAATGAGGTCTGAAAGTCACGCTCTCCTTGGGTCGATCAATGGAGCCGATCTGATATCGGACACCTGAGGGATGGCTCTGGCCGTCTGACACAAACAAGGCCGGGCCAAGGTCTGAGACACTGTCAGCCAGATCAGCAGAGGTGATATGTTTCTCTCCCTCTCTCTTTCTCCCTCACTCTTTAGGCAGCGTTCAACGCTGAGATGCTTTTTTGTCTCTAAAACGTGAAGCATATCGCTACTATTCCACAATGCGAGCGTTAAAAAGACGGCAGATGGAAATTGGTTGCGTGTGTTTGAGCTATGGTACGTGTTTGTGGTATGGAACGTTATTCTAGCCCTAGACAGCTAAGTCCCTGGTAAAGCACAGACATGTAGCTAAGCAACAACCCATTGTTAAAAAAAACGTGACTGTAGACGTGAAAAAAAAACATTCTGCTTTTGCCTTGCTCAAATAAACGCGAGGCGTGCCGCAGCAGTCTAGTTTTTCCCTAGTCACGTCGTTCTTTAGAAACAACAATTGAAATCGAGCGCCTGGAGTTTGAAAAATGGTTTCAGCATGAATACCGCCTCACTCTCTCCCTCATCTCCTCTTCTCCTCCTCCCTGTGTAGGCGTACACAGCACCGTTGTTGTGTTTGAGTTCTGTAATGACTCAACTGTTGACTGTGAGGACTGCCGCTTACTGAAAAACTCATGGTTGTTGCCAATGTTACATGAAGTCTCGGCACGAAAGGAAAATGCATGTTGACATGAGTGAATCTTCCTGTGGTTGCGAGGCTATGCCCTATTCACCTCTCCATCAACACACTATGGGAAGAAAAGCACCACAGGCTCCCTAGTAGGTCAGATTGTTATTCAGTGACTCGTCTCAAAGCTGTGCTTACAACATCCACTCATCCATAAGAGTGAGCATTTTTAGAGACTTGCTAATGCTTATTCACATAAAGTGAGTTGGATAAGTATGCTATTATAGTGTGTGAGTTGGATAAGTATGCTATTTTAGTGTTCGAGTTGGAGAAGTATGCTATTTTAGTGTGTGAGTTGGCTAAGTATGCTATTATAGTGTGTGAGTTGGCTAAGTATGCTATTACAGTGTGTGTCAACAAATATGTGGCAGAGTGTCACAGTCGATGAAAGGAAAAGGTAGCGTGGGCGACAGGCGAATCCTGGTTCAGGGCGCAACAACACACGCATGTTTTTATTGGCATCAGGACACTTTCGGCTTCTGTTGGGCTGTTTGGTGTCTCAGGTGTCTGTCTCACCAAACTCCCATCGGAGACACCAAACAGCCAAACAGAGACACAAAAGTCAGTCAAGCTAAATAAACAGTGGTTACGCTAAATATATGTTAAATATAAACAGCATGTCAGATTCTGAATCGCTTTACCAGGTTTATTCATAAACTCGTTGCTATGAGTAGGCAATTATCTGCTTAAAATCTACGTAAGAAGTGTAACACAAATCAGCGACTAGCTGAAAAGTGCTTAACCTGATGCTGATGACAGATCTTTGATGATTTAATTACTAAGCCAAAGATTTGAAACCACACGTCATGTGTTTAGTGCAGCTGCCTGAGGGCCGCAAAGCAAGTGCACCTGCAGTAGCTGTTTTGCCAAGAGGGCTCTCTGCCGGGATGAAATGCAAATGGTGATCTTTCTCCAGTGCTCTCACACCTCCCTGGAACACTCTGACACTTCAAACAGGCAGTGATGCGCTCGCAACATGTGCTGACACTGAAGAGCATTTAAAAAAAAATAAAAAAGTGCAGGGCATTGGGTTTTGGAAGAAATCACAAAAAAACAACAACAATGCAGTCTCAACCCTCACAACCCTCATGTTCTGTACTTCCGTCTTGTGTTAGTAAAGGTGTTGAATGTGTGTTCATCCCTTTTAGCTCCGTACACAGCCCCATGTTCTGTTTTTCAGTCTTGTTCGTAAAGGTGTCAGATGTGTGTTCATGAGGGTAAGCACCGTACACAGTGTGTAACTGACAAGCCTGTCTTTTCAGCAAACATTAGCCTATATGTGCTAAAAAAAAACAACAAAAATCTGTGTGAGATTTTTTTGAGAAGGTGCTTGATTCACTTGGAATGGGAACACAATGCATAACAACAGGAGGAGAATAGAGATTGGTTCTCAGATTGACTATTACAGCAAGCAGCATAGGTAGCAATCAAGAAGTGCGGTTATGTCACAGGTTTTTCATGTTTGCTAGTAAATGTCAGCCAGTTCACCCTCTGCTTTTCTGTCTGGCCAATCTGCCAGCATATCAATTACTTTTTTCAGTAGGGCTCTTGGCTGTTGCCTCACGTTTTATGCCCGTCCTTGAGCAACATTACAGACTGCATGCTAGGGAGCTGTATGCTAGCGAGCCAACCCTTCTTGTCCCTGTGAACAGCTATTTGCATTCTGGCAACAGTTTAAAGACCTTGGTGCGCTGGCTTGAAACCTTCCAGAGCTGCACACCATAAACTGTCCAGGTTACTGCAAAGCTATTTTTTTTTTTTTGCATTTTTGCTTATCAAATAAAAAAAGGAGTGGGGACCTGTTGAAAAAGCCTGACATGTTCACAGGCAAAACTCAAAGTGCAAAACCAGCTATATTTGTGCAATTTTAATGGGTTTGGGTCAGATGTGAGTGAAAGCAGAGGGGAGAAACTCAGTGGCTTTCTCAGCAGTCCTTTAAGTGGAGGAGCCTGGAGCTTCTCTGAGGGCAGGCCACCACTGCAGCTGGACTCCAGCTGAGGACGTGACCCCTGCTCCACTCTCTGTTCACCTGCCGTTTTCTCCCAAAGGAAAACTCCATTAGACCCCAGACATGCTGGAGACAATACTGTGCATATAGTGCAGCATTTCAGTAACAGACATGAACAGGAGACCAGAATTACACCCACTAGTCAAAGTTTCAGTGGCGCTTTGACACAACCACAATGACTTTGTTGTAAGTTCTAGACTGAAAGCTAACAATTAAGCTCATTGTCATTGCTCTTAGTGGGGTGAGAGGTGCCACTTCCTGATGGAGTGGAGTACAACTGCCTGCCTCAGGCGGTCCCCTGCAGTGAGTGTCCCAGACGGCATGAGCCCCCTCGCCCGACCTCTGTGGCGGTGGTGGAGAGGTCGGAGAGGCTGCCCAGCCCAGAGCCGGAGGGGGGCCTTGACATGGTGCTGCTGAGATGGGTGGACTGTTTGACCACCGAGCCCTCTCCTTCCCTCTCTAACACGAGCATACATACACACACACACAAACACACACACACACACACACACATAGTCAGCCTCATAATGTAATGTGATGTCACTGACATATAATGTTACTGACATCATCTGCTCCAACAATGTTCCTCCTCCCTTTCTTTCTCTCTCTCTCTTCCTCTCGCTCCCTCTCCTTTCTCTCTTCCCCCCCCTCTCCGTCTCTCTCCCTCTGCCACTGCCTCGCCTGCTCAGTCAATACTAGCCAGTAATAATGTATGAGTCAGCCACGGCTCTCTATCTCCCCTCTTCTGTGGCTCTTGCTCCTTTTTTTCTCCTTTCTTTTCCAGCCCGTGGCATCTTCCTGCACAGTTTTGTGTATGGCATGTTTATCTTTGCGCTCCCAACATTGCTCAGAGCTGCGGGAACACAACCTGCAGCCTCGCTTCCGTTGGCGGCCCACAGACAAGGAGCTCCTGACGCATGTCTGACGAGACATAATACGTAGGTGCAAGTCAAAGTTTGTGACAGCATAAAAATGCAAAGCCCGCACTTGTCATGCATCACGTTGCTGTGACTCACAGGACAAACAACCTATTTTCTTGCCCTCATCAAATGCCAATGATCGTTAGCCTGTTTCTCAGTCCACTGTCGTAGGTGAGTGGGTTTATCGCTGGAGATGATCATTTATAGCTCTGTGTGGTGATATTTTTGCCAATTATTTGTAAATGACAGTCATACATCACATCTGTCAACAGTGCCTCATTCCGAACCTTGAAATAATACAATTGTAAATAAAATGTACCAGATGCAGCATAATGTAACACATGCAAATGCTAAGCTCCTAATGAATCATAATTTTACATAATTTTACTCTACTTGTTATCTGTCAACCTACATGTTAAATCAACCATCTTTCAACCTACGTGTTATACTGGTGTTACATGAGAAAGCAACCTCTAGGCGCTCCATTTTCTTTTTCTATCATTATTTTCCCTTTCACATTCCCTGTTCCCATCTCCATCGCTCAAAAGTAATCCTTACTGCTCTCTCACTTTAGCTCTGTCTCACCCACTCTTTTATTAACATTGGAGGTGCGCACACACACACACACACACACACACACACACACACACACACACACACACACACCAAACACAGAGCTGGTTTCCTTCAGGGAGAGCTAAGTCAGCCTAACATGGTTTGCTCTGCACCAATACCAATAAGTGAGATGTGTAAAGAATACAAGTGCTAGAGGCTCATAACAGGACTGATCCCTTCCCCAGATACACAACAGAAGGCCCCAGATATACTACAGGAAGGCCCCAGACATCTCAGCTAGCCACTGCTTCATTCCCCAGATACACTACAGGAGGCCCCAGCCTTCTCAGCTAGCCACCAAAACTGTATGGCAATTGGTAAAAGTCCTGGCTACAACCAATCTTGACTTAACTGACATAAATCTTTAGTAAAAAAAGGAAATAGTTGAGCTTTAACGAAATTACATTTTTGTAGTTTTTTTTATTTAAATTTTACATGTTTATCGTTGGTTAAATTGGGCCGGGGCTGTCCGGGGCGGAGCCCCGGCACATAAGCGGCCGGGTCTGCAAAGCAGATCTCCTGCGCAGCAGCTCCAGCCGATTTTGGCAGTCTGCCTTGTCCATTCACGAGCAATGTTGTCCTACTCATTTACAACTTTTCCATTGCAAATCTATGTTGTTTTAAAACACAATTCTAAATAATGGTAGGGATAGGCTGGCCTAGAAGTTTGAGAAGTAGGTATATCGCGCACGAAACTTGCACAGCTCCTCCTCCCAGATCAGACAACACAACGTCAATCGGTCATCATCAGACATATCGTAGTAGACAGGTGAATGGCGAGGTAAGAGAAACAAAATTAAAGGTGCACGGTATTTTGAAAGAGGTCAATCATCACCAGTAGGCTAATATCATTAGATATGGGCTTGCATTTTCATTAAGCAGGAAAAATGAACCTTAGACATGCAGGGATAGCCTGCTACTGGTGTGTCAACTCGCACGCGTTAGGTAAAAAGAACAATGCTGCTTATTCATTCTAAATGATTTAGCAAGTAGTCTATGCGATCTCCGAATCAAATGTCTCATTCCTAGCTGGATGAATTTCAAATGTATTTGTATCTATGAATCAGCTCTTAATGTGACCTCATCAAACACACTCAAAATCTACAGAGTACATATAAAGCAACATATAAAAAATGCTGGAGTTGTTGGCTGCTTGCTTCACTGCTTGTGAATGGTTGCTCATCATCTGAATCTTCCTCCTGGCTATGCGTTGGTCCTTGAACATACACTACTCACAAAAAGTTAGGGATATCTGGCTTTCGGGTGAGTAGTGTATTTTAGCATTGACCCTGTGAATATTTTTTAAATAAAAAAAAGAAAAGTAACCTACTAACAAATACTTTCCATTTCCCACCAGTTGTTTGTCATGTCATCCATTCATATGGATGTGAATCAATCAATACTAATACAACTTTAACGGTGATGTGTTTTTTTGTTTAATTTGGCAACATATTTACTGCATAATCCACGAAAGATTTGTGAAATTTGCCCCTCCGGATCAGAGCCCCCCCACATAGAAAATCCCAATTTAACCCCTGGTTATTATGTATGCTAAAGGTGGACAACACAACGATATTTGCAGAATGTAGTACTGCATTCCTTCTATACTAAGCACCTGTTACACAGAATCCCTTCATTCAGCAACTCTTCATCGCAACTCCTGCAGTCAACGCAAGTCCTGCAGCTAGCCTCCCCCACTTCACGGATTCATCAAGCATTTTGCAAACATATTTTGGGGTGTGTGTATGTGTATGTGTACGTGTGTGTGTGTGTGGGGGGGGGGATGACGGCAGTCGTGTCCGGCCTGTAAATACTGAACAGCATATCCTGTTTATTTTGCCTTGAGGTAAAAGGCTAGGTGGGGAAGTGAATAGTGTTATTTCATCACATGTTTTGCTGACAAATGAATTGCATCCAACGCGGGAGTGTGTTTGGGATTCAAATGGCTTGCATTTCCACCAAATTTCATTGGCAAGCTCTCACACTGGCAGCTGTAACTCGATCGTTCGCTAGTAACACAATCAAAATGCGGCACAGAGATAGAATTATGTGCTTTTATGCAATTGCACAAAAACCACTTTCATCGGAGCGAACAGAGAAATCAATAATTCCTTCCAGACCATCCTTCTGCCCTGAGCCCCTCACTGTATAGAAGTTCAAATAGGTTTTTCAGAGCAAATCAAATTAAACTGGTTTTTCTTTTTTCCCTATTTTTTGTCTGCCACTATGCAAACATTGCGTGCTTATCTTTCACTGTTTGGGGAGGAATGCACAAAAAGGTCATGTTTTCTCATCTTCTTCGCACTCATGCTTTTGCATTTCATTGCACAGTGAAATGGGCTGCAGAGGAGTGAGGGGTGAATGTGGTAGGAAGCACACAAGAGATGAATCATTTTTGGTCACCTCTCCCTCCCTCCATCTCTCTCTCTCTCTCTCTCTCTCTCCCTCCCTCCCTTTAGCTCCCTCTCTCTTTTTATCTCTCTCTCTCACTTTCTCTCTCCCTCCCTCCATCTCTCTCCCTCCATCTCTCTCTCTCTCCCTCCCTCCAGCTCAATCTCTCTCTTTCTGTCTCTCTCTCACTCTCTCTCTCCCTCCAGCTCTCTCTCTTTCTCTCTCTCTCTCCCTCAGTCTATCTCTCCATCCCTCTCTCTCTTTCTCTCCCTCCCTCTCTCTCCCGCTCTCCATCCCTCTCTCTCTTTCTGTCTCTCTCTCACTCTCTCTTTCTCCCTCCAGCTTTCTCTCTTTCTCTCTCAGTCTCTCTCCCTCAGTCTATCTCTCTCTCCCTCTCCATCCATCTCTCTCTCTCTCCCTCTCTCCCTCTCTCCATCCCTCTCTCTCTCTCCCTCCCTCTCTCTCCCGCTCTCCATCCCTCTCTCTCTAGTATATTGTATCATCCTCTGAGTTGAGCCCATTCGGTCAGTATCCCATTCACAGCGGGCCAAAAAAACAGCCCAAAAAGACACATGGAGACATAGAACACGCACAGATGAGAAAGCCTGCATGCCCGCGCAGCCATGCATAAACACTGTGATTTCAATGGGAAACGGGCCGGCTGTCTCTGCAAAGCAATTACCCTGCCAAAAACTTATACAAACAAATCAACTCAACTGCCAAGACAGCAAGGAGAAACTTTTTTTTACCAAAGCAAATCGTAGCTTAGCGATCTGACGCAAGTGTTTTGGTCGCTGTTGCACTGTTGGCTCGGCGCAGGACAAGGCAAAGGCAGAGGCCGAGAACCTGATTATTGATTCTGGCCATATGGTGGGTTTATTATCCCCTTCTGTCCAATCAGGTTGCAGCATTGCCCTGTCATAATAACGGCAGTGTCATAGCAACGCATAAATTCCGGGGCCCGATTTGCAACGGGGGCGGATAAATGGATGTGAAATCAAGCCATGAAAAGCCAATACGGCGTGGTGGGGAATTTCAACGGGAGCTCATTAGAAAGGCATGTTCTGCGTTCTCGTGGAGGAATGGCGAGGCACACTGATTACTCTCTTTCTTTTTTTTTTTTTTACTTCTCTCCCCTTCTCGCCTCTCTCCCCATCTCTCTCTTTCACTCTTTTTCTCTCTCTTTTTTCTCTCCCTCTTACTCTCTCTTTTCTCTATCCCTCTCTCTTTCTCTTTACTCTCTCTCTCTCTTTTCTCTCCCTCTCTCTTTTCTCTCTCCCTCGCTCTTTTCTATCTCCCTCTCTCTATTCACTCTCTCTCTCTCCCTCTCTCTCTCTCTTTCTTCTCTGCTGCCATTTTCACGGATGACATTTATTCGGAAGCATTTGGGGGGTATTACTGGGAGCTTTTTTTTTATTTGTCGCCGAGCAAGGGGACTAAAGAGGGGCTTCCACACGCACGCCACACTGACACCCCCCATGTCAGTGAGGGAGAGATGGACGCAAACACTAACGCTAGTGCTCACTCTCTATGAGTGCAGGGGTGAGAGAATGAGTCGGAGGGGGGGGGGGGTATTATGTGCCCATAAGCTGGCGGTAAATGGGGATGTTTCAACTCAGAGTCAGCTTGGATCAAAAGCCCTTCGCCCAGCTGAGGATGGAGAAGTGTGGGACACACATGACGGAGAGAACACACACGCACACACACACAAACACACACACAAACACACACACACACACACACACTCACACAACCACACTCATAAACAAACACAAACACACATCCATGTTTAAGAGACACATTCTCAGAGAGTACAGCCACACACACACTCATCAATAACCTGTCCACACAGACAGGCATGCACGCAGCACACATCATAGACTTCGGCTGTATATAAGAAATCGGTGATAAAAAAAGGGTCGCCATGACCGAAGCCCTGCCTGTGTGAAAGGTGGAGGAGGTCTGTGGGGAGCTGATTGCGCTGCGTCAGCGGGGTCCAATCAGCCATCACACCCCGCCTCGTCCCTCACAGCGGAGAACCTCTCCTCAGGCGGCAGAAATCAACCTGCAGCGAAAACAAAAAACCTGCCCGCTGAACCCTCTGACTGCGCCGTACCCCTCAAAAACCAAACTCAAAAACCTACCATAACAACTCACATCGCCGTTGATGCCGCAGAGGTTCCTCCACGTGGGAGCTGTGGCACAGGCAGTAGCATCCCAACCATGGGTCTAAGGGCACCACGGTGATCTGGCAGTAGCATCCCAACCATGGGTCTAAGGGCACCACGGTGATCTGGCAGTAGCATCCCAACCATGGGTCTAAGGGCACCACGGTGATCTGGCAGTAGCATCCCAACCATGGGTCTAAGGCCACCACGGTGATCTGGCAGTAGCATCCCAACCATGGGTCTAAGGGCACCACGGTGATCTGGCAGTAACATCCCAACCATGGGTCTAAGGGCACCACGGTGATCTGGCAGTAGCATCCCAACCATGGGTCTAAGGGCACCACGGTGATCTGGCAGTAACATCCCAACCATGGGTCTAAGGGCACCATGGCGATCTGGTTCTGACCCCGAGGTCATTTCCCGATTCCCGCTCCCAGGTCTCCCGCTCCTTTCCTGTTTCCTTTCATCTTAATCAAGGCAAATGAAACCCAAAAATAAACTAAAAAAAAAAAAAGAAATTCTTCACTCTGGACAACTTCTCTTACCCGTTTTTTTTAGAACCCTAGGCCAAACCCTAGAGGCGGCCTGGTAAATAAACCCATCACTCATCCCGCCCGCGTCTTACTCGGCTTTCCGCTGGATCCAGCCTGTGCTGGGGCGGGCGGCACACATGAGAGAACACAACGGGGGCACGGGCTGCTCTCAGCCATGCTAATGAGACTCAGTGAGGAAGCAAGAATATTTTCTTTTGTCTAGTGTTTGTGTAGCCTCGGGGGGGGGGGGGGGGGGGGGGGGGGGTGGGGGGGGGGGGGCGCATATACATATACATAATAGTAGGCAGCTGCACCTTTGCGAAGACAAGGGGAAAGAGAGAGAGAGAGACAGGAACACATAGCATGGAAAAGAGGGAGCGGGAGAGCGTGTTAGTGAGATTAAAACGCACAGCAGTAACACTTGCACTCCGCGTATCTCCAGGTTTTTAACGCACCTGTCTGCTTTGCGTTCTCCCTCTCCCTCTCCCTCTCCCTCTCTCTCTCTCCCACTCACACATGTTACACAGG
>NC_137917.1:20551211-20556211 GCF_963457725.1 Sprattus sprattus | reverse complement strand
AGAGAGGGGAAAAGAGGGAGAGGAAGAGGAGAGAGAAAGGAGGAAAGGAAGAGAAGAGAGAGAGAGAGGAGGAGGAGAGGGAGAAGTAGAAAGCGACACACTTTTCCTGGCTTATTTACACATAGCTGGTGGTATGACAGGTAATTTGGGGAAATTCTCCACAGACCCGGCAGTAGACAGCAGGGGATAAAGACTGAGCGAGATAGGACGAGAGAGGGGGGGAGGGGGAGGACAAAAAGAGAGGGAGGGAGAGAGGAGGGTGAGGGAGGAGAAAAGGGACGAGAATGAAGGGACGTGTATGGACTGCCTGACACGGACCGGCTTGGTTAGAGAAGGAAGTGAGCAAATGGGTTTTCAGATTCCAATCTGGAGTGTAGGGAGTGAGGGTGTGTGTGTGTGTGTGTGTGCGTGTGTGTGTGTGTGTGTGTGTGTGTGTGTGTGTGTGTGTGTGTGTGTGTGTGTGTGTGTGTGTGTGTGTGTGTGTGTGTGTGTCTGTGTGTGTGTGTGTGTGTGTGTGTGTGTGTATGTGTGTGTGTGTGTGTGTGTGTGTGTGTGTGTGTGTGTGTGTGTGTGTGTGTGCGTGTGTGTGTGTGTGTATGAGAGAATGGGGCTATATATGAGAGTGAGAGGGAGGAGAGGGGTGTGGGGGAGTACAGAGCAAGCTGTTGACAGATTCTGACAATTTTATTTATCAGCCGTGCGGAAGATATCAAAAAGCTTTCTATCCTCTTTTTTTTTTTAATTCAATCTCTACAGTTCCAATTTAGAGCGCGGAAGATCATACTGACGCAGGGAGGAGAGAGGAGAAAAGAAAACAGAGAAAAATATCAGCTAAGTTATTCATTCTCCGCTTCCTTCATTTGTTTATATTCATCTGTGATTTCTCTCTCTCTCTCTCCCTCTCTCTCTCTCTCTCTCTCTCTCTCTCTCTCTCTTCTGCAAGGCTTGGGAACCAGCCTGTTGGTTCTGCAATTAGGGGTTGCTCATTTCATTTTGCATGCAGCTGTATTTCAAAGCTCACCGCCAATTACTGAGCTGTTGTTAATAGGGCTGAGGTTAGCTTAGCAGCATAAGCAAGTTGACATGGGTGTGATGACTTAATTTGCTGGCAACCTAGGCTAAGAAGGGGTGAAATCACAATGGAATGAGAGTATTACAGAGAGAGGGGTGGAAAACAGAGAGAGAGAGAGACAGAGAGAGAGAGAGAAGAGAAAGAGAGGGGCAGAGAGCAGAAAGAGAGGGACAGAGAGGAGGAAAGAAAGGGAGGCAGAGAGCCATACTTCATGTTTTCTGGATGGTTTCTTCCTGTTCCCATGATGGCTTGTGGGCTGTAGTGAGAGTGGCTTTCCTCCAGTGACCTTCTTCTCACACACCCGCCTCTCTCTCTCTCATTCTCCATCCCTCTCCGTCTCTCTCTTTCTCTCTCTCACCCTCCCTCCTTCTCTCTCTTTCAACCTCCCTCTCTCTCTCACCCTCCATCTCTTTCTCTCTCTCTCTCACCCTCCCTCTCTCTCTCTCTCTCTCACCCTCTCTGTCACCCTCTCTCTTTCTCTCTCTCTCTCTCTCTCTGTTCCTCTCTGCTGCATACCGCCCCCAGGGCACACCAAACACACGCACAGCATCCTCCGCTATCTCGCTAGCACACAACTATATACACACACAATAACAAACCAATCTTCTTATCATACACGTGGACAAACATTAATAGACACACACACACACACATGAACACACACACAAACACATGAACACACAAATACACATAGTTTAATAGTGACACTGATGTGTTGTCCCATTGACAACTCATACAAATACAAATACACAAAGGCTACCTCACTTCTTATATCTGTCTCCTGGCCTACCTATGTCACCTGAGGCCCAAACAGCAGAGTCCATTGCAATTCCCTCCATCTGCACTGGAACTTGTTCCATTCAGCGTATATTTGGATAGGAGACATGGCAGAAAATAAGACTCAAACAAGATGGAGGGAGACAGAGAGAGGGAAAAGAGTAGGAGAGCAAGAGAGAGAGAGAGAGAGAGAGAATATCTGCACAGTCCAGTGGAGAATCTGCACTGCGCACCTTTGGTGTGATGGCTGAGGAGATAAGCGAAAGATACAGAAAGAGAGAGAGAGAGGGAGAGAGAGTGAGAGCGGCAAATGAAAAACGACTGCAATAAAATATAATCAGCGGCAGGGAGTGAGCTGGGATTACTGCCCCTGCTTCAGTGGAGTATGTAATTGTGGTAAAGAACACCACGGCTCTAGCCGCAACAAAACACAATGCTACAGCTCGCTCAATAAAGGGCCCCCCTATCGAAAACTTGCTATTAGGCTTACACTTAAACTCCTTGTGTTACTATTAATTCTTTCAATAGGACTTGCCGCGTGTGAAGGAGGGATTGTGGCTGGAGTGCTTGTTTTATTAGTGCTGTGCTGTGATAACGGTGTCGGGATGAAAGTAATTGTTTATTGTCAGACGTAAACATAGAGGGTTTCTTGATAAATGACTGTGAGCGAGAGCGGCTGTTTTTACCCGTCGGCGTGCTCCTTTCGCGCTCGGAAGCTAATTGTAATTTGCAGACAGTGAATGCAACCACAGCTTTACAGTCAGTCATATATACTGGTTCAAGCTGGGATAATCTTTACTGGTAGTTTTGAGAATTATAACATGGATTGAATTTATTCGTTGAAGGTGTGCAGAGGAAAATGACACTTTTTATTCTGACAGGTGAAATAAAAGCCCCTCTTGGCCTTTTGGCATTTCCTGAAGCCTATTTAGATATTTTACATCAGTACAGCCTCACCACATGATAAACAAACACAAACAAACAAACAAACAAACAAACAAACACTCACAACAAACACCTAGCCTATGAAATCCAACCAATTTAGAGGAGCTTCATTGACAGTCGTTGTAATACATATCCACTCTTGCCCTCCTGAAAAACTCACTCCGCTGCCCACCCAATTATTTCTGGGGGAAAAAAAACCCTAACTAGCGTTGGCAGAGCATTAGTCTCTCCTCCTCAGCTCAGATGTGGTTTCAACGTTCCTTTGTCTGCTTCACCGCTCTCTCCACCGTTTGCACAACAGGAGAATTTGCTTTGCGACTGCGGAGAATCTGTAGGGCAGTCTGGTCCGGCCTGATGGTCTTGAAATGAAACGCTCCATAATCTGTGACTATGCGACATCAGCCGAGCATACATGTTTAATTGACCTGACTTAATACGTCCCATTCATGGTGCTGGCACAAAAAAACGCAATCACCCCCCCCCCCCCCCAACGACCACTCTCCCTCCTACACAGCAGACACACACACAAATACACACACACAAACACACACACAAACACACACTCTTGGCTATTGATTACAAGCTTGAGTAATTTTCAGAACACCTTCCTTCTATTGCTTTGCCGCGAGAAAAACAAAAGGTCCATTTCCCTGGCTGGCTTTGAGAGACAGGCGCACTGATTGACCCAGCTAATGCCTCTACTGGCTTTAACACACTTGTCTCCCCCCCCCCTCGCTCGAACCACTAGCAACCTTCCCTTCACCTAATTAGCTTTTACGATGACGCGGCCTCTACAATAATTAGCCCCCCGTCTATGATAGCATTAACTCAGGCCATCCCTAACGAGACCAACATCCAGCGCAGACAAGGCAACACACAGTCAAAACAAGCATGTCAGGGGGGGGGGGGGGGAGGGGGAGGAGGAGCTGGAAGAGGAAAGGAAAACAACACAGCCACAGAAAAAAAAAATCCATTTTCATGAATATTGGATTTCATTAAAAGGGGGGGAAAAAAAGCCTCGCGATTGGTCTTTAATGACCCAAAATCCACACACATGAATTTTTAAGCAGCTGCTGTGTGTGTGATCTGAAAGGGGAGGGAGGAAGAGACAGCGTGGAAGATACAGAAGAAGAGAGGAGGGAAAGGAGAGAGAAAATGGAAAAAGAGGGGCGGGTGAAGGACGTAAACAGAGAAGGCGGGCGAGAAGAAAAGAAATGGACAGATTGTGAGATACAGAAGAGGAGAAAGAGAGCAAGAGACACAGGGAGCGAAAGAAAGAGGGAGGGAGGGAGGCTGGCAGTGTGTCCTCTTGGGCTCAGAGACAGACTCTAGTGGCTCTGATTACTGCCCCCCTCCGTCACCAGAACTCACCAGCGCTCACCACGACCCAAACACTCCTCACCAGCGCTCACCACGACCCAAACACTCAGACCATCGTTCACAGTTTTCGTTCTTGCCCTTTGTTGTTACAATTACTCCAGGGGTGTGCGGTCCTGAGGGAGGATGCTCGGAAAACGGCGTAAAGTGTTCTGTCAAAAACCGTGGCATCACGTGACATAAAACAATCGCAATGTAATGCACTTTCAAAAACAAAAGTATCAATTTCTTCAAAGTATTGAGACGTGAAAAAACAAAGGTGTTGTTTATGTTGGCAAGTCGATGACAGGAAGACTAGCTTGTTTCGAGGGCAGCCTGACCCTTCCTGTTTTATGTGCGTGCATACTGAATTAATCACAGTACTAATTATATTTCAAGTGTGTGGCAGACTGATGGAGCCTTGATAGGCCATTTAATGCTTCTTTCCTTGTAGTTTGCATCACAGCACCATATGCTGATATTAGTGTGTGTGTATGAGACCAGCTGAGCGAGTCGATAACTCCGTCCTGAGGCAGACGCCATGCTCATGGCCTAGGCCTCAGGGTTGACAGTGTGAGCTTCAAATGTAGGAACATCTGTGTTCTTTCGAGTCCATTTTATCAGATTTTTGTCATGTCAGGTCTTAAGACTGTATCCTGTTTCTCTCTTGTTGTAATATAGTTGCCATGCCACCTGTGTTTATTTTTTATCCAGCCTCTGAAATGTGTAATAGATATGCAGTTTTGGTCTTGTTGTTTCTTCTTCACCTCACTTCGCTCTGGCTGACACATCTCATATATCTAAACTTCTGTCTGCAAAATTAATCAGTCGATTATTTTGTATTCTGTTA
>NC_137917.1:20518711-20548711 GCF_963457725.1 Sprattus sprattus | reverse complement strand
GGCAGATAGCTGGACGGCTAAGATATTGAACTCGGGTACTGAAATACATCAGCAAAAAAGCACTACAATCCTGCTATTCACACCAGGATATTACAAGCACACCGGGCCTATGCTTCCATTGACCACCGTGTTTAATTACACAATCTCAACACAACCGTAATACGACACCAACTCTTGTGTTTAAATAGCCGTGTCTCGGTTGTAATGGAAATGAATACCTCCAGCAATATAAAATTAACATCCACGCTGTGATCTAAACAAATGTTTTTCTTCAAAAGGCGTATCATATGGCAGACTAAAAATACGGAGGAAAGGGAGAAGGGCCCTGGCCTAGAAAAGCCCTTAGATGAGGAGGAGCCTGACAAGCCCTGACGTGGGGGAATATAACTCAAGGACATTCGAGTGACATCTTTAATAAACCCGGCCATCCAGATATATTGGGCTTTAAAAATAACACAGCCACCAATAAATACATCTCCGAATTTGCCACAGTGAAATAATTAACCCAGCTCAGATCTCGGAGCAGTATCACAACCGTAAGCTTTCACGGGAATCGATCCGCCACACCTGGCTAAATGCAAATCGTACTATTTCAGGTGAATCGATAGTATATGACAAAAGGCTTTTTCTGTGCCAGTACCAGAAAATCAGGCAAAGAAAATGCACAGTGGTTTAATCATGAGGCAGTGGCCTACCATCTGTATGCCGGCTATGCCCCTGCACACCCACATATTCATGAAGTCTGGAGTGAACGGCTGATATGCCTGCATACTGTCATTAACTCCTATCTGGGTTCTCAGAAATTCACATGTACGTTGTTGGAAGCAAGCTAGTAAGCTCAGTCTTCATTTTGAGGAAAGTCTTTATATGCAAGGTGTAGCGTTTTACTGCTGCTGATACACAGACCCCCGTAAATACAGTTTGCTAGCTTGTTTCCCCTCTGCAGTACAGGGCTAGATGGGTGGCAGGCGGCTAAAATGGCTGGTTCTGTACAATAGCCACAGAATTAGCCGAAGATTAGCAGACTAAAGCTGACACTTGGCTCTGTGTGCGCAGATAACACACGAGCCACCACGAAGGGGATGCGGGCGCTAAAGACGGCAAACATCAGCCTAGTTTGTATTTCATGGCTTTTCATACTAACACGACCTATTTCCTTTTCACTGGGAGTTATTAAATGGAAAGGGCCGGGTCAAGGTCATTATTCCATGTCTGCATTTAATGTGATGTAACAGCTATGCGGACATGAAACGAGTGCATCCTCCAAAGTGGCAAGTTTCAATTTTAAATCGGTACACTGTACACAAAAATAGACTGGATGAAACGACACTCGTCCAGCAGTGTGTTTTATTTCAGTGACTTCCATCCGACAACAGGGCCCTCGCGGGAGGAGAGAAAGTTGTTCTAATTTCTGCTACGTCTTTTTAGATCTCGTAATTCAACCCTTTCTCTTTCTCCTCATCACCACCTCGTAAGTCGCCTAGAGTCTAATTGTGTTTTGGGGACCAGTGGGTCCCAACTAGCGGAGGACAGTACATTTGGTTCCGCTAAAATCATAAGTTGCCCTTTTCGTGCTTTTTTTTCTCCCCTGTGCGTTATTGATGGTGAACTGATTGGAATGAGTTACAAAAAAAAAAAAGAAACAGTGACAATTACGCTCTGCTGCAACCTTATTACAAGGTAATGCGAGGGAATTTACGACACCCGGGGTCCACTGACATTTTGAGAGGAGTCATTTTCAAGTGTCTGTTTAGCATGCAACTGTGCAGAAAAGCCGAAGAGAACAGTCAGTCATCCTCCTGATTCCCAATCTCTCTCCCTCTCTCATTACCATCTCCCTCTTCCTTTCTTTCTCTCCTCTCTCTCTTTCTCTCTCTCTGTCCTTCTCCCTCTCTATCCCTAGCTCTCTATGAAATTGTCAGGATCTCTACATATAAGCCCCCCAAAAACTGATTGGTGCAAGATTGAGCGGCATTCTTCGTGATCAGCAAGCAATCTGTTTTACTTCAAAGAGCGTGTCATCGAGCCATAAATGTCAATGTGGTTTTCATGGTGATGGACTGGAGCGTGGATCTGTCATGTCAGCCTCAGTGAGACGACACCTCTAACTGTTGTCGATGCACACTGTCGACTTGCCATGTTCAAAATCAGGGCATCTCTCTGTTGTATTCAAATAAACCCCCCTGACTGGTTCAAAGGGATTCAGTTCGCAGATAGGGCCAGAACGAGAGAAACATTTGATGGTTCTTTGACATCACGCAGAAAAACACTGAAATAATTACAGATACCAGACTTTGCCCCCTCCCCCCCCCCCCACCGCTGCACATACACTGAATTCAATCAGTTCGTAATCATATGTTTAGAAAGAAAGCTACTGCTTTGGGCCAATCACAAAATACAACTTGCACAGTCCAATATGCCTCGTGAATTGAATAGCACAGCTGCAACAGCATTGACTGCACTTTTCAATAAGCAATAGAATTAGAGCATTTCTGTGGTCTAGAGTTAGGACACATTTTTCTTAATTACAAAGCATTTATTTGTCAGAGCACAAGCACAACCCGTTTTTATTCATTCTGGAACTCTGCAGGCTACCCATACATTATCACTTAACAGCTTGTTTTGTGTATACATACACGATATATCCGCATATACGACTTCACTGGACGGCATCCAAGTTGGGCTGCCACGGTCTTAGCATCTCCGGGAGGGGAGCCACTGAGGGCCGGAGAGCCTGGCTACCTCGGACTCGCCTCAGCCCGAAGTGCTGACCTCGCTGAAATCTGCTTAGAGCACAGACGGGGGGGGGGCAGTCCCACATCAGCACTTCTATCAATCTTGCGGTGCCTATCCGGCCGTGTATTAATAAGACAGACAGACGCGGGGCCTTCGTTATTGACGTAGGGTTTCAGGAACTGCTCCTGAAAGAGAAGAGCTGCTGCTCTTCATGGCTGTGTCACTCACGTTAAGGGCATATATTGACTCGTTAGCGAAGAAAGTATCTTGTTCCCGAAGGAAATGCTGCCCGACATTAGGTAACTAATTGACCTGCATCAAACTTTCATTATTTGTTAATGGAAATGGAGTGTGTGTTGACCATGGAAAGGTCATGGAGGCAATAAAAGGAGTGATGCTTTATGGGCCCCGGACTCCCCACTGAGTAACTCCAGCAGGACAGAGATGAAGGGAGGAAGGGAGGGAGAGAGAGAGAGAGAGAGAGGAGAGAGAAGAAAGGAGAGGGGAAGGGTGGGAGAGAGAGAGAGAGAGAGGGAGAGAGAGAGAGAGAGAGAGAAGAAAGGAGAGGGGAAGGGTGGTGAGAGAGAGAGAGAGAGAGAGAGGGAGAGAGAGAGAGGAGAGAGAAGAAAGGAGAGGGGAAGGGTGGGAGAGAGAGAGAGAGAGAGAGAAGAAGAAAGGAGAGGGGAAGGGTGGTGAGAGAGAGAGAGAGAGAGAGGGAGAGAGAGAGGAGAGAGAAGAAAGGAGAGGGGAAGGGTGGTGAGAGAGAGAGAGAGAGAGGGAGAGAGAGAGAGGAGAGAGAAGAAAGGAGAGGGGAAGGGTGGTGAGAGAGAGAGAGAGAGAGAGGGAGAGAGAGAGAGGAGAGAGAAGAAAGGAGAGGGGAAGGGTGGGAGAGAGAGAGGGAGAGAGAGAGAGAGAGAGAGAGAAGAAAGGAGAGGGGAAGGGTTCGGGAGAGAGAAGGGACCTGATTGCATTAGGATATCTTATCCATAATGCATGGTTATCAAATAAGCTGGGGGAAAAATGTTCTCAGTACCAGTTCAGAGTGAAGTTTAATTTTCTTGTTAGAATGAGTCACTCCAATTATAAATGGCCTGATTTTATTATGTAAATTATTGAAATAATGAGAGTAAAATATCAAATTAATTGGATCATGTAATTCAAACAATGATAGGGCCACTCCTAATGGCTCTTTGGCCAGGCAATCTTCCAAAAATTCATTTTTTAAAACTTAGATTTTTTTTTTTGAGGCTTGGAAACGTGACCGACTCATTTTGTTGCACCGCCATGAATATCCACTTCCTCTGGAAGGCTTTTTGTTTGGTGATGGTGATGCAGGAAAAAAATCACAACACTTAAATTTAATTTCAAGCTTTTATTGTCACATCCGTCTGCAGCCAGGCGCTCTAAGCAAGCACTCCAAAGTCTCTGGGCTTCATTTATGCTCTTGAATGATCTGGATAATTTCCCATCAGTGTCACAAAACATTACCAGATACCCATCTGGAGACTTGCAAGTTGAAACACAAAAGTTTATATGGCTGCCACAAGGACCACCAGAAAGGCTTTTAAACAGGGTCCACATACCTGACCCCACATCTTGTAAGCTGCCTGACTCCACACTGCATAGTGTTCAGAATGCAATGAGACAATGGTGGGAGAAAAAAAACCTTCATTCCAGGCAGGGGACTGAACTCCATAAAAATTAATTAACAAATGATAATTAAATACACACCAAACTGCCCCTGAAAATTAATGACATTCAACACAATTTTTCAGAGGATAACTCTCGTTTCACACGAGAATCCATTTACATTCATGCCCAAACCCAAGCCTTTCCTCTGAATGTGGAGAGGCTGTAGCAGTCATCCCGAACAACAGAAAAGACTATGTGTGGTCATGCCCCCCCCCCCCCCCCCCCCACACACACACACACACTAACACACTCACACACACACACACACTTAAACACACACACTCTAACACACACAGACACACAAACACACGCACACCAGCACACACACACACACACACACACTAACACACATACACACACACACACACACACACACTACCACACACACTCACACACATTCACACACACACAAAATCTGGAATGTTCTTTTTTGTTTTGGGGAGAATGAGAAGACGGCACTCCACACACAGTCTGCTCACTGGCTGCATTCCATCCTCGGTCCTCCGTCCAGAAGAGCAGCAGAACTCCCCGGAGAAATTCGCCCCCTCTCCAAATGAGCGGAATATCACATCACAATAACAGGGAGCCATCTGACAGCAAACCTAATTAGGGCTAATATCACTGCTCAATCACTCGCCCAACTCTCATTCCACATCCAACTAGTGGGATACCGCACACCCACGACCCATACACACACTCACACACACACACTAACACACACACACACACACACACACACACACACACACACACACACACACACAGTACATGTCCACACATGTATAATATGCAAATTGACTTCCTCCAATTTATGGCATTCAGCTCTGAAATGTTTTACTATTCATATAACACCATAAACACAACCTCTGCCAAACTCACACAGTCACACACACAAATCCACAAACACTGCGTGATTTCCCAGTCATATAATCACACTGAAATCCCCTTGCGACCTGGGTGAGACATCCACCCTTGAGTCTTTTAGAGAAAGATGTCGCACTCCGAGGCTTGATGACATTTTCCCCCCTGAGGGGAGTCTGCGCTGTGCACCTGCCACCTGCCACGCTCATATCCACACTTTATTGTCACTTAATCTCACGGGCACCTCACACAGCTGGACTGCCCTAGTAAGCACTGGCCCTTAAAGAACAAGAGGGGAAGTGCAGGGGACATGCTAGTGAGGACATGTGGACGTGAGGACATGTGGACATGAAGACAGGTGGATATGTGGATATGAACACATGAAGTCATGAAGTCATGTGGATATGAAGACATGAAGTCATGTGGATATGAAGACATGTGGACATGTGGTAAGGAGACATATAAACATGAAGACATGTGGACGTATAGCCAAGTGGATATGAAGACATGAAGATATGTGGATATGTGGACATGTGGATATGAAGACATGTAGACATGTGGGTATGAAGACATGTAGGCATGTGGGTATGAAGACATGTAGGCATGTGGGAACCCTACACTGAGTTAAGCTGGGAACAGAGGACTGTGACAAAGCCACAAACCAGCCAATAATGGCCTGCCTTGCTGGAACAACAACAAATAGACACTGACTGTACTGTGTCGTCACTGGAACATCCTTACTGTCAGAATCGTAGGCTTCCCACAAGACTGTTAAAAAAAACTACAGAAAATGCTGAAGGTAATCGATGTGTGTGTATATATTGAATGTGTGTGTGTGTGTGTGTGTGTGTGTGTGTGTGTGTGTGTGTGTGTGTGTGTGTGTGTGTATGTGTGTGTGGTGTTATTTTCAAAAGCAGTGGGGGGGGAAAAACTAAGCTCAAGGTGCGATGAGTAAGGCACTCCCTATAAGAGGCATGTCTCCCTGGACTTATCCTCTAACGAGAGGCCCGTTGAGTTATCCTCTAACGAGAGGCCCGTGCTGCATTAGTGCCAGAAGCAAGGCCATGTCTCCAGTGACCCTGAGATGCTTTTACAGCACCCACTCGCAGGAATATTACTCCCTCCGCCCGACACTTGGTTTTTCTTCTTTTTTCTCACTCTCTCTCTCTCTCTCTTTTTTCCACCTTCCGTTTTTACGATTTAGGAGAAGCTGCCGTTTGTTATTAGGTGCTACTGGCCATCTTCAGCTCGGTTCATCCTTCTCTCAGCCTGCTGCCACCCTTCGACGCCTTCTCTCACCTCCTCCACCCTCCCCGCCATCTGTCTCGTCCCCCCCCCCCCCCCCCCCCCCCACCTCCCTCGCCATTCCTCCCTGCCTCACTCTTCACACTCTTTCAATCATTTTTTATAACTCCTCTGGCTGCCCTGAACATTCTGTCCATGTCTTCTTTCATATTCTGTCTCTCTCTCTCTCTCTATTGCTCTCCCTCTGTCTCTCTCTCTCTCTAATCATATCTACCCTCCTCCCTCCCTCTCCCTCTCTCCCTCTCTCCCTCTCTTTCTGCCTCTGAATTAAACATACCGGACGACACCCATATTGCTCATAATGCTTGAGTCGTTTGTTAAGTACCCTGTGGAAGTGACAGCCCCGGAGGAGGGACAGTATGGTGTTTTTAATTGGAGTGCAGTGGCACTGAGGCATGTGACGCCGGCCCGACTCAAATGGGTGTTGTCTCGCGCAGCTGACCGCCACTTGTTAATGTCATCTCACAGCTAATCACGTCGCACAGCCCACCTCTTTCTGCCCCTGTTGGCCTCAAGTGCCTCGCTTGCGGGAGGGGAAGGGAGATTTAAGGAATCACTTAACCAGGTGAACCCGACAGGTCAACAACAAAAAGGCTTTTAGTTGGCTGAGTAGGCAAGAGAAAATAGTATGACCCTGATAAATCTTTTAAATAAATATGTATATAAATAATTCTTTTTTTCACATCGACAACCTAAAATATTTACACTACATCGTTTTTAGTTCTTGGTATAGTTATAATTATAGCTAATTATAAGTTAGAGATATCTATACTAATATGTATATAGATGTACATTATGGAAAGCAAGTGTCTTAATGGTCTAAACTAAATGGTGTTTTTTGAGGACCAACGCTATCGGAGACTGAGTCTAACATTACAACATAGTTTAATATCCATCCCACCCACTGTCTATAAGATATCGTGTTAGTGTTTGGGGTGTATACCAGGGTTATTTATGAGTTAGTTAATGGGTATGTAGGAGTTAGGATTAGTGGACAATTATGTTAAAAGGTATTGTCAAGCACTGTACCACAGGCAGATATAAAGGCTACCATGAGATTTGAAGAACATTTGAAGAGAGGGTAGAGAATCAACAGGCCGTTTAAAAGCAGCAATGAGTGAGTCTGTGGCGGACATCTCGAGAGCCTCTGATGGTGGAGCACTCTCTGCGTCTGGACTGTGACTCCATCCTCTTCGTTCCGACACTCTCACTCTCACCATCCTCCCTCTGCCTCATGCTCAGTCTCTCATTCTTAGACAGCAAGGGAGGTTTTACCCGCCCGTCCCACATTCTCAAACCCTCTCTGCCAATTTCTCTCTCTCTCTCTCTCTCTCTCTCTCTCTCTCTCTGAAAATCAGCCTCCTTCATTCCTTCTCCTACTATCACCACCTACCGCCATTTTTTGGCTTCAGGGCCAGTTTTCCAGAGAGAGTGAGTTAGAGGTAGAGGAAGAGAGAAAAAGAGGGCGAGAGCGAGAGAGAGAGAGAGAGAAAGAAAGAAAGAGAAATAACGAGTGAGAGGAGCAGCTGCTGAAATATTTATTGATCTGTTTTTCTGGGCTGTATTTATTTTCCTGCGTGTCTCCCTCGGCCTCTGCTCACGCTCCCTCACACTCGCACTAGCGCTCACAGAAAAGCACCTCCAGTCCTGCTGTGCTACTGTCCCTCCCCCCCAAACACACACACACACACACACACACACACACACCACACCCCTACGCCCCCCTGACACCACGGTGTACCCATTATTTAACATTTGTTGCACTGTGGTTTTACCGTGCCAAAGATGAGCAGCGAGGGATGAAGGCAAGGAGCGGGGAGCGCGGAGCGCGGTGGGGATGGGGGAGGGGGGGTGTTCATCGGAGACACGGAGCTCTCGCAGCCCCCCTGGGCTCTGAGGGGGGGGGGGGGGCGGGGGGGGCACTGATGGGACCGTAATGGGAGCATAATTGCAGATGGGCTGCAGATGTTGCCTCAGAAGCCAGACTCAGCCGTGGCTTCAGTGGAACGGGCGCGAGCAGCTGAGCCTGTAGTCTTTGCTCACGTTGTTGTGTTTTGCGGTCGTTGTTGCTTTTGCTAATGTTGTTGTTGTTGTTGTTGTTGTTTTGAGGTTGGATAGGAGCGTCCATTCTCAAGCTGTTGCAGTTTGCAAACCTCTCCAAAGCAGCATTTAATTATCGTTGCAGCCTTCAAACGATCTCTTCAAAAGCAGACTGCAATACACTAGACTACTAGTCTCTATCTGTCTCTCTCATACACCTTTTTTCCCTCTCCCTTTCCCTGCCTATCCTTTCTCTTTCTCTTTCTCTGTCTCTCCCCGTCTCTCTTTTTCCCATTCAGACGTTTAATCTGCAATGCTCTGATTGAAGCGAGCGCCTCTTTTAACTTGTGACAGGTATTTTAATGTCACTGTGTCGCACTGACAGGACCTGTCTCTTTGCATGGTCTCTGCATCTTCTGTCCGCTGTCACCGTGCCTATTCACAGCTCGTGCGTTGTCAGTTCTCCCCTTAAAAAGCAATATCATCTCAATGGGACTGACCCAGGAAAAAAAAAGACGAAAACAGAAAAACCACATCGCTCTGCGACAGCAACCACTGCGACGGCCACGAAAAAGAAGCTGCAAGATTAATATAGTGATAAAAGGGGATGTTAACATGAAAATGTGCACGTCTGAAATTGCTGTTTACAGAATGACAGGAATGTTACACTAAAAGCATGGTGTACAATAACACACAGTCATGATAACACAAAGTCAATTACGGTGAAAAGCGGGGCTCAAAGAGACCCACGCCACGGTAGCGGTATAGCTCTGCCATAGACGCTAAACGCTAAATACCATACTCTAAACGCTGAATACCATAGACGCTACATTAAAGGCAGCTACAGTGAATGGGCAGCATTTTCTGCATGGCCACTTACTCACTTCTTTAACTCAGCTCAGTTTGCAGAACATTACAGGCTTAGAAATCTGTGGAATGCCTAGACTTGAAGTGAATGCTTGAGAGGGTCTCGAATGCAGCCCGTCAACGTCGCCGCCATGGAGACGCACGACACTCGTCTTGGTATTCTTCATCAGAAATACAAAGAATACTCTTTGTCTTCTTTCACGTCAGTTTGAGGGTGGCGTCTGCATCTTACTCTCAGGTTTGTGTACATATGTGGATGTTTCGCCTGGCGTGTCGAACCCAAAACAACAGATCAGGTGGTCGGATGATAAGACAGACAGAGAGGCCGATGCTGATAAGATGATATATTGTACTGAACATCTAAAGCAGAAAGCGTGGAAGGCCCTTACCTTGACAAACAAGGGGACAAATGTTTTGGGTTTAGCCCATCCTTAGTAGACTGTAATCTCTTCATCTGTTCAACAGATTGCCTCATATACATACTCTCTTTTTCTCTCTCTCTCTCTCTCTCTCGCTCTTGCCATCTCGTTGCCCCTCTCCTTCTATCACTGTCTTTGTTTCTCTCCATATCTCTCTCCCTCCTTGTTTCACACACACACACACACAGACACACAAGCACACACGCCTTTTTTTCCTTGTGTCTGTCTGTCTGTCTCTGTATCACACAAACACCACACACACACGCACACACACACACACACACACACACACACACACACACACAAACACACACACACACACAGGCCGCTCACGCAGCGTGGCTGGTATTAGAGTGTAAGCCCTCGCCATTGATTTGGCGGTGAGCTTTGTGTGTGTGGTAATGAGGACAGGGATTGGAGCAAGGACCCCAGCTCCTCCGCACTCACTCCCTCAGGGCATGGCTGCCCGCCCCACACACACACACACACACACACACACACACACGCGCGCGCACACTCACACACACGCACACGCACACACACACATACACAGCCACACACACACACACACACACACACACACACACTCACAGTCACACACCCACACACACACACACCCACACACACACACACACACACACACACACACAGCAAAGACCCCAGCTCCTCCGCACTTGCTCCCCCCGAGAACGGCTCCCCGCCCCACCACCACAGAGAGCTGTGGCAGGCAGGCGCCTCCCATTCCAACACACTAACAGCACAAAACTGGGCAAAAAGACGAGGAAGAAAGAGAAAAAAATTGGACAGTGGAGTCTTGACAGCTCAATCCCAAGGCGTAGCAGAAACAGGATGAGGCTTTACCCAGGCCCAGTATTATATTAAGTTATTCTATACATGCCGGTATTGATAAGAGATCAATAAAACGTATTTACGGGTGCATGACTGTAGGAATATATAGATACACTAGGTCCCCCAGACCATGAAATTGATTTACTGCAACCACCTTCACTGGGGGAATTGTCTGTATTCATCTTGCCTGTGGTCCCCAATAGCAGTGGCAATAGGTTTAAATATCATGGCTATATATATATATGTGTGTGTGTGTGTGTGTGTGTGTGTGTGTGTGTGTGCGTGTGTGAGAGGTAGAGAGAATGTGTGCGTAGGAGTGTTGATGTTTAAACTGTACACCAGTGTGTCTGTGGGTGTATACTGTATGTACAGTGATGCATTCTAAGTAGCTTATGTGTGACCTGGTCAGCAAATACAGACGTTCACCAGTGTGTGTGTGTGTGTGTGTGTGTGTGTGTGTGTGTGTGTGTGTGTGTGTGTGTGTGTGTGTGTGTGTGTGTGTGTGTGTGTGTGTGTGTGTGTGTGTGTGTGTGTGTGTGTGTGTGTGTGTGTGTGTGTGTGTGTGTGTCTCTGTGTGCATTGACAGCCTCTGTGGATTTTCCCTGAGGTTATGTATGCATGCTGTATGTACTGCATGTAGTGAAGGGAGAGAGCAGTTAGCCCTACCAGCCTTGAACCCTACAGGTCTACAGACCCTGAACTCTGACCGCAGCACCAAAGCGCAAGGCTCCAGGGTATGGCAGTCAGAGCACACACACTCATCTCCACACGTCACTCCATCACACCGCACAATACAACATACAGTTAACACACAGGGCAAGTGGATATACATAAGTAAGTGCACAGTGCACACTATCCAACACGCACTAGGTCCTTCGTGTGCACACACATTGTGGGCTAACGTGTTTGTTAGGGGCTCACCGGGCATCTCGCATCGGCACCTACACCTACACATCCGCCAGAGCACCACTCAAGTGATCCTTGTCTTCGAGAGCGCTAAATAAAACATGGCCTCTTTTTCATGATTATTCGAGTGAGGGCAATCTCATGCACATATTCATGCACAGGGCAGCCAAGCCCACACAAGGAGCAGCATGCCAAGGAGAGAGGGTGGGGGGGGGCAAACAGGTTGGGGGGGGGGGGGGGTATTACACTAATTAAACATGGGTAAACTACCTGTCCCACGCCAGTCACCGCGGCTGTTCATTTCCATAAAATTACGCTCCCTACACCGTATATAATAATAATTGTAATTAAAATTATAAAGCTCGGCAACCGCTCGGCAACTATAATCATTATTTATGGGACTGGAAGCTCATGTGTAATTGCTTTCCGAGGAGCAAAATGTAACAGCGGCGGAGGTGTTAAGTGAAAGGAAGGGAGGCAACGAGTAAACGAGCGAGCGGATACCCAAGGGCAAAGCCATGAGGAACCAGGCTGCCACTGCGACAACATCCTAAAAGTCACACGATGACCCCTGACTGGATTCACCTGTGGGTGTGTCTAGGGGAGTCAGTCTCTCTCTGCGCAGCCGTGGATGGTCAGTGATTTCCTCTGGTGCTCCCCTTGACCTTGAGTTGACCTTGAGTTTAGCATAAGAGAAGAACCTGAGCCACCAGGTTGCCAGATTGTTTTGGTGTGGCTGTTTCGAGTCAACAACCCTGAATCACAATTTAACCAGTGAGTGCTTCCAATCTGTCTTTTTCCTCACAATTTCTCTCTATCTCTCTCTCTCTCTCTCTCTCTCTCTCTCTCTCTCTCCTTCTCACTCTCTCTCTCACTTTTTCTCACACACACCGCCCTCATGTTGTCTTCTCCATGACAACAGCTCATTGTATCAATGTGTTCCGCGGTGTCGCAATCTGTCACTCTTCCTTTCCAACAGGTGCAATAAGCCATGTGCAACTCCCCAAGCACACAGAGGAATGCTTTCCCCTCACTTTCCCCAGAGTTGGCTGAAAAATGTGTGTCAACACCCTGCCTCCTCCACAAACAGCCACAGAGAGGAAGAAGGAGAGGGAGGGAGAAAGAGAGAGTGAGAGAGAGAGAAAGGGAGAGAGGGAGAGAGGGTGGAAGAGAGGAAAGAGAGTGCCAGAGGAAGTCTGAATCCCTAAATTGGAATCTGGACGAAGATGAAGAAAACAGGCTTGAGAAAATAAAAACCACATATTCATCTCGACCCCAGCCAGCTCTCGAACAATATAAATAACCCTGACAAATAAATAAACAACACAAGGCAGGCCTTGAGTGTGTGAGCCTGGCTCCGAGCAATGGAGAGACAGAAAGAGAGGGAGAGAGAGAGAGAGAGAGAGAGAGTGAGAGAAAAAAAACAACAGCAACAACGTGGCCCAGATAAAGCGTGGATTTCTTCAAAGCGAGCAAGGCGAGTTGAAAGGCCCCTCCGGATTTGAGAGGCAAGGCATCTGTCGTGTGCTGACAGTGCACGCCACCTCTCCTCCCCTTAATCTCCGAGCCAGAAGCGATCCGGCGGCACGGCGCGACGCGGTGCACTGCCGCGGTAACCAGGAGGGGTGGAGTGGGGGGATTCTAACATGTGCTCAGCGCGCCCGACCCCACTTGTCCCCCATATGCTGTGGTAACGAGGAGGATCAGTCACCGAGCCGCGACCGACATGCTCACCTGTGACCCCCCCCCCCCCCCCCCCCCCCCCTCACCAGCGCACTCCTCCTCACCTTCATCATCACACCTCGCTATCGCTTCATCTCTCGGTATCCATGGCGCTGATGCCGCCACTTTGGCGTGCGCTCGCGCAGGCATCTGTGGCTTTGGCTCAGCGATATCATCAGCAACAGAGACCTGGAGGCTCGGGGAGGGGAGGGGAGGGGAGAGACCGGGAGGTGCCTGGAGCTCTGCAGCCAAGGCGCTGTGGGGGTTTGCTCTGGTGGTGGTGGTGGTGGGAAGGGCGGGAGGAGGGTGGGGGGGGGACTTGAGCAAGGGACCGGTATGTGTCAGGTGATGAAGACGCATTGGGATCTAATGGAGAGGAAACCCAGTGAATTCCCTCCTTTGTATTCTCTGCGCTGAGGAAAAATCTCCCTCAACATTACTGCGCTATTACCTCTAATAGGCATCACTTTGATACACAGCGCAGTACATCCTATAGCACTGTGAACTCAGAGGCTGGGGTCATTTCTCCGTAAAGTTAAGATTCATCAAACGAGCGAGATGGATAAAAAGAAAACATCAAAGCCTCCGTCTGTGAGGCTTTGGCTATTGTTTGCCTCAGCAACAGGCTCTCTCCCCTGGCCCATGAAGGGTCTAATTAAACACCGACTCCACCTGTTTGCCACAAAGCTCATTACGGAGGGCATCCTGGATCCTGTGCCTCTTTGCTATGGCTGGCGCCGATAAGAATTGCTCCGGCGATATCAGCTGACAATGATCATAATGATTGCTTTCAAAAGAATAATTAGGTCTAATGAAGTGTCAGCCCTATCGCAGGGCCCTAACTAGGGGACTGTGAGGCACTGTCTAGGTGCTGGGGCTTTGACACATACAGTGGATGCTCTGGTGGCCTTATTAGCATCCACCAAGTGGAAACAGGTGCTCAGCTGGGAGTTCACATATGCAATGGCTCACGTGACAACCCTTGAATAAGTGGTTTCTGCCATCCATTTCTTTTTTTTCTCTCTTCTCTCTCTCTTTTACTCCCTCTCACAGAGGTCAGTCTGTTGGTCTGTCTAGGCCGGGGGAATCTAGAATGGCTAAGAGACATAAACAGAAAGAAAGGTCAACTGAGGACAAGTACAAGGCCCCCTTCAAATGCATCTTGTGGGTATTTTCCCTCCATTTTACCCAAGAGTACCCTTTGGGGCATGTGAGGATGGATTTGACAAAATGGGGCAGCACTTACTACATCAAGGGGGTTTCACAGCGCGGCAGGCTAGTCAACAATTGCTAATGCACCTCAAACTCGTCATTGCCTGGGTCTGAATCCCCCTCTGATCGCCCATCACCTTCACTCAAGGTGAAGCGGCCTACATGCTCTTAGCAGAAATCCCAGTGTGTGTGTCTGTGTGTGTGTGTGTGTGTGTGTGTGTGTGTGTGTGTGTGTGTGTGTGTGTGTGTGTGTGTGTGTGTGTGTGTGTGTGTGTGAGCGCCTAGCTAATGGCTAGGGCACTCTGTAATCACAGGCATCTAGGGAGAGAGAAACATGAGTGACTGCAGAACGGCACTGATCTGGCAAAGAGGGGAGAGGAGAGAAGGTGGGGGGTGGGGGGGGACTTAAACAGAATGGTGAGGCCACTCAATGTGATCTGATAAGGGACATGAGAAGTGCTGGACCATCTTGGACCTGCCAGGCCAGAGAGGGAGACAGTGGCAGGGTGGGGTGGGAGGGGGGGGGGGGGGGGGGGAGAGTGAATTAAATGGAAATCTTGTAGAGAGACAGCTTGAAAACGGCCAGGCGAGGTAGGCACACATCCTAAAACACACACACACACACACACACACACACACACACACACACACACACACACACACACACACACACACACACATACGCAAACAGATGCCTAATGCTATCTCTCAAAACAGCCTGACACACACACACACATGAACACACACACACACACCTATCTCACACACCTACCCTAAAAATGCTTGAAAGTGTCCTGAGATGTGCTCCTATATTCACTGTCAGCCATAAATTGTCTCCTGCTGTTTTGATTTTCACTAAGTGTGTTTTAACCAGTTCACTGTGTGACTAGGAATAACTAGGAACCTTGCCTGAATTCCCATTTCATTCCTCTCGAAAATGCCTTACAATTTCATAAGGCCTCTTCTGCCAACTCTCCACTGCCTTTCTTCTCAGAGACAATCCACTTAAATGTGTACACACACACACACAAACACACACACGTACACACGCTCTCACACACACACACACACACACACACACACACACACTCACACAAACACCTCCCTCAGCAGACGGCAATGCCTGCTATGAGAAATCCCACGGTGATATGTGCTTTGTGTCTGCTCGCAGTAAGCAGCAGATTAGCTTCAGCAAATTAAAGCGCTGGCAGTTGTGTAACTGATAAATTGTTAATGGGTTGTGTTTAGATCTGGGGAGGAAACGCGCCCACACTTCCTCAGAAAACCATAGCGGTGGCTACAGAGGTAAGTGTTAAGTGAATACCGCGCGGGCAGAAGACCTTTGCATTATGAGTTACGGGAGAGATCAATCTTGACACCAGAGGGGACCCATCTGATTTGATGTCCATTTCGGATTTTTGTGGTCGAATATTAGCAGGGTGAAATATTGACGTGATGCGTTTTCCCCACACTACATAAGTTTTTCTCATCTTAAAAACTGTCAGGGAAAAAAAACACACTGAGTCAAGTCACCAACTCTTCTTTTGTTTTAGTTAATAATAAAGGACACCAAAATGCCCTGTGATTCATCACGATGCGTGAGGGAGCCCAATTATCCCACACACGGGATGTAAATTCCATGCGTCTCGGAGAGATATCATATCACATAGGGGTAAAGGTAGGTGCAAGCCACATGCTTTTTTTATTTCGCTCAGGATTCGTGCGCCTCTAAGATAAATGACCCAGACTGCGCGTGCGGAACCGTTCAGCGTACAAAATGTTAAGTCGCAGGAAAATCTTGGCAACTATCGTTTAAACACTGAAGTCAGGGTCTACATTGTCATGTTTATTCAGGAGTATAAATATGCAACACATACGCTATCTGTTTTTCACCAAAGCACACACGCGCGGTCGTTCAAAGTGTTGGGATGCTGCGTTAAGGCATGCATTTCCCGTTCGTGATTTTGACAACCCTTCCCCCAGTACGCTCCATCAAGTATAGCCTACTTACAAATAAGAGCCTAGCGTCTGAATTTTCCATTGGGGTATATATTAATATGCTGAAGATGTACGGTGTGGGACAGCAGGGGAGACACGGCTGTGTTTGGCAAACAGACAGCGCAAGATGCTTGTGTTCTTACCAAAGACCGACACACGCTTTAGCACACTCACCGACACACACTATGAGCAAAACAAACCCCGACTCACATACACGTATGATTCATGGATAGGTAGACCCCCAGCATGCGGCCACAACTGCATTAGTATTCAACTCCAGTGCCTTGACAGAGCACGAAGGGAGATGTGTGTGAAACACGTCCTCAAGCGAGTCCTTATCAAACTAAAGGAATGTAGGCTAACTTACCTTTCCAGAGCACCAGCAGCAGGACGCAAGCCAGCATGTTTCGCAAGATGAGGCAGCTCATGATGATCTTCAACGTTTTTCTTTCCTTTTGACGAAATTTGCAGCTATTGTAGTCCTTTCAGTAGAATAAAATGATTCACAAAGTGATTTTTGTTGTGTTTTGTTTTAAACAGGAAATATTGGTAATCACAAGCACATCAAGCAATCACATGAGATCCGTCTCCAACGAGATGTTTCTGTACCCTTGTTGTCGCCCCCTAATGACCCTCATCCAAAAAGGAGTGATGAAGCAAGAAAGAAAGAAGACACCCACAACACTGCCAGCTGGTGGTTCTAAACCGTTGAAGGACTGCCAAAGGACACTGAAATCCTGGTACACAAAACGACAAGTACTCCCACGACACGTCAAACGTGATTTATTATTCTACAGATAGGCAAGCCTTCTACAGAACACTGACAGAGCGCAATAGTGACTTCCTTCGAAATGGCACACTCAGAATATGGGAGAAAGTCCGTGCATTTAGTTGCTTTCCTCGTCCGGTTTGTAGTCTTTTTTTCTATAGGCACGCAACGCATTCAGTGTCTGAGGACCGAGTGCATCATTCGACCAGGCAACTAACGGGGAGCGTAAAAGCAAACTTTGACAGACAGCTCAAGGAGACATGTCCTCCACCAATCATAACATCGAAGGAAAGGGGAGGCAGACCAAGGAGGAAAGATAGCCAATCAGGAACTCTGGATGTGAGAAAGAGGCGGAGAGAGAAGGGGAGAACAGCGCGGTAATAATACACTGTGATATATAGCAAGCCTCGTGCTACTGCAGTAGACGGAAAAACAGTGTTTTTGAGACGGATGGAATCAGAGGCGCAACTACACATTTAATGAGGGGTATGGACAGAATGCAACAGCAATATCCCCCCCCCCCCCTTCCCCCGCGAGGTTTAAAAAAAATAATATAATTTGTTAAAACCAACAGGAAGGGGGCATGTTATGTATACTGTTATCGCTTGTTTTGGGCATTCCTTTATCTATTGTTATTGTTGGAAGGATATGTTGGAAGGTTTTGTCTTAGCCTATGAAGTTCAAATGCATGCTTTATAAGCATTGACACGCAATGGCCAAACAGTAGAATGATCATTTATAGCACCTACAGCTGCAAAACTAATGATGATAAACATGATGCCAACTTCAACTGCAGCAGTATAGAGGAAAGATGGAAATGTTAAGTGATGTAGAAACAAAAACAAATGGGAGATTCCATCTCATTGTCTCTCAGTGGCAGGCTGCAACATGGGTAGGTATATAGGGCTGCGGGTGTGTGTGTGTGTGTGTGTGTGTGTGTTTGTCTGTTTGTGTGTGTGTGTGTGTGTGTGTGTGTGTGTGTGTGTGTGTGTGTGTGTACTGCTCTCCTCACAGTAGCAGGCCCTATTTTAGTAGGATCTTATTTCTTTCTGTTAATATATATAAATATATATAAGAATGTATAAGGTGGCTATGTGCAAGATTTGTTCAAATATTGTGCTGTCAGGTATCACTTTCTTGTCTGACTGAATTTTTTTTCCACCCATTATTTAACAATTCCAGCCATTACTGAACATCTTCACCCTATACTGAACTAAACTGAATTCACTTTGATATTGTTTGTATAAACTGAGCTTACCATGTATTACTGTCTCATACTAGATGGATATCTTTGCGTCTACTTCCTCCCTTTCTCTCTCTCTCTCTCTCGCTGTCTTGTGTGTGTGTGTGTGTGTGTGTGTGTGTGTGTGTGTGTGTGTGTGTGTGTGTGTGTGTGTGTGTGCGCGCGCGCGTGCATTCAGAGGTTATGGTTACAAGCCTCTGCCTATAACACTGCAATACATGCATATCTTACTGTGTGTACATTTCGTGTGTCTGCAGTGCTAGGAACCACTTAAACAGATTCTGGCTTGTCTGAATTGAATTCGATATGTGCTACTTGTTCCTGCGTTTATGCATATTCATACCATGTCCAGGCAAGGTCAGCGACTGTGGAGAGTTCTCCTCTAATCAGTGCTTGACTGACAGCTGTTGAGCCCGGAGGACGGATGACAGGGTGAAGGAACGCGAAGGAACGCCGGAGCTAAACGGAATAACAATAAGTTATCGTCTGTCACATTCCACGGCCGTGCAGCGAAAATATGGCTTGTCACTCCGGATAAATAAAACAATGGGTGCCACTAATCAATGGTTTCTTGTTCACACTGCCCTGGCATGGAAAATGGTGACAGAATATTTGTAATAGCTCGTGGATTATGTGTGCGGACGCTGTGAGTCAGGGCATTGAAGCGTGACGCAAGTTTTAGTGGAGGGTTATGAGGTGTGAAACTAAGAATAACAGAGGGATTGTAGTTACTGTGCGCCAGAGCACAAGACTGTTCAGCATTAAGGGCCATCTTAACACCAACACACTTCAGATTGCTGTGGCCTAAAAGGCCGTTTTTCAAGTCTGAATGGTTTCCCAGTTTCCAAGATGCTAGACTGCGACTGCCATGTAACAAATGTCCAAGGACAATATTTCATACATCCCCACTATGTCCTCTACCCGGCCCCCTCCACAGATGTTCCTGTCTGCTTTGAGAACATCAAATAAATGAAACCCAGTTCAGTGTTTGAACACCACAGCCCAGATCCACTGAAGTTGACCACAAAGCTAACACCAGTACCAATAACTGGGCCATGTCACTCTACCCCACAGTACAGTTTTTTCCAAGAAGGCCATGTCATGAACACCATTCAGTATAGAGTCATATTTGATTTGTGCTAGTTATTGACAAGTCATTACATATCTATTCAATAGGTGTTGCAATAACAGCAGCTCATATCTTATGGCAATTTACATATCAGACAATATTGCTGAATTCCATCTGAATCTATTAAACTTAAATTGTTGAATTTTCTAAATGCTTAAGATGGTGGAGGGGTAAAGCAGTTCCTAAGATATATTTGGTTACTGCAGTTTCTATATTTATTGTTTTCATCATGAATTTCCTCTATATCTAGCCTTTACTGTCAGATGTGGATTTATTTATACAACTGTCAGAAGTTGTTTTACTTCCCTGTTTGTTTACATTCCTCTGGTATTTACATTCCTCAGTTTGTTTGTTTTGAACTAACGGCCACGGAATAAAATAGGCTGACAGTACATTTCTAATTTCGTTCAAGAAAATAACATCTGATAACATCCGGCATCCTTTTGCTTGGCAAGCCGCAGCACAAGACGCAGTGCAAGGTCATGCTAGTGCTCAAAGGAATGGCAAAGACCTGTTGCTCTGAGCTGATAGGTGCTTAATAACAATCTATTGATTTTTTTCGAGGCTGAGTGATTGTATGTACACATGTTTGACAAGCATAGCTTAAATCAATGTGCGTTTCATCCTCGTTTTTTTTTCTCCTTCCTTCCTCTTCCCGGTAACACAATTAAATCCAGCAAGCTGCTAACACAAGTGTGCTCTGCTTCCCGCGGCGGGATGTGTTTTGCACGTTGCACGTTTTGGATTCTGTGGAGGTAAAAAGTAATCTTCCTGCGAGAGTTCTGCCTGGCTTCTCCCTCAAGTGTGTCTGTTGCCAGCAAACAGTATATGGACGCACCCAGGGAGAGGCCTTACCCACCTGTTTAGTATGGTAAAATATGGAAATGACACTGCTGCTGTTCTCTCTCTCTCTCTCTCCCTCCTCCCCTCTTTGTCTCTATCTCTCTTCCCCCTCTTTCTGTGTCACTCTGTCGTTCTCCTCACTCTCTATCTCTCTGTCTAGCTCTCCCTCTCTCTGCACCCCCCCCCCCCCCCCTCACCCCTCTCCTTACTCTCTGGCTCATCCTCCCCTTCTTGCTCTCTCTCTCTGTCTGTCTCTGTCTCTCATTCTCTCTGTTCTGTCTCTCCTTCTCTTCTCTTCTGTCCAGCCCCCTTGGTTAATTGGCATGGCAGAGGCGGGCTGGAGCCTGCTTGTAATCACAGGCCCTCAGAGAGGCCCAGAGAGACGGGGCTACGGAGAGGAGACATGTTTAATGTTGGAGTGAGCGGAGAGAGACATGTTTAATGTTGGAGTGAGCAGAGAGAGAGAGAGAGAGAGAGACGGGGCTACAGAGGAGACATGTTTAATGTTGGGGTGAGCGGAGAGAGAGAGAGAGAGAGAAAGAGAGGCGGGGCTACGGAGAGGAGACATGTTTAATGTTGGAGTGAGCGGAGAGAGAGAGAGAGAGAGAGAAAGAGAGACGGGGCTACGGAGAGGAGACATGTTTAATGTTGGAGTGAGCGGAGGGAAAGAGAGAGAGAGACGGGGCTACGGAGAGGAGACATGTTTAATGTTGGAGTGAGCGGAGAGAGAGAGAGAGAGAGACGGGGCTACGAAGAGGAGACATGTTTAATGTTGGAGTGGGGGGAGAGAGAGAAGAGACATGTTTAATGTTGGAGTGAGTGGAGAGAGAGAGAGAAGAGACATGTTTAATGTTGGAGTGAGTGGAGAGAGAGAGAGAAGAGACATGTTTAATGTTGGAGTGAGGGGGGAGAGAGAGAGAGAAGAGACATGTTTAATGTTGGAGTGAGGGGGGAGAGAGAGAGAGAAGAGACATGTTTAATGTTGGAGTGAGGGGGGAGAGAGAGAGAGAGAAGAGACATGTTTAATGTTGGAGTGAGGGGGGAGAGAGAGAGAGAAGAGACATGTTTAATGTTGGAGTGAGGGGGGAGAGAGAGAGAGAAGAGACATGTTTAATGTTGGAGTGAGCGGAGAGAGAGAGAGAGAGAGAAGAGACATGTTTAAGGTTGGAGTGAGGGGGGAGAGAGAGAGAGAAGAGACATGTTTAATGTTGGAGTGAACGGAGAGAGAGAGAGAAGAGACATGTTTAATGGTGGAATGAGGGAAGAGAGTGAGAGAGAGAGAGAGAGTAAATGATGGAGAAATAGTTACTAAGAGGGAATAAGACAGGAAGAGATGCTGTGCAAAGAAAGAAAGAAATAGAGAGGATGACCTCTCTGAGGAAATATGGGTGGGATATTAGTCCCCTGAGGACGGAGAGGGCAAAAGGGAGGTCATGAGATAGATATGAGACGGAGAGTGAATGTGTGAGTGAATGTGTGTGTGTGTGTGTATGAGTGTGTCTGAGAGTATGTGGGTGTGGGTTAGCGTGTGAGTGAATGTGTGTGTGTGTGTGTGTGTGTGTGTGTGTGTGTGCCTGTAAAAGGACCGGGATGGTGATATGAAGACACTGAAAAGATATGCCACCCAATATTTAATGTGTTCTTAACTGTGTTACATTGCTGGTCTTAGACCTCATAAGATCTCAATGTACCTGCCCCAATCCTTAAAGGTGTGTGAGAGTTCAAACATGATGAGTCACTGTGAAGATGTGTAGCCGTGACAGGCAAGTCTGGCAGAGATGCAGGTCCACAAGAAGGTTTCGGGCAAAAGGTTGAGGGTTGTTTTTATTTCTCCCAAGCCAAAATCCTCCCGATATTTACAGTGAGACTAAACTAAAGTCACAAATGCCAATAAACAAACAATGACACGAGGGTCAACAGAAAAGAGAAAATAAACTGACAAAAGCTAACGCAACAAAAGTTAACTCAAACTAACTTTGTGCTACAAGGTTACTCACTTAACTGAGTTCTGAGGCTCTCACTTACAATAGTGTGCACGCATGGCAGGCCTTTCTTTCCCCCAAGACTGAAAACACAGCACATTTTAAAGACGCATCAATTTCCCCTAAGTAATTGGAACAAACCAATAATACAAAAACTAGGGGTTAACAATACAGAAAATGCTTTTACAGCCAAAGTAAAGACATTAACTGAAAAGAAAAGAAATGTTCCTAATACAGGAAATGACAAACATCCCACTCGTACACTCATATTAAAACCAAACGCTTAATGAGCGAATATTACCTGGATTGGACCATACCATTGTCAGCTCACGCACGAGCGCAGTGCGCGAACGCGCCCCAGTCGGCAACAACAGTATATCAGGCTTGGCAGTGCAGGTGCGCGCCCCTTTAACACTGCAGCCAGAGATGCCAGGAGAAAACGGTAAACATTTGAGACTACTTTACTTTACTTTACTACTTCACTCAATAAACCTTTGTGGATCTGAAATAGTCCGTCTGCTTGTTGTTCTTGGACTTGTTCTTGGACTTGTTCTTGGGTTGTATTTTAAAACATGTAGCATTTCACTAGGTGGTCAAACGGCATTGCAAACAACCAATTGTCAACAACGTTGCGAGGTTGGTGCGTGCACTCACCCTCTCGCAGGGAAACTACTTACAAGTTTAAAAGCAGGTGTTTGAAAGCAGTCCAAGGTCTTGGTAAATAAACATGGTTAAAAGTAAAGGTTAAAAGTAGTCCATTTAACGCTCTCAGTTCAAATCTTACAAATGTAATCATGTGACTCAGTCACGTGATGTGGAGACGCCAAGTCACAGCGTCACAGTCACATAGTAGCTCACAGCAAGAGACAGTATGCAAAATTGAAGGATGTTTTTTTATAGGCAACTAGAGCTGGTATCCTCTTTAAATTAATTTTAATGCCATATTTTTATTTGATCTGTGCCAGCCATGCTGTAAGTTTTTTTTTAGCATGTCTTGTCATGTCTACAGTAGCTTGGTTGCTACTCTTCTGCTCCTTTTTGCTGCTTTACCTTAATATAGCCGTAAATGTAATCTGTGTCACAGAGACTCATGCTTTCATCATGATGGATAATCAGTATGAAAAGCACTATGGATGAGATGAATTGGGCCCCGGGGCTGTTGTTGTAATAGAAAATGGTGTCCTCAGTGAAGTTCAATTTGTTTACGTCAGCTGTTCATCTGTGGGAAAAGCAAACCAAACAAATAAACAGAAGAGATGCTCCGCCAGATTGCAGGCTTTAGACTCAAGCACAAGGCCGTAAAAAAGAAATGCCATGAGGACTTTTATCAGTCTTTTCAGTAAAAGGGAAAAATATGTGTGCTGTTTGTGCAAATGTTTCTTCAAAAGACAGTGTTTGGGACAAACAAGAGTCAAAAAGTAAATAATTTGTTTTCTGCCACTTTCAACAATATCGAGTAAACACCACATTCAATCGCTCACTTCGCCCCTAATCCTGTTGGCTCTGAGTGCAGAAACCATACCCTCGCTCTGCAGTGAAATGATTCCATTTACTGCTTAGATACTTTTGGGTGTTTGCCTGCAATTTCCTGCTGTTAGAGAATGAGAGGGTGGCCAGCTTATCCAAAACCATCTCTTAAAAGCGTCCAGCAGACACACACACACACAAACACACACACACACACACACACACACACACACAGACAATTCTTTTACATGTTATAATGCATTGTCTCTCCCTGCAGAAGACAAAATGTGCCTAATCACAGACTCCCACGCTGACTTTAAACTGTGCATCAACATTCTTACTCAGACTTCAAACTGGCTGTGTGTTCGTCTGCGTTTCTTCAAAACACAAGTCATCATCTCTGACACCTAATCAGCCTAAAGGGGTAGTTGTTTAACTTCGAACCGCCTGTTTAGTTATCCAAAGAGATATTTGGTTTAGTTTGAACCATCTGTTCATCTAGGCTCATTTTATCCTGGGGGTCGGGCATTTTGAGAGAAAGTACCTACAGAACACTTCAGAATAGCAGTTTTTTTTTATCGTTTCTTTAGTTATTCATTATATAAAACGTATATAAAATGCAAAGTGAAGCATATGTTTCATCTTTGAGTGAGAAAAAAACAGGTGGTCAAAATGTTCACCACATTGCTTTCAAGCTTGCCAGCGGAAAGGCAGCAAAGGAAATGCTTCATTTTTCGAAATCCTTTCTGTTTTCTTTTGCATATTCCTTTCAGTATTCAGCTGAATGATCAGAGCTCTCTCTCTCTCTCTCTCCATTTCTTCAGTCTCGATTTATCCCTTCATTTTTGATCTCTCAGAAAAACGCTCCAGTGGTATTTGTTATTTATGTACAATTTTGTCTCTTAATTATTACAATCCCCATCTCGGGGAGCATAAAAGCAACCCGAAAGTAAGAACCTTCAGAAGCCTACTGAAACAAATCTAACATCTAACAAAGTGCTCATTCCTCCCTCATAAAAGTGCGAGGACTTTCTGCAGAGTCAGGAGCGGCACAGTGGAGGCTCATTGACAGCCAAAACTGATTCTCCCCAGTCTATTTCAGCCCACAGCTGCCACTGAGACAATCAACTCAGTGCTGCAAAGCCCTAAAAACTCTGGCTAGTCGCTAGTCACTATCATACGCCATTGTACTGTTATCGGTTGTGTGGTTTTATGTCTGTCAGGAGATGGCTGACTACGCTGCCAATACATTTACATACTGTAAATGATCAGCTTGTGTCCTGTTTGATGTAAGTGTGTATTGCCTGCCATCCACCTAGATGACAGTGTACGTCAGAGACAGAGACAGAGACAGAGACAGAGACAGAGACAGAGACAGAGAAACAGAGACAAAGAGAGAGACAGAGACAGAGACAGACACAGATAGACGGAGACAGCGACAAAGACAGAGAGACAGAGACAGAGGGACAGAGACAGACTCAGGTGGGGATGGGGGTGTTGGAGAGGTCGTCGCCATGTCAGGTCTTCTTTTTAAAATAAATTCGTATTGTTTATTATTGGGAAAGCTACACGTCATGCTTTAAAGCGCCATGACATTGGTATCTGGAATTTAATTGACCGGAGGAAAAACATGGAGGGCTGTTACTGGGTGAGGAAATCAGCTAATAGAAAGGGTGAAAAGGGAGACGTACTGCTTTAAGAGAGAAGCAAGTGGAACTGCAGGCATGAGGAGGTGCACTGTGCTGAGGGTGATTCTGTCTAGCAACTACGAGTTTGTCCCTCGACTCCAGGAGACATCCATGTGCTTTTAAAATTATTTTGACCTACAAAATGTGTGTGTGTGTGTGTGTGTGTGTGTGTGTGTGTGTGTGTGCGTGTGTGTGTGTGCGTGTGTGTGTGTGTCTGTGTGTGTGTGTGTGTCTGTGTGTGTGTGTGTGTGTGTGTGTGTGTGTGTGTGTGTGTGTGTGTGTGTGTGTTTGTGTGTGATTCCCACTCTCCCTAAGGGAAATTTAAAATATTTATGATGATGAGAAGTGGCAGAAAGATGCTCACCTAGGAGGAGAGATGTAAAACTATGCTCTAGAATCTACAGCCTTGAAGCCTGATCAAAGGGAAAGCCCTAAGAGTAATGGAGGATAGGGTGCAATCTTGTTTTCAGCCTAATATATATATGTTTGGGCGCTCTCCATCTACAGTTCTCTAATTTTATCACATTTCTCATTGCACTGACATAAAAAACAAACAAAAACAACCTCAGTACAATCTCAATAGCATACAAATACTTTTGTGCGAGAGGGACATTTATTTAAGCCTTAAAGGTGTTCTGTAAGTTTGGTAAAAGGCTACTATTGGGGACATTTCTCCTTCAGGAAGTCTTTTTAAAATGTTGGAATCACTGTTACACTGTAAATGTATTCATGTGTTTTCATACTTAGTAGGTATAGGTCGATAGTAGTTAATAGTGAAGTATTCTTTAATTTGCGATGGGGTTTCCGATAATTGGTAAATCTTCTCGGCTTTATTTTATCGATTTATTTGACATCACCTCGGCTTTGCACGTAGGAAAGAGTTTGCTGCTGTTGTTCACGCCACTCATTTCTTGACGGAAGCGTTTCCACTCACACTTTACTTATCCAAGAGGCCTATCGGAACATCAGGTTCTGATACGTTGATAATTATTTTACTCCATGTACTGCTCTTGCTGCTTGCTTTAATTGATTTTATGTAAAGCACTTTGAGGTGCAACTCTTGTACGAAATGTGCTTTATAAATAAAGTCGTACTACTTACTTAAAACATTTTATGAGACTAACACAACCATTTCTTGGCAGATGCCAAGAATTGCCAAGATTTCGAAGATTGCTTCAAATGCTATAACAGCGCTATGCTATCATTTCTCAATCATTGTTAGTTCAGCCATTGTGCGCTATCATAGCTTATTAGCATGCAACGCATGTTTTTATGACATCTAACGTCACAAGAACCACAATGCTGGAAACGTAACACAACCAATACACAGTGACGTTAACTCGCACAAAACGGCATGACATTGTTTATCAAGGTTAAAGGTCAAGGTTCAAGTGATCAAGTGACATATTAGTGACAGGATTTGAGGTGGTAGCAATCAGAGTCAGGTTGTGTGACCACAGTTTGGATGCTTGTTTTTGTTGCACTGGTCTATAAGCCTCCTCACTTCTGCATGACCAGGCAGAGATATATCTGTCTTTCTGCTTTTCTCTTCTCCTCCTTCAACATCGCTCAATCTGTCCTATCTCTCTTTGTCCATTTATCTTCCTCCCTGGTATTCCTTGTATTTGTCATCAGAGCGCTCCGAAGTATGCACTCAAGCTTACACTATGTGGAGACAAGAAACACTTTCATGTTCCAGAGTAGAGAAGAATTTAGAGCAGAGGTCGTTTCAATTTTATATACCGTATAATATATATATATATATATATATCGCCAAAACAATGTAGTTGTCTTAAGGCGCTTTACAGAGCCCAGAGCCTGAACCCCCTTAGTACATTATTTTCCATAAGGAAGTATTGCTGCCTATGCGTTATACCAGACCATGACGGGTTTAGGCTTTGCAAATTGCATAGTTAAATAAGACCCCAAGTTCAAGTGCCCACTATGGCCTCAAGCTTTATCATTTTAGCATTCCCAGTGGCTGAGAACAGAGCTTTTCCTCATCGCCAGACCTCCTAGCGTGCCTTACCCCTGTCACAAACAGACTCTCTGCCTGTCATTAGGATGCATTGGACCAGTATGCTTTAGCTTGACCAGTGAAAGCCTGGCCACTCTCTTCATAAGGTACTAACACAGGTCTGCACAGGGCTTCTTGGATGCTGTCAGTTATGAATATTTGAAGCACAGTGGTAAATATTTATTTAATTTTTTTTCTTCCGAACCCTGAATACTGTTCTGATGCGTGTGCATTGTCTGTGTGGTTTGTGAAATTTGTGTGAAGATGATGAGTGATGGCTCGTCTTCTGGAAACCAACTCTACCTACAGGTACACATAAAGCAAACCCGAACCTAATATTTATCAAATCATGCAAATGCCAGACTTTTGGGGGCAGGAGGGAGTCACTCATTTCCCCTCTGGCCTTCCATCCCCTTTGAATTTCTTCCTCCCTTTTCACTCGTCTTTTTCTTTTTCTGCACCCTCTCATTTCCCTCTCCTCCGCGCCCTTCTTTCTCAGACGGCACCCATTTTTGGCTTTGATTGGTTCATATTTTGACCATTATAATTTACTCCCTCTCTCTCGCTCTCCCTCTCTTCTCCCTCTCTCTCTCCCTCTCTCTCTCCGTCTTTCTCTCTTTCTCTCTCTCCCTCTCTCTATCTCTCTCTCTCTCCTTCTGTGTGTGTGTGTGTGTTTAATGCTTTTTTGTGTGCCTCATGTCATGTCATGTCTCCGTCCTCTTTCATCGACCATCATCCCCCTCTCCTCTTCCTCCACCCTCCTCTTCCTCCACCCTCCTCTTCCTCCACCCCTCCTCTTCCTCCACCCTCCTCTTCCTCCACCCTCCTCTTGTTCAGTCTGTCTCACTGTAATAATGAGGGGCTGGTCCTCCTCCACCTCCTCTTCCTCCACCCACCTCTTCCTCCACCCTTCTCTTCCTCCACCCTCCTCTCTTTCAGTATGTCTCACTGTAGTAATGAGCGGCTGGTCTTCCTCCACCCTCCTCTTCCTCCACCCTCCTCTCGTTCAGTATGTCTCACTGTAGTAATGAGCGGCTGGTCTTCCTCCACCCTCTTCTTCCTCCACCCTCCTCTTCCTCCACCCTCCTCTCTGTCTGACTGTAGTAATGAGCGGCTGGTCTTCCTCCACCCTCTTCTTCCTCCACCCTCCTCTTCCTCCACCCTCCTCTCGTTCAGTCTGTCTCACTGTAGTAATGAAGGGCTGGTCTTCCTCCACCCTCTTCTTCCTCCACCCTCCTCTTCCTCCACCCTCCTCTCGTTCAGTCTGTCTCACTGTAGTAATGAAGGGCTGGTCTTCCTCCACCCTCTTCTTCCTCCACCCTCCTCTTCCTCCACCCTCCTCTCGTTCTGTCTGTCTCACTGTAGTAATGAGCGGCTGGTCTTCCTCCACCCTCTTCTTCCTCCACCCTCTTCTTCCTCCACCCTCCTCTTCCTCCACCCTCCTCTTCCTCCACCCTCCTCTCTGTCTGACTGTCGTAATGAGCGGCTGGTGAAGGTGTGTCTGGCCTGAGGTAAAGCAAGTCTAAGCCAGAAAGTTAATGAGTACAGCGACCTCTGTGTGTGCCTTGAGTGAAACGAGCCGAGTTGCAAAGAAAGAGAGAGAGAGACAGAGCAAGAGAGGGAGAGGGAAAGAGAGAGAAGGAGAGAGAGAGAGAGAGAGAGAAGGAGACATTAAAGGAGAACGGCGGCGAAGGCACAAGGAGAAATAAAAAATGAAGGCCACCGTTTCGTTCAGCCGGTCTGTGAAAAAATATTTGTCTGCAGTTGCAGTGTGTGCAAATGGCATTAAGGGAAAGTGTTAGCTGTTGTCACAGGAGGGAACAACAGTCAACGAGAGAAGGACAGAAAGAGAGAGAGAGAAAGAGAGAGAGAGAGATAGAGAGAGAAGTCAGGCATGAAGCAGATTGCAGTCGATGGTGCACTGTTGCATACATGCTGTTTGCAGTGTCCTTTGTTTGATCTCTTTCCTCTTGCTCCTTTGCCTCCTCTCTTCACCTCCCTTTGGCTCCTCTCTTCACCCTCTTTCCCTCCTCTCTTCACCTCCCTCTCCCTCCTCTTTACACTTCCCTTTGTCACCTCTCTCCACCTCCTTTTGCTCCTCTCTTCACCTAATTTTTCTCCTCTCTTCACCTCCCTCTCCCTCCCCTCCCACTCCATTGTAATGGTGTCATAATGTTGGTGTTACCCCTCAACCTTTTAGCAATGCGTTCACTTGGTCTCTTCCTCCATGTGTAACATGCTTTCTTTACATGGCT
>NC_137917.1:20506211-20513711 GCF_963457725.1 Sprattus sprattus | reverse complement strand
TTAGAAGATGAAGAAAAAGTGAAAAAATGCACTGGGGCCTAGGGGGATTTGTTCATTTTAATTTGTGAAAAAGAGCCGATGAAGATGAAGAGTGCGGGTACCTGGCTCTCTTCCCTGTGTTGTTTCACTAGTAAGCACAAATCAGTAAACGCAAGTCATGGTACTTAAAATGGTGGCAATCTGTTATTATGGCAGAGAGCCCTCTGAATGTCAGTTAGACTTGCCACAACTCAGAGTCTAGCCAAAAGAAAAAAAATTCTTGAAGCATTCCGGTAAAATCCATTTTGAATCCATTATTGCACTTTGGAACCAATTGCGAGATGTTCTGAACCCAATTACTTTCAGTGGGAGAGCTTGCCTCTCCGTTTGGACTGCTAAACCATGAATATAACTGGCCACAAAAGGCATTTGATTGTCAGTAATGGTCTTTGCTGTGACCATGGCCAGATGAAATAGATGAATGACCCTTGGCAGACCACTGCTTCCATATGAACATGTGCTCGTACTTTGTCATATTTTCTCGCTGCATGGCAAAGACAAAGACCACTTGGACCCTGACTCCAGCCTCCATCTAGCCTTACATCATAACATAATATCTCAATTTTAGAAGATGAAACACCGTGTTCTGCAGTGAGAAAATGACTGGTTACAGAATTCACATCAGTGGCAACTTGAGAAAGCCATTGAAAACTAATGGAACTGAGTCAGAGGAGTGACCTTAGAGTCCTTTGTTCCCAAGCTGGTGACCTGCAAGGGGGGGAGCATGAGAGGTCATGGACCCCTCTCTCCTAAAATGCAAGGGGTGCAGGCTACAACTTGAAGCGTAAAGCCAGAGACTAGTGTTGGGGAACCGACCCGAAATCCTGATGTTTTGTAAGAGCACAGCGAATTGCCTTTGGATGCGGTTTACAAACTAGCAACAACATTTCATCCCCTAGGATTAGTCATATAAGTGTGTAATTTCTGTAATTTCATAGTGGCACATAGTTGGAGGGGCGTATGTATGGAGTTGGATGTGGTGTATGATCATGGGTTATTACATCACCATGACATTCACAACCTTTCAATAGTGTTAACAACAGCCCTTTCAAAGGCTAGTCCCATCCCCTCGCTTCGGTTTCAAAAAGAAACCTTAGCCTTCACTGCTGGTATTGAGGTAGCCTACGCTTTAAACAGCCTTTTTAGACACTATTTTCATCTCCTGTTTCGGTCTTGTAATCTCCACTGCAGTAATTTACCTTCTAATCTTTCATCTTTCTCTTCTCTCGTCCTCCTAAGCTTATATACCCAACATTGCGTCAATTTAGAATTAACAAGGTTTATCTGACCTAAATATTAAATTATATGATTTGGTGCAAAATCAAATAGTTGGTGCAAAATTATATTTTTTAAATATTAATAATACATAATATAATATACAAAAATACCTTTTATGGACAGGTGATTATTTGATCAATTTTTTTTCTTAAAAGTCATATCTTCTGCGCTAATTACTTACAGTAGGGTTATAGAGTAACACTTTACTTGAGCCCTGAGCACATTATGCTAAGCTTCTAATGCAGAATACTTTTGTGACAATTACCAATTATGGTGGCATGATACTGTTACACCACTGGTCACTGACAGGCATACGTAACTCCTCATGACAGCATATGACATTTGCCATGGCATGACTATGAAACTGCATTATTATTATTATTATTATATTGGTCTTATGGAGCAGAAAGCTACATTCGCACTGGGTGACTTATACTATTCATTTTTTTATGTCGACATATTTTAACTCTAAAACCAGCGGTCTCTCTACTATAGGCAATTCCCGTGTTCCATAAAACATACTGAGCACAATGTGTCATTTCCTTCATTTCTTCGTTCTGTCTCACTCTTTTCATTTCTTTAATCACAAGTCTGGCTCACCTGGAACCAAATTTGACGTGGGATTTATCATTGCACATTATTATATAATATTTATATCCCAAAAATGTGAGGCCCCCTTTTGGCAGTCATGTTCCTGAGGTTGTGTCTGGGCAGTTATTTCGTTTCCCTGAACTTTCATTTTGGATAAGAGATGACGACACTGAAGAGACTGGGAAATAGGCCTGCTTTGTTTTGGTGTGAGGGGAAGTCTATTTTTCATTAGCCTCTGCACAGATCTGACTGCTCTTCTTCAGTACTAGGCTGGTGGGTGGCTCGGAAGGAAATGCTTTTCTTTTTCATTACAGGCTCATTATGATGTAAGCCTCATGAAGTGTGGAGCTTCATACTAAGCAAATGATAATGGCTGTCTAACTGTACGCTGATACCGAAATGCATTTATGCTTAAAGAGTCATTTGAAAGTAAATATCGCATTATTGAGACGCTTCATTCATAGCTGTCAGGCATCGCATGCTGTGATCAGCAGTGCGGTACTGCTGTATTTAGCATTAGATGCTGTGGTTTTTAATGGCAGATGTCTGTGTCGTTGAGGATATACATAACAGTAAATAGGGCCATCTCAGTCAACCTCACGGTGATAACAGATGGTGCCAAATGATATGGGAGGTGAGATACTCTTTTAACAGTGTTATTCTGTTGCCATGAATGGATATTAATTAATAATATATGATAATAATTCATGTTTATTGTCATTAATTAATACTTAATGAGGTGCATGTTTTATTTGTGTTTGATAACAGGTTGGCTACTTGATTAGGCATGAGATATAAAAATGAGCCTGTTGTACCAGTTTGACCTTGCTAATGTTCTACCTTGCTAATATTTGACCTTGCTAATGTTTTAGTGCAATAACCAGCGGTGACAGAGGAAATTAAGCTCTCAGAATCAATAGCATGGATTTAAAAGGCCTTTAAACCGTACACCAGATGATAAATGGAAATAATGTTCTGATATACTTTTGTCTTGCATGTTGTAACTGCATGAATGTCTTGACTGCATAAATGGTGTCAATAAAAAATTGATCACAAAAGGCCTTTAAACCGACAACTTTACAATGAATTATCAGCCACAAACCTGTATGCACACTTAGACAAACATTCTGATAATGCTCCATGTTTATCTAAGTACTCATTATCTGGTATCACTTTACTACACGCCCAGACACATATATGGATGAAGGTAGCAAAGGTGACCTGAGGGGAGACGTGTGACATCAAGCTAAGAAAGGCAGAGAGAGCCCTTTGAGGCTTATTCAACTGAAGTGGTATCAGTAAACTCACACAATAACAAGCCTCTGGCTGAAAAACAACTGGCAAAAATACATATTTCATTGGTAGGTCTCTTTTTTTGATGAGGATGGGAACCCAGCATTGCTCAATTTCCCCGCTTAGCAGGCGATATATAATTGAATTATGCAAATGTGGGAGGGAGATACGCCTTTTTAGGAAAATAACTAACTTTACGGCACTCAGAGAGAGTGTTACTGATATTCTGCAGTAAAATATCCTTAGGTGATAAAAGGTAAAGCAACTGGATTAATTGAAAACCACTTTCTTATTTTTAAATTTGAACTTACACTCATAAATGGAAGTCGACTTTGACCATAACTACTGTCACAAAATGCATTAAAATATTTAATTTGAGCCATTTAATTCCACAATATTATGTAAGAGCAGTGCTACACTGCACAGCCTATACCTAACCCCACACCTGACATGGCTTTGCTTGTTAGTGTTGTTGATGTTGATGTTGATGTTGATGTTGTTGTTGTTGTTGTTGTTGTTGTTTCTGACTCTATCGGTTGGCTGGACAGGCTGAGGGCAAAGGTGCTGTAATCCTCCACTGCTGATCCTCCAAAGGCACCCAGCAGTTTAACCAGCAGCAGCCCTACAGCTTATGTCCTGACTTGCCAAGGTGACTGAGTCTCAATGCATCTGTGGATTTGGAGCACAGCTCAGAACGAGGTCCTTTGCTTTTTTTGTGCTGAACGCTTTTATAGTGAGGGTTTGAATAAAGCCTGACCGTATAGCAGAAGTCAGAGTCACGGCTGGCGTTACTGAATCTCAGTGGCACCGTGCTCGAGTTCTTTTAGCCGAGATCTTCAGCGTGATACACTCTCGGGGTGAGGTGATGGGCATCGGTTTGATGAATTATCCACTAGTGATTTAGTCTATTAATCAGACGTACACAAGTGAATATGTCAGACACTTCTAGTTCAGGAGCCTGCCCTCACGCAGATATTTATCAAACGGGGGTTCAAGCCATGCATACAGTTTCAGGGTTTTGTGCAGAACAGCACTGACAGATTTCCAATATTTACACATGTACCCTTCATTAAAAAACTATAAAGGGTATCCCATGCATCTATTCAACAGTGATGTATTAACCAAACTCATTTGCATCAAACAATCAGTTAAGTGAGCTTAAAAGCTTATAATGCAGCGTGACGGTAAACAAAATTACAGTCCAAGTGTGATACATTGCACACATTAAAGTCATACCTGTCAACAATGGGCTTTGAAAAAGAAGGAGGTATCCCAGCTCCCCTTCTCACCAGCCTCACCCCTTACATTTAGACAAGGGTGCACATAGTGATCCTTGAAATCACCATGAGGCAATTATTTGAAAATACGGCCAAGGATTTGATTAACTAGTTCCTACATTAAGTCAATTAGGTGGTCTGTCAGATACCAGGTTGAAGGTGGAATGCTGTGAACAACCGCTGCATTACACAAATGAAAGCACAAAGGGACATACAAATGCAGCAGTTAATTGAGTTTATTCCCCGGAATGTGAGAGAATGGTCTGCCACATTGTGACTGAAGTCGTCAACAAAGTTAAAGGGGATGTTATTTTTCCACCCAAAGCGTAGCCATTTCCGCCTGAGCTTTGCTGACCTCAACCGCCTCCGAATTATTTCTGCTTGAGGATGGCGCTAGTGTTGAAGCATGTTTCTGTGACTCCTGGGCGTTCTTATGCTTAGGTCACACTGCATTCACCACCGTGACCTATGATGAAGGTGTGTGTGGGTGTGTGTGAGGAGAACATCTGCAAATCCAACTTACTCTTAAAATTGATTGACGCCCTGTAGTTTGAGTGTAGAGTGAGTCACTAGCGCCTCTTGAGATACAAAACGATATAATGAGAGGGGAAGGTGCAGCTCTAGATGGTTACCATGCTATCTTTAGGAGATATCTGGGCAGCACTGTATATACAGTGCTGCTTGAAAGTATGTTAACCCCTTGAGCAGTTTAGAGTTTTCTGTTGTTTTACCATTATTTTAATATTTTATCATCATCAGTTTTCCATGTATGAAATGTCAGGTTTATGGTTATCAATTGCATGTACTTGTTTAGAGGGAATTGTGTGAGTAGCCAAAAAACTGCATGAAACATGGAATATGTGTATGTGCAAAAGTAAGTGAACCCGCAGCTGCATTGGTAAGGTCAAGTAGGTAACAGATTCAGGTGAAAAACATTTGGGTGCTTAATTAGTCAATTAAGCAAACCAATCAAATGAGACATCTTTAGGAAAAGGGTTGGGCAACACAGATTGAAAGAGAGAGGAAACCAACCAAACTACTGTAGTGCCGAGGTGCACCCATACAGATCAACAATGCCGAGGGCATTCAACATGACCGAAACTCTGCCTAGAAGTGGACGCCCATCAAGACTATCACCAATAAGCACCAGAAGAATAATAAATCAGGTAAAAGCCATCCCACACATCACCTCTAAAGAGTTGCGGACCTCTCTGGCATTATCTGGGGTAAATGTACATGTGTCTACAATCAGACGAAAATGTAATAGACATGACATTCATGGGAGGGTTGCTAGAAGGAAGGCTCTGCTCTCAAAAACGAACAAAGCTGCCCGTTTCAACTTTGCTATAGAGCACTTGGACAAACCAGAGGCCTTCTGGAAGTCCATTCTCTGGACAGATGAGTCCAAGATGGTCACAATCAAAACTGCTTTGTTTGGAGAAGACAACCACTTTCGGTAACACTTTCTATGAAGCCCAGCGTTATAAGGCCCTATAAGGACATTATAAGGGCCTTAATAATGACTTATAGCGATTGCTACAATGACTTATAGCTACTTTATAACTACGTATAATGTCTTCATGATGACTCATAATCACCTTTATGATACATTATATCAGTTCATTATGAATGGTTATAATTAAAGACGGAATAATGCATTATAAATATGTGACTGTCACTGCTCTGAAACGTTATGTCAGTTAATTATAAATGGTTATAATCTAAGATAAAATGATGCATTATAAATATGTGATGATCATAGGTTTGTGTGGGTAATCATGAATCCTATGAAGCCTGCATATATGAAGCACTATAAGAACATTCATAATACCTTTAAAAACTAGATAAGTCATTGTGGCACTCATTATAACTATGTATATAGGTCTACACGGCACATCATAACCACCTTTGTGATATATTATGCAAAAGGGATATAAGATTATTATATTGCTAGGTGCCGTTCCCTTGTGACACCAGAAATCCAAGAAAAAACTGATGAAGATGAAAACTGATGGGGACTTGCTCCTGATGGCCGTCCATTAAAATGTCATACCGTATGTCACATCAATAAGTTGTCTACAGAAGGCTTGCTGTTTTTTTTATTTTTAACACCCTTTTTAACACCCTTACAATGCTATGTTCTGGGCTATGTTCAGCCAGTGCTGATTTAAATAAAAGGGTTTTCATCTGTATCCTGTTGTATTTACTGTCAGCACTATTAACAAGTTCATAATGCCTTATCTTCTCTTCTCTTCTCTTTTAATAATCTTATATCTGTTTAAAACAAAATTACTCTTTTGTCACTTTACTTAAAGCTGACAAAGTACACTTATATAATCTCATATCTGTTCATAACAACACCACCCTTTTGTCACTTTACTTAAAGCTGACAAAGTCCACTTATAGGATCTTCTAAAAGTTTATAATATTCTATCTGTATATCAGCCTAGTCACCATACTAATAACCATTAATGAATATGCATAATATATCACAAAGGTGGTTATGATGTGCCGTGTAGACCTATATACATAGTTATAATGAGTGCCACAATGACTTAACTAGTTTTTAAAGGTATTATGAATGTTCTTATAGTGCTTCATATATGCAGGCTTCATAGGATTCATGATTACCCACACAAACCTATGATCACATATTTATAATGCATCATTTTATCTTAGATTATAACCATTTATAATTAACTGACATAACGTTTCAGAGCAGTGAATATGAGTCATTGTGGAGATGCTAAACATAGTTATAAAGAGTGCTACAATGACTTATAGCTACTTTTAAACGTCATCATTAATGTCCTTATAGGACCTTATAAAGGCAGGCTTCATAGCAAGTGTTACCCGACAGTCACATATTTATAATGCATTATTCCGTCTTTAACTATAACCATTCATAATGAACTGATATAATGTATCATTAAGGTGATTATGAGTCATCATGAAGACATTATACGTAGTTATAAAGTAGTCATTGTAGCAATCGCTATAAGTCATTATTAAGGCCCTTATA
>NC_137917.1:20498711-20501211 GCF_963457725.1 Sprattus sprattus | reverse complement strand
AATTCTCTGCCTGGATGTGATTGTGGTGTAGTTTAGAAGCGAGCGTACAGTGTGTAGCGGTAAGCTAATGTAGAAAACTGTTGGTATCTAAGATGAGGTGTCACTTCTGTGTAATTCGGTTTGCTTGGCAAGAAGGATAATCCTAGAGTGGCAATGTTTATATTATAAATCAACCTGAGTCATGATCAAGAGGCCAGCCTACCCAGACTATGGCCTGCGTTGGTCTCAGGGTCCTTTGCCGTCACACAGTCACTGGTGTAGTGGTCCCTGGAGAAGTGGGTAAACTCTTAATTTTACAATTTTTTTAAGCCGTCCATACAGCACAGGATAAACGCCCTGTTTTGAGAAGTGGGTATACGCAATGCTGACTGAAAAATAAGTGGGTATACTCTGTATACCTGCGTATACCCTGGACAACCGACTGCTCACAGTCGCTCTCACAGACTTCAGGCCCACATCACTGAGTAGAGTATACATTTACATCACATAACTGTTCATCAGTTCGTTAGAAAATTGCTCTAGTCATTAGTTCGTGTCTCAATTTAGAAAGATTTTTTTTTGTATTGCATTCATTGTTTTCTGCACAGAATAACTAACTGAAAGCTTTCATGCAAGTGCATTCCATCTTCTTGATACACTGGAGTGCGGAGCATTAAGAAGATGCATCAACCTACCAGAGGACAGTTAAATGTAGCTTTTTTTCCCCAACATCTCCTACATTTCTGTTAACAGCGTCCGTCTTTAACGAGGTTCTCTGCATGAGGTGTAGAGCATGGGGAATGGATGAAGGCCAAAGCCTTTCAATCCCAGCCAGCAAGAAAAGAAAAATGAAAAATGAAAATGAAAGAAATGAAATATTATATAGTGCCTGCATCCTTCTCAGCACTGTGTAGAGGAACACTGGAGAGAGGGGAGGACTGGCTGCAGGCCTGTCTGAGAGGCCTGGCGCGGGGAGGGAGGATGCATCAAAAGAATGACGAGGGCACAGCCTTTGTCTCCAGTCCGGAGCCCACTTAGGGCTAAGTGTGAATGACTTGTTGTTTTGTACCTATCGGAGGAAATGGTCCAGAGAGACGGTTCCGGCTGTTTGTGTGTACATGTGTGTGTGTGTGTTTTGTGCTTGACCGTGTGTGTGTGTGTGTGTGTTTGTGTGTGACTGGAAGAAAGAGAGAGAGAGAGAGAGAGAAAAGTGCTCAAGGTCGCTGGCTGCGCCATTACAAGGGTAGTTTTAAAGAGTGACACAACGACAGGTTAATCCCCGGGAACCCTGTCCAGGCTGAGGGAGATGGATAAAGGCCGTAAGTGCCCTCCATGCTCAGACCTGCACGACGTGTTGCTAGGCAAAAACAAGACACTAAAATCACTCAGGTTAGCCGCCTCGGGCTATGGTGTGTAGACACACACGTCTGTCATACTACATCTGTCCAAATAATATGTTGCTGTTTTTTTTCATGTGATTGTGTTTTGTTGTTGCAGTAATCTCTCTTTGCAGAACTATGACTGAAAACCCAAGAACCCTCGTCTGTCTGTCTGTCTGTCTGTCTGTCTGTCTGTCTGTCTGTCTGTCTGTCTGTCTGTCTCGCTCTTTTCATCTCGCACTCTCACTGATGCACCCCCGTATTGTATCAGCCACATCTCGAGCGCTGCGCCCCCGTGGGGGGATTTGGTCCTGTGGGGGGAAGCCATGTTTATGTACCTCCTGTGATCCTCTGCTTTGGCCCGCGCCCCAACTCAACAATCACCAGCCCTCAGGACGGCCCCGTGGGGGGGGCGAGAACAGCGCCTCATTTTCATCCTGATCCCTTCTCACGCCTGGAAACACGGGCGGACGCGGCGCCGAGGCCCTCGCGGCGGGCCAAATTTGAATCGGTTGCGCGGGTGCAGCCATGTAAGTGCTGCAGCCGTGAGGCGGCCATTGTAAGCCTCTTCAGAGGCGGAGCGCCACCGTGCCAGCTGGACGGACGGAGGGTGAGGCCACGCTGCAGTGCCAGGCGAGACGGGCACTCTGGGCACCAAACGCATGTGTGTGTGTGCATGAGAGCTGTCTCAGCAGGGCTGTGCCGGCTGCAGATCAACAACCCCCTAAACACACACACACACACACACACACAAAAACACACACACACACGTGTCCACACACACACACAAACACATTCACACACACAAACATGCATACAAACACACACACTCACACACACACACACACACAAACACACATACAAACACACACACACACTCACACACCCACACACACACACACACACACACATACACACACACACACACACACACACTCTCACCAACAGTGACTGCAGCACACTAGCCACTTTTGTTGCATTCAGCAGTTTAGACAGCAGTGCATTGTATAGGGGCAGAGGTCAAATCACTCTCTTAGATGGGGGAGTAGAGGCTAGAGGAGAGAAAGAAAGAAAGAAAGAAAAAAAGAAAGAAAGAAAGAAAAAAAGCAATCAAGAGATGGAAAGAAATTGAAGGAAAAAAG
>NC_137917.1:20481211-20493711 GCF_963457725.1 Sprattus sprattus | reverse complement strand
CTGGCACCATTCCCCTCTCCTGCCCGTCCTGTTGCCCATCTGCAGCCTTTAATCTTCTGCCTCTGCCTGTGACTCTCCCCACCTCGAGGGCTCACAGCCAACACACATGCAGAAGGCCAGCATACGAGCAGGAGGACGAGTACAATCACATGGACACATAAAAATACACACACACTCACACACACACACACACACACACACACACACACACACATACAAAAACATACACACTCACACACACACACACAGCACACACACACATAAACACAAACACAAACACAAACACAAACACACACACACACACACACACGCACACACACACACAAACACACACGCACACACACCCACACACACACACACAAACACACACTTGCATGGACAGAAACATCCTGACATACACATTTCTCAAGTGTGATCCAACAGCTAAAGGGGCTTCCCTGCATGTGTTACAGGCATGTGTCATTTTGAATTGGCACATGTGTAGGAACTCATGCAGTATCCTCATGTACACACATTAGCATCAACCCCCTGAAGTATGTTGGGTTCTGCTGACCATCAGAGCAGAAAGGACTGTGAGGGAGTTATGTCTCACTAGGGCAGCAAGACACATATCAGATCACTCATATGTTTACAGGCAAACACACACACTCACACACACACACACGCACGCCCACACACACACACACACAGATGTAGACACATTGCTCTGTGCTCTATGCCCTCTGTGCAGATGTGTATATGCACAAATGCACACTGACACACACACACACAAACACACAAACACACACACACACACACACACACACACAAACACACACACACACACACACACACACACACACACACACAAACACACACACACACACACACACACACACACACATGCACGCACAACATCTCATTATGGGCATTACGTAAATTTGTTAATTGGCAGTAATCTTGATACTAAAAAAATCCCTTCCCTCTGTCAACATTGGGCCACATCATGCACAGTCATCATGGCCAGTTGACTCATGATTCCTCCTAAAAAATGTCTGTCTTGACACCTCTTTTTCTTACTCACTGTCCCTTGTGCAGCCAGCCACTGTCTGGCTCTGTTTTCTCTCTCTCACTCTTTCTGTCTCTCTTCCTGTGTCTCTCTCTCTCTTTTTCCCTCTCCCTCTCTCTGCCTCTCTCTCTCTCTCTCTCTCTCTCTCTCTCTCTCTCTGTCTCTGTCTCTGTCTCTGTCCTGTCCCTCTCCCTGTCTCTCTCTCTATTTCTTCCTCTTCCTCTCTGCTTCTGTCTGTCTCTCTCTCTCTCTGTCCTTGTCTCTCTCTCTGTCTCTGTCCCTCTCCCTGTCTCTCTCTCTCTCTGCTTCTCCCTCTCCCACTCTCTGCCTCTGTCTCTCTCCCTCCCTGTGTCTCTGTCTCTATCTCTCTCCCTCTCCCTCTCCCTCTCCCTCTCCCTCTCCCTCTCCCTCTCACTCTCCCTCTCTGTCTCTCTCTCTATCTCTGTCCCTCTCTCTGTCTCTGTCCCTGTCAGTTCATCTCTGCTTTCTTGGCGTCATCATTCACATGCAGCAGTGGACTATAGGAATAATGGCTGTCTTACCAGTGAGGGAGCGAAATTATAATAGCAAAGAATTAGCTAAAATATGCCCACTCCCTCTCTCTCAGTCTCTCTCACAGACACACACATACACACATACACACCCACACACACGCACACAAACACACACACACACAAACACACACACACATGGTGGGATTGATGCTAAAGATGAAGAGCAGATGAATGGCCTGATTGTGTCTGTGACTCACGGCCTCTTAGGCTATGGCAGATTGCTGCATTCATTCTCAAAGCCTCATACACAGCCGACCCTTCTCATAATAGGACAGCCAGCCTGCCTATGTCCGGAAATTAACAGACATTAGGAATTTAGTCAAACAACTTCCTGGAACTGTGAGTTCTTGTTTGTCAGTGTTCACGGTTTAGGAGAAAGAACACCTCAGTTTCAATCTCACCCTGAGTTCAATGGTTCGCCATTTTGACCACCTTTTTAAATTCTTTCTTGATTTAGCCTCTCTGCTAAATGCCTTCTCCTCGGCTTGGCTGCAGATTTGTTTTGAAAGTCTATTCTTTGTCCCACTGATGATTTTGAAATGTACGACCCAAATAACATGTCTAACAATAATACGTTGGGACAGTCGTAACACAATGAATAATTCTGATTTCCTGCTGTGCAGCTTTCCACTGGAGAGTGATTTTTGTTTTATGTTTGTTCTCAAAGTAGTTATCAGAGGCCTGTTGTGACAGATGTACTCAAGCAGACCAAAGGGTTGCTATGGCGCTTGTTCTCTAGACCAATGACATTTGAACCCCCATGCTTTTTAAAGCGTGCCCAAAACTTCAGACTGTTCGGTAATGGTTGAACATTGCATCATAAGGCTGATATTACCATGTCATTGTCATGTTATAGCAGACGCTGTCTGGCTGTCAAGGGGGCCAGAGACTGTTAGGGGGCCAAGAGCCTGTCAGGGGCCCAGTGGCTGTTAAAAATAGCCTGAAAATATGAAACAGAGCGGTACTGGTACTGCAGTCTCTCTTACCACACACCCTTAAGGGGATAAACAAGATGGCGCCCATGCTTGGCTATGTAGGTGTCATGGCTTGTTTGTTTCTGTCTCACCTATTCATCGGCCTATGTTTTCGTTTTTCCGTTGCTCCTTTCTGCTTGTGATGGCTCAGCTGCCTTGGTCTACGATCGGCAAATGCTGGTACAAATTAGAAACTCCATGGATAGCCTATCCGCTGTCGGGGAAATAAAATCCACCCCCACCCGCGGTTGTTTGCTTCTCCTCCCTACTACACCAGTATGTTTGGGGGGGTGGCCAGGGTCGTAGGCTGAGGAGCGCCGTAACAGGAGGCGAGGAACTAAGGCTGGCAACCCATTTAAGTGCCGTCTCTTCTGGAAGCAAGCTCTTGCTGTCGACCTCCGGGGGAAAATGTATCCCCCGCAACTTCAAGACCCACGCAGTTCTACTCTGATGCTGCCCCAAAAGGTTCCTGTGCTGTTGATGATATGGAGGCCTCTCCAGGGAAAAATGTGTTTGATCAATGATCGTTCTGTGGCAAACAAGGCCCACGTTCTAAATGAGTTGTTCATATGGGAAAATGTGGCTGTTTTATTCTTGACTGAAACTTGGCGAAGGAATATTATTATATGGAATTCATCCACTTCTATTTTGTATACCTCTCTGTGAAGGCTGGCCCTCTCTGCCCTAAAAGACTGTTATGTTCTCGCATCATCACTCAGAATACGGCTGATCAGTTCTGAGCGCATTTTCGCTGTGATCTTAATAATAATTATAATAATCCCTGATGACGAGCTCCTAAGGCAGTCTTTTAATGAGCATTGCTCCACTACAGTGGACAAAGTAAAAGTTGGGACTAAGGCCATCTGCAGCACTTCTCCGCGGTTTACAGACTCTGTCCGCTGCATGAGACAGAAGTATCGCAGACCCAAAGCCCAGACTGCTTACTTTGCTAACGTTATTCCTAACATTTTACTATTATACAGTTTACTATTAATAATACTATTATTAACATTGTATGTTATCAGGTACTGGACGTGAATGCATTGTTTACAGCTCAATGCTGACAAGACGGAGGATCTGATTGTTGCTCCAGAAAATGTTGCTGCCATGATCCGGCCTATTGGGCCTCTTTCCTCTTCTGCCTACTCCAACCTTTGTAATCTGGGGGTTATAGTTGAGCAGTGTCTGTCATTCAATAACCATGTAAAACAGCTGACCAGATCCTGTTTTTTCCACCTCAGAAACATCAGTGAACTGAGATCTGTAGCTCCAAATTCAGAACTGGAGATGCTTTAATCACATCCCGATTTGTCTTTTTGTAAATATATACAGTATATATATTTATAATAGTAACATATGCATATGTCGTATTTAACATCACACCATCTTTTTATTTGATAACAGTAATTAAGTAAACAGTTATCACAAATTCTTCTCTTAAGGATTAGTGTGTGTGTCTGTTTGTGTCTGTTTGTGTGGGTGTGTTAGTGTGTGTGTCTGTTTGTATCTGTTTGTGTGTGTGTGTTAAGGGTAAATTATTACTAACCCTTAAGAGGAGAATTTGTGATAACTGTTTACTTCATTACTGTTTTCCATATAAAAAGATGGTGTGATGTTAAATATTGCACCCCACTTTGATGCACACATTCCCAAGTTGCTTGTGTACTGGGCGAACCAACACCATTAGGCTTAGCACACTGATCCATAAAGAAGCAGCAGCTTCTTGGGGGATTCTGTTTGTTGATATTTGTGTCTGTATGTTGGAGGAAAAGTAGCCATTAAAATCAACAACAAAAGTATTAGTATGTGTTTTTGCTAATTTAATGTTTTTTGGGTAATTTGTATAATGATGTTTAGCCTAAATATTACTAAAAGTTTCTCTTTCTCTTTCTTTCTTTCTTTCTTTCTTTCTTTCTTTCTTTCTGTCTCGCTCTCTAACACACTCTCTCACACACATACACACACACACACACACACACACACACACACATACACACACACACACACACACACACACAGCGCCACCCTTCTGTAGCTCTGTGGCCTGGTGCCATAGGAGGGTTAATGGGGCCTGTCCCCCCAGCTCTATGCTGCTGTTCCCTGTGCCGCTCCATAGCCTGCCCCCAGCCTCACTCAGCCAACCCGGGCTGCACCATTTCATGCCTTCATTTCATGCCTCTCTCTCTCTCTCACACACACACACACACACACACCAACTCACACACACACACACACACACACCAACTCACACACACACACACTCGCACACTCATCCATTCTGGAGGGCATGCATGCATCCCGCTCTCTCTCTCTCTCTCTCTCTCTTTCTCTTTCTTTTTTTCCCCTTCATTTCTCCCTCTTCCTCTCTTTCTCTGTTGTTCTGTTTGCTCCCTCTTTCTTTCTCTCTCTCTCTCTTTCTGCTTTCGTCTCCCTCTTTTGCTCACATGCCCCCACACCACTCTCTCGCTTTCTCCCCCATCTCTCTTTCTATGTCTTTCTATCTATCTCTCTCCTCCTCCGTCATCCGCCTGTTTTACCCCCTCCATCTTGCTTTGGCTCCTGTGCTCTCCACATTTTCATCTTTCTCAATCTTCATTCCCCCTCTTTCATGCCTTCTCTCTCCCTTCATTTTTCTTCAGCCTTCTCGTTCCCTGCCTTTCCAAAAAAATCCACACACTTTCCATTCTGGTTGCATTCCCCCCTCCATTCCCCCCTCCATTCCCCCCTCCTTCCCCCCCTCCATCCCCCCCTCCATCCCCCTCCCCTCCACTCACCCCCTCCATTCCCCCCTCCATTCCCCCCTCCAATCCCCCCTCCATCCCCCCCTCCATCCCCCTCCCCTCCAATCCCCCCTCCATTCCCACCTTCATCCCCCCCTCCATTCCCCCCTCCATCCCCCTCCCCTCCACTCACCCCCTCCATTCACCCCTCCATCCCCCCTCCATTCCCCCCTCCATTCCCACCTTCATCCCCCCCTCCATTCCCCCCTCCATCCCCCTCCCCTCCACTCACCCCCTCCATTCACCCCTCCATCCCCCCTCCATTCCCCCCTCCATTCCCACCTTCATCCCCCCCTCCATTCCCACCTTCATCCCCCCCTCCATTCCCCCCTCCATCCCCCTCCCCTCCACTCACCCCCTCCATTCACCCCCTCCATTCCCCCCTCCATCCCCCCTCCATTCCCCCCCTCAATTCTTTCCCTCTTTTCCTCAGTATTTCCATCCCCTCCTCCCCTCCTCCCCTCTCCCTGCCTGACAATTGCCCCCACCCTCTTCCTGAAATCCCAGATGTGTTATATTGGGACAGTGTTCACGTCAATGGCAACACATTTCTCATGGTTGAGCTGGGCCGCAGCATCCCAATATGATATAGAATCTCAGTCATGCAGAAACATTGCGCCGCATAAATATTTATTCTATCCTTTCAGCGACGCCTCCATCTCCATCCGTTCCTCAGTCCAACACCTTCTCTCTCCCTCTTCCTCTCTCTCCCTCTTTCTCTCTCTCCCTCTTTCTCTCTCTCCCTCCCATTCCCTTCCCCTCCCTCTCAGTCACGTTTTTCCTCTACTCCCCCCCCCCACACACAATCTCTCTTTCATTACTTCCTCTCTCTTTCTCTGCCTTTTTCACTACTCTCTTGCTTTCTCTCCCTTCTTCTCTCTCATTCCACTTCTCTCTCACACTGTCTCTGCCTCTCTCTCTCTCTCTGCCTCTCTCTTTCTCTCTCTCTCTCTCTCTCTCTCTCTCTTTCTCTCTAACATACACACACACACACACACACAGACACACACACACAGTGTCTGTCTGTCTGTTCCCATCTCTACCTATCCCTCTCTGTATCTCCATATCCATTCACTACCTGTGTTTTTAATATTTAATGGTTTTAATGATTTAATGTTTTTGTCTGTGTAATTTTCTTAGTCTTTCTTTCTCTGCCCTGTTTTTCCTCATCTCCTTCCCGCCTCGTCGTACCCCACTCAATCCTCTTCTTTTTCTTTCGCGCTTGGTCTACGGGTGCTCTCGAAGAGAAAGAAAAAAAAATTGAGAAACACTGTCTATGAAAGAAAAACACTTGTGAAAAATTGATCAGCAATATCAAAGACCTCACACCTGATGAAATGGGAATCCATTTCAGCCAGGGCCTAGGCCCAAACTGATAAAAAAAAAGAGCGAAATGTGTGCGAGTGCATGTCCGTGTGTGTGTGTGTGTGCGTGCGTGCGTGCGTGCGTGCGTGCGTGCGTGCGTGCGTGCGTGTGTGTGTGCGTGTGTGTGTGTGTGTGCGTGTGTGTGTGTACATCTCCCTCCGCAGGACAATGAATAATAGCCCAGTTACAGAGATGTAAGAGAGAGATATAACACAATCGAGCAATCTCTCTTTTCATTTTCAGTCCCTATAATGAGGTTGATGTAAAATTGATTTCGTATCTGTCTTGCAGCACAAATGGTCATTTAGATAACAGACAATGGAAATAGGAAAAGAAGCCCCTTTGATTACATTTATTTCATATGCGGGCTACCTGTTTTAGGGGGGCCCATCAGTCTTTAGTAAACGATAGGATCTCATTATCTGGCTCTGGGTAAATAATTAGAGGACTACTGGATCCTGTTCTGCTGCAGAGAATGAGGCACTCTATAAAGGACCTTATTGCTGACCATATAACTGACCACACAACTGACCATATATACTGACTATATAAAAAGTCATTCTAGAGGATGATGGATGACCAACACACAGTCTATCAACTCCTCTGAGTAATTCAGAATTCAGAAAACAGAAATATGTCACTCATAGTGGATACGAAAGAAAAACCCTTGCACCTTTCCTAATTCCAAGGTAGAGGCATTCCATGGGATTCACTGCGTTTCTACATTTTTATCTCCGAGTGTAAGCCTGCGCCCCTGGCCAAAAAGAAATGAGGTGGGCACTATCTCTGAACATTCACACAGCGTTGACCCAGAGCCGAAATCCATTTAGGGTAAACGCACTCTAAGGGGAAATGGACGTACCTGTGTGATGGAACAAGCCAGCTCTGTGGCAGATGAGTCGAAAACCAGGGCTCTGCGTTCATTTCTCATGCTACCATCTCCAGCCAGAAAATACCGGGTCAGGTTTTATAGGTGTGTGTGTTGTTTTTCTGGGCCACACATGGTATTGGTTCACGAACTGGAAAGGTGTTGGGGCCATGTTTAGCATCATCAACAGAGACATCAATGCTTGCTAATGATTCATGAAGAGCCGTTTGTGAGGTGGCGGTGACACGGAGCTCCGAGGGAAAGCACTTTCCTCCATCAAAGGGTCCCTTCGGGAATGCGAGTGTGTATGTGTGTGTGTTCTCATTCCCCACGAGGAATCTTTAATCGCCAACACTGAACGCTGAAACACCTCAGAAGTCTCTTCACAGAGCCAGGACTCGCAGGTTTTTTTCTGACACTCGCAGACAGACAGACAGACACGTGGATGTTTACGGACTCACAGGGCTGTGGCGGTGATTGACAGGCGGGCCACTGGCTGGTGGGCCTAGACCCAGTGGTGCGGAGCGGCGATTCCCAGCGAGCCTATAAGCACTGAATCAGCACTCAGCACTCCGTGCCAACACATCAATCACGCCACACACAGCCGCTGCACAGCAGCCACCTCTCCAGCCCTGCGTTCTGTTCTCTCTTTCTTTATGTCTCTCTTTCTTTATGTCTTTCTTTCTTTTTTATGTTTTTCTTTCTTTCTTTAAGGTTTTCTTTTTTTTGTTGTTGTCAGAGGTTTTCTTTCTCCACTTTCTGTTTCTTTCCTTTCTCTACATTCCCTTTTCTTTTCCTTCCTTCACTTTTCTATTTTTTCACCACTTTCTTTTTCTTTCTTTCTTTCTCCTTCTGTTCCTTTCCTTTCTCTACATTCCCTTTTCTTTCCCTTCTTTCACTTTTTTCTATTTTTTTCCCTTCCTCTCTCTTTTCTTCTTCACAAGATGCGATAGAGCCCTGATAGGGACGGTGCCTGTGGTTGCGTGTGCGCGAGCACAGCTAATCAAAATGATTTAATGAAGATCGTATAGTATAAGTGGATTAATTAGCGAACATCGTTGTGCTCTGGTAAGATTTCATCCCTTCTGGCGAAGTAATTTACCAGTGGTTGGTGTTTCACATAGTGGCAGCCACGTGCGTTCAGCAAGGGCGTTCGTTCGTCACTCTGCGAGTGTTCGAGCATGAATTGGCACTTTTGCATAATTATATGACACAAGCTGTGCTTGAGTGTTTGCATACGTAACTGTTTCATGCCTTAAGACGGAGCCATTCATACAGACAGTAACGTAATGTTAGTGTGTTAAATGATCAGGACGTTGTGACTGCATGGGATAATTGATTATGTGATCGTGTTCATGTGTGGGTGGTTTTTACAAGCACACATTTTTTAGTATGTGTATCTTTAGTTTGTGTACACATGCAATGACTCATACATATAGACAGAAAACAAGTAGAAAAAATGTGTGTGTGTGTGTGTGTGTGTGTGTGTGTGTGTGTGTGTGTGTGTGTGTGTGTGTGTGTGTGTGTGTGTGTGTTTGTGTGTGTGTGAGTGAGCATTCATTATTTATTCATTGTATGCAACATCTGTGCATGCAGGAGCTTAGCAGGGGCAAGAGGGTGAAACTGCAGTATACCTGTGTTTGTGTTTCGTGAGTGAGTGTCTGTCCACCTCAGACCCTTTGTCTGTTCCACTGCTGTGTTATGTGTTGTGTGTTGTGTTATGTGCTGTGTTACCTGTTGTGTTATGTGTTGTGTTGTGTTGTGTTAGGTGTTGTGTTATGTGTTATGTGTTATGTGCTATGTGCTATGTGCTATGTGTTATGTGTTATGTGTTATGTGTTATGTGTTATGTGTTATGTGTTATGTGTTGTGTGTTGTGTGTTGTGTGTTGTCAGTTGTGTGTTGTGTGTTGTGTTATGTGTTGTGTTGTGTGTGTTATGTGTATGTGTATGTGTCTGTATGGAGCTGTTTCCAGACACCCATCTCTTGTATTTGTTGTGTAGACTCATGTTATTGTGTGTGTGTGTGTGTGTGTGTGTGTGTGTGTGTGTGTGTGTGTTTGTGTGTGTGTGTTTGTATGTGTATGTGTGTGTCTGTCTGCGTGAGTGTGTGTTTGTGTATGTGTCAGTGTGTATATTGTGTGTGTGTGTGTGTGTGGGTGTGTGTATTGTGTGTGTGTGTGGGTGTGTATATTGTGTGTGTGTGTGTGTGTGGGTGTGTGTATTGTGTGTGTGTGTGTGTGTGGGTGTGTGTATTGTGTGTTTGCTTGCGTGTCTTGTCAGTGCCGGAGGGTGTATGTGTGTGATGCCGCTCCAGTACTTTCCAAACATCTCTGGTCCCTCTCCCACCTGTCCTTGTTATATGGCCATTGCCTGTAGCCACTGCCACCTACAAGCCTGCAGTAATTACTGCGTTTGATCTGCCTTGCTCCCTGCTGGGCCTGGCTCTAACACACACACACATAATCTCTCTCTCTCTCTCTCTCTCTCTCTCTCTCTCCCTCTCTCTCTTGCTCTCTATCTCTCCCTCTGAAACACATACACACACGGACACACACATACACTCCCACTGCCACTGTGATCAATGGCAGAGGGGGAGAGGAGCGAGCCACAGACCGACGGTATTGAGATTGAACAGAGGGAAGGGGAGGAGGTGGGTGGAGGAGCAAGGCAGGGAGGGAGGGAGGGAGGGAGCGATAGGGGAAGAGAGAGATAGAAATAGGTAGATAGGGAATTAGGGGGAAGGAAATAGAGGAGAGAGAATGCGGTAGAGAAGGAGAGAGATGGGGAGACAGCGAGGATTGAAATGGAGGAGAGAGAGAGAGGGAGGTGGGAGGAGAAGAGAACAAAGGAAGGAGGAAGAGGTGAACAGAGTCGGGGAATGTGAACGATGCAAAGAAACGAGCGAGGGAAGGATTTGAGATAGATAGAGCGCACGAGAGAGAGCGAGACAAAGAGAGAGAGAGAAAGGAGGCATCGGGTAGTGCCTGCACACAGAGGATGAAAATGAGTAGAATGCAAAAGCACATTGTAATTCAAATCAACACAGTGACACAGATTACAGGTGCGTGTTTGTATTGCCCTTCTCCAAATGCCACAGGCTTTCTTCTCTGTGTGCTTGTGTGTGTGTGTGTGTGTGTGTGTGTGTGTCTGTGTGTGTGTGTGTGTGTGTGTGTGTGTGTGTGTGTGTATGTGTGTGTGTGTGTGTGTGTGTGTTTGTGTGTGTGTGTGCGTGTGTTTGTGTGTGTGTGTGTGATATTTCAAGTGTGTGTGTGTGTGTGTGTGTGTGTGTGTGTGTGTGTGTGTGTGTGTGTGTCTGTGTGTGTGTCTGTGTGAGTGTGTGCATGTACTTGTTTGTATGTGTATTGTTGTATTGTTTGTATATGTGTGTGTGTGTGTGTGTGTGTGTGTGTGTGTGTGTGTGTGTGTGTGTGTGTGTGTGTGTGTGTGCTCACCTGTCCATGCAATTCAGCTCTATGGCAACACATGCTGCCCTTTAACAAACAGGCACCCCTAGATGAGAGCAACCAGGTGCATCATGCCCCAAACACACACACACACACACACCCACACACTAACACACATTAACGCGCGCACACACACACACACACACACACACACACACACACACACACACACACATTTTTTAGCACTTACACCTCCCGCCTGGTGCTACCTCTCACACCTGTGATCACCTGTCTTATATGACACCCCCTCCCTCACCTTTCCCTTCATCCCTCCATCCCTCCATCCCTTCATCCCCTCCCTCTTTGGCCCTCATTTATACCCCCTCCTTTTTTTTCTTTCTCTGTCCCTCTCTCATTCCCCATTCCCCCCCCCCCCCCCCGCTTTCTCCCTCACTGTTTTTGTCCACTTGTCTTTCAGTTCCCCCATTCTCTCTCTCTCTCTCTCTCTCTCTCTCTTTCTTTCTCTCTCTCTCTCTCTCTCTCTCTCTCTCTCTCTCTCTCTCCCCCTCCTTCATTCCAGCCTGCTGACCTTGGGAGTGAGTTGTGGATCAGTGGCAGCCAGGCCGGTGGAGGTGTTCTATCCATCTTCCCTTTTCTTGTGCGCTCCCCACCAGGTCTGGCCTCCACTCCATCCTCTCGAGATAGAGCTTGGGAACGGTGAGGGTATGAATTCCTCATCTGTGGTGGTGGTTTTGTGTGTGTGTGTGTGTGTGTGTGTGTGTGTGTGTGTGTGTGTGTGTTTGTGTGTAGGGGGGGGAGGGTGTCTGTCAACGAACCCTCACTTTTTTCCACCACTCGTCCCCCACCCCCGACGCCTGGAGGCGAGGCTGCTAAGGAGTATTAGCACAGGCTACTGAACAGCAACAAACACATTGCTCAGCATATGTATTCTCAAAGTGCAAGGACACCATTGCTGAACAAACTACTGTTGCACTCTTCCACAGGCACACATTCAAACTACTTAGATACACACAAACACAGCTGCACTTTCTTTGCTCAAAGGATGTCTGCATACACAAAAATGAAAACAGTGTCTCAACACTTCATGTTGGAGGTCATAAAACCATGGCAAAGAGTGAAAGTTCCGTCCTGGTAATCTTTCTCAACTTCTGCCACACATCAAACTACTGTAATATCAAATACTGACATGGAGTTGCCAGCCCTGCATCATTGATTTCCTGACCCTCAATAAGCCCCTTCAGTTGTATTGTTCTGTGATGAATAAGTTATCAAGCTTTCTGTTGCCAATAGTCAACAAGATGTACAGGTCATACATAATGTAACCAGGTGAGTACTCAACCATCAGTGCCGCAGCCTTCTTCACATTCCAGTCATATCTGTGTGTATTCCTTTCGGCCTTGTGACAGCAATAGCAAAACAAGGACCCTTCCGAGACACAAATGCACACGTACCATTGCGTGTTGCGTGAACGCAAATGATTTTTA
>NC_137917.1:20451211-20476211 GCF_963457725.1 Sprattus sprattus | reverse complement strand
GGGACCATTCATTCTCTTCTATTATTTGGGCAAAAGGTTTGATGTCAGTTTTATTTTAAGATTGCTTGCCTGGCTGTAACTGATTGCTCTGTGTGTCTGACTCACTCACGGTGCAATGATTTTTTGTTTTTATCTCGTGTTCAATACTCCCGTCTGAGTCATCTTGACATATGCCAACAACCCAAATTTGACATTTGATTTGTCTTCCCAAATCTTTGGTTGTCATAATAATGTGTTTGTCAAAAGGCAGCATGACATTTTGATGATGGCCTAGGCAGGTGTTTGCGTATTTATTTATTGCAGAATGGAGATCTTTTGAGGGATTTGGAGGTTTTGTCTGCAACAGAATCTCGGTTTTGTTTTTTGTGGTGTGCCACATAAAAAAAAATGGAGGATGAAAGAGGTGCATGAGAAAAAGAGAGAGGGAGAGAGAGAGCCTGGTGTTTGAGAGAGAGAGAGAGAGAGAGGATAGAGAGATAGGAAGAGAGATGGGGAGAAAGAGAAAGAGAGAAGGGCATAGAGCGAGGGAGAGAGATGGGGAGAGGGACCAAGAGAAAGACAGAGCCTGCTGTATGAGAGAGAGAGAGAGAGATGGGGGAGAGAGACAGAGAGAAAGACAAAGCAAGCTGTATGAGAGAGAGAAAGAATAGAGACAAAGGGATAGAGAGAGGGAGAGAGAGAGAGATGGTGGAGAGAGACAGAGAGAAAGACAGAGCAAGCTGTATGAGAGAGAGAGAGATGGGGGAAGAGAGAGAGAGATGGGGGGAGAGAGATAGGGGAGAGAGAGAGGGAGAGAGAGAGATGGGGAGAGAGAGAGAGAGGGAGAGAGAGAGAGAGAGAGAGAGAGAGAGAGGGGGAATGTGCAAATGGGCAAGATGGATGTGGTGGTGAGGTGCTCGTTCTCTAATCCTGTGGAGAGTTATTTGTGCAGGATGCATGGCCGCAGTGGCCGGGAGCAGTGTGTGTGTGTGTGTGTGATGATGTGTGTATGAGTGTATGCATGAGTGTGTATGTGTGCGTTTGCAAGTGTGTATGTGTGTGTGCGTGCATTAGTGTATGCATAAGTGTGTGTGTGTGTGTGTGCATTCATGAGTGTATACATGAGTGTGTATGTGTGTGTGTGTGTGCGTTTGCAAGCGTGTGTGTGCGTGCATGAGTGTATACATGAGTGTGTATGTGGGTATGTGTGTGTGCAGGCGAATATGCCACATTCACATTTGACTACAGAAGCATTGCAGTCAGCAAGAACTGCAGTCCCCTTGGGACCACTGCATAGACCCATCTAATATCAGCCTTCGTCTCCACGCTCACGTGACAACATGTACAAATCAACTGCTCCACACACATCACTCAGGCCTATGCTTATGGACACACACACACACACACACACACTCACACTCACACACACACACACACACACACACACACACACACACACACACACACACACGCATACACACACACACACACACACACACACACACACTCACACACTCACACACACACACACACACACACACACACACACACACACATTCACCCACTACAGTATGTTAATTGCAAGCATCCATTACAACACTGTGGACAGGGTGTGAGCCACTGGCTGGTTCTTCTGATTCATGTGGATGGCAAATGAGTGAAAAGGAGAGGAGAGGGGAGGAGGATGGGGGAGGGGGTTGCAACAAACGAGTCCAATACTACCACATTAAAAAGTCCATTTGCAATTTATCATATCATTTCATCCATTGCTCTGAGCTCTTTAGCTTTTCCCATTGATCTTTGGTCCCTGGCTGGTCAGTTGCTTTCAGCTTAATGCATCTCACCGCACATGTGGTGCTGAAGCAAGCTATGCAGGCATCAGGGAATGTATAGCTGTGGGTTCAAATCAGAACATTTGTATTAAACATGAGGTCCATTTTGCATACAGTGCAGGCATCTGGACGCATAGAGGTTCACTGGATACATTTGTCTCTATTAAGGGGCCTCCCCACCTTCAGAGTCTCTTTGATCTTATTTGTGTTTGGGAAGCTATATAAATTACATATAGATATATAAACTGGGCCATCAGTGCTACCTGCACATACTCATTCAGACCCAGTCAAATTATAAATGACGGCGTCTGAGCTACTGATTGTCAGTGGTTATTAGCTGAGGCAATAACAGTATTTGACCATTTCCTCAGAACACAGGGCAAAACTCACACAGTACTCAAGAAGTGATCTGGCAATGTTAGCTTTATCAACATGTAAGTTAGTGGTTATGTGTGAATGTGTGTGTTTGTGTGTATCCACTTTTATGGTCATTCCCATCTTCGTGAGTTTTCTTGAAGCTGAATCACACCAAAGCACAAGAAATCATACGTTTTTTTTTACAGGTCAGCAGATGCTGGATCTTACTGTCTTCTTAAGTCTTACTGGTTCAAGGCTAAGAAACAGTGATGAAGATTAACAGCGTTATATCATCTTTTAAACCCCAAAACAGAAAGAAAAAAACATGTACATTGCATATACATTTGGTTTAACATCTCAAGTATATTACATAGTTTATTCATAGTTTCTGACGTCGTAATGGGACCACCATTGTCCCTAATCGTCAGATGTTTCCACTCTGGGTAAACATGCTTACTAATCCCTCAGGTCGCTCCAACCTAAGTCAGCACCACACTGGACCATAACACAAGCACAAGGCCTGTTTCCCAATCTCCCATTGATGTGTTGTGAAGGAGTGGCTTTGGATGGTTCTGAGAAAAAGGGCTGGGAGGGTTCTGAAAGAAAGGGCTTGGAGGGTTCTAAAAGAGGGTTCTGAAACAGGGGTCTTTGGAGGGTTCTGAAAGAAAGGGCTGAGATTTCAGATTCTATCATCCTCCTACTGCTGGTTTCTCCAAAATTGCCTTCCTTAGCTTTAAATGTCACACGCATCAGTCAAACTGAGTGCAAGGTAAAACCCAAATGGGTACATCTGTACATAATAACGATTAAATTAATGAGTTGGATGTCAATTAAACCAAGAACACTTGAATAACCAAATAAACCTGATGAACCATGAATGCATCACACACAGAGTGTGAGTGAGACAAAGATTTGAGAGAGAAAGAAAGAAAGATAGAGATGGAGAAAAAGAGGGGGGAAGAGAAAAGAGAAGCAGCAGCAATGAGAGTGAAGGAAAAGAGAGGAAGAAAAGAAAGGAGAGAAACAAAAGGAGAGACTGAATGATACAGGATATATGGGTTTTAATGTCAGAACCGCTCTGTGCATTTGCCACAGACCAACAACAGAGTCAGGGTTGGCTAGGAGAGGTGCCAAAGACACGCTGTTTGGTTTGCGTCACCAAATGAAAATCAGGTCAGAAATACAGTCATGGGCAGATACTTTAGATGGTAATGAAACCAAAATCTAGTCAGATATACAGTCATGGGTAGATACTTTAGATTGTAATAACTGCTGCAAACTGCTGCCCATATCACAAGGATCAATTCAAGACCAAACACAGATATACTACATTCAGACATGTTTGTAGCTACATAGCTTAGAAGCCACAACCACCCTGAGGTTCTCTCTGTGAGAATGGGAAAGGTTGTACCAAGCAGCCAGGTGTTAAAGCAATGCAGGATATGGTCAGGAGTTAAACGGTGACGAGGCTATGCTGTGTTTGAGAGCACTCATGGGGGTTGCTGTAAATGCAAACAATGGAGGTTTACTGGTGTGAGAAGATCAGAGAGAGAGAGATATCCTCTGATAAAATGCCATTTGGCCTTCATAACATATCATAACAAATCATAACCCAACGCCAATCATGAATAAACTTGACAGCTCAAGGAACTATTTTCCCATTTCATTATAAAATGACCTTTTGTGTTTTTCACTTTGTCTTTCAACTGGCATTCATTTCGCAGATGCTGTTGTCTTCCTACATGTTAAAGTAATTCCCTGCAACGCTATAAATGTTTTAGCCCTCATTGACATGTGCAGTGAGTTAGGTACTCTCAAGTGAAGAGCAAATAAAGCCTTGTTTAGAGAGCAATAATGAGCCCCAGACATGTAGATTAGATGAGATTAGATTCAACTTTATTGTCGTGGCACAGAGTACAAGCACTGAGGCAACAAAATGCAGTTAGCATCTCACCGGAGATGAGCAGCATCTCCAAAACACAAACTCCAGACAGGTGGACAAAAGCCCCCGCTCCCTGGCTGTTTGAAGCGCATCAGCACTGCCTCCCGAAGCGCCTCAAAGAAATGCGTCTTAGTTCACGCCTGCCGAGGCAGAAAGAAGACGCTCTGATCCCTGAGGAATAAACAAGTGGCCGATGTTGCATGAGGTCAGAGGGGATTAAAGCAGGCCTCCGAGGACAGCAGCTACCCATTCAAACGTGTGTGTGTGTGTGTGTGTGTGTGTGTGTGTGTGTGTGTGTGTGTGTGTGTGTGTGTGTGTGTGTGTGTGTGTGTGTTTAAGGAAGGCCTCCAAGGACAGCAGCTACCCATTCAAACGGCCTCCTCTCCCCCGAGAAGGAAGGAAATCAGTGAAACAGGACATGTATTTATCCCGGAGCCTGGTTTGAGGCTTTAGCATCACATTTGCCTTAAAGGGCGGCTGTGAGAGGATGGGCTGCCATCTTTTTCTAAAGCCCCGGCGGTCACTGCCTGCCTTTGGTGTTGAGCCATTAGCCATTCAGAGTTGAAGGAGTGTGTAGATGTGTATCGAGAGCTGGTGGCATTGATATGCTCCGCTTGAACTAACATTTACATTTAATGCCCCAGCCCAATCTCAACACAAAGAGATAGAGAGAGAGAGCGTGTCAGAGAGAGAGAGTGTCAGAGCGAGGCAGTCAGAGACCGAGCAATAGAGAGTCAGAGTAAGCAAGAGGGAGAGACAGAGCAAGAGAGAGAGAGAAAGAGAGAGAGAGAGAGCAAGAGAGAGAGAGAGATTCAGGGTGAGCGAGAGGGAGAGAGAGAGAGCAAGAGAGCACACAAATTAAATTCACACTGTATTTCTGTATTGTATTTCTACCGTTTGTCTTAGAATTAAGTAGCCTTGGAGAAACCCAAAAGTTCCAGTTTCTAAAGCTAAGATGAGACTTTGCATTTAAATAAAATCAGTGTGGGAGTCTCTGTAGCAGAGCAAGCAGGGGGCAGAGGAGGCGACTCCCCTGGGCCCTCGGTCACAGAAGGGCCCCTCTTGAACGTGTATTTATGTTGTTTAGTTGAATGTTTTAAATAACGTTTTTTGTGTCTTGATTGGGGCAAAAAATACTTACCAAAAAAGTCAGATTCGGACCATTTCTGTCTTCTATCGTTGATTTCACCCCCTTAATAGGGCTCCCACCATCCCAAGCCCAATGTACAGTTTTACAATCTTTAGGTTTCACAAATTCATGCATCTTCAAGGATTTTCCTCAATTGCTGGTTGCAATTTTTTTCTTATTACCCCAATATTTCAGCAAAAAGCAGACATGGATTATCTACGATTCATTTTTATGTTACTCAAAATCACAGCAATTTTCAAGGATTCCTGCAGCAAATTCGGTCACTTTTGCCCGCAGCAATCACAACAAACCCTTGAATATAGTCAGGGAACCATTTAAACTCAATACCAATATTTCCCATATGAAAAGGGATCTCTGCACAGCATCCATCTTTATAGCTGTGCCTACGCATCTGTTTTCTCAACAAAGATAGTCTGTCATTCAAATTAAGCTACATTGGCAAAAATAAGTTCAGTATTTTCTGCAACTATTTAAGCAACCTCATCTTACCTCTGCCTTGGACCTAACATTGAAAGAGGCAATGCTTAAAGTCTACTGGATTCCTAGTTGTTATTATCATATGGGCAACTAGAAAGCACAGGAGACAGCAGCACCTGTTGAAGCACTGGCTTCTAAATGAGTTAGTCAGCTAGCTAGCTATCATCAGCTAGCAAGAGTGGAGGTTTTCCCCGTCATTAGCTACCGCGTGCTTACATTATTGTCATTGCTGGCGATATTGAAAACGGGTGGACTAAACTGGCTCTGTATAGTGTTTTGAGAGATGGTCAGTATTTACAACTTATGACTCTAACAAATCTTGATGTTTGCTAAAAGAAAGACCAGTTGGCCAGAGGGAAGGAAGGGAGGTGGGTTGAGTTGAGTTCACTTGTCAGACATTTAGTCCCCTTGGTGAGTTAGTTAGTGGTTACTGAAATCAACCTGTATGTTACACTTGCTTATGAAGTGTATCCAATTGCTGTTATTTTTGGAAAATATAGCAGGGCTGCCCATGACTCATGCAAATGATGCCGCGCTGACTGCACCCATCTGCCACCCTTCCCTGCATTAAATCCTTATATATTAGGCCTTGTTTACCATACTAAAACACAATGCATTTTGAGCTCAACAGCAGCTGTGTGTAGAGCTTTTTAAAGTAAAGTGAATGTGTATTTCTAGTTTTAGTCAGATTATTGTCAGTGTAGTAGATCCATATGGCTATGGGGCAGTTCTCGGCTGGCAACCCATCATTAGAGGGAGGGTCCTTGTAGTGAAGGTCCTGCCGGAATGTCACAAAGCTGAAGCAACAAAAGTTCCTGACCGTGGCTGTGTAGTACGTACATGTCAGGGGAAAAAGGGGCATTGCGTGGCCCTGAGGGCACCATGAAAAGAGTTGCATCCACTGGCTCCCAATTACATTTCTGCTTGACTGACTCTCTAATGTTTGAGCCCATTTTGTTGGGGCTGCCAACAGGACTACTGGCATCTTCTGCTGTTGTTTAGGTGGCTTAGGGGAACTGCATACATCCCAGTTGTTAAAATAGGAACTAATGATGTCTTCCTTTACCTTACGTACAGCCCCTTGGCCTCTATTGTCAGTCTCCCTGCAGTCTGCCTTTCATTTTGAGACCCCTGCTCTAGGGTGACCAGACGTGCTCCGCCGGGACCCCAGGATCCACTTACCTGGTTTGAATGAATAGTGCCCTGGTCCTCCCTTGCCCAGGGAAGGCTGTGACATCATCTCAGGAGTAGTTAATCGCTTGTCTGGATGACAATTCAAAAGCTGAGGGATGATTGTAGAGGATCCCATATGGAGTTGGGGCAGTTCTCAGCTGGCAACACACATTAGAGGGAGGGACGAGCTGATTGCTCATTACTTATTTAAGGGTGGTTTCTCCCCCTTGCGTCACACCTGTGCGTCCGTGTTCTCCAGAGCTGAATCGCTCATGGAAGTGAATGACAATTACACCCGTCTGGCATCTCACTCCCTTACCTGACCACACATGACCTCGCTTATGGCTCCACGGCTTCTTCCCCTCCTCTGGGTTTGTGTACCTAGACACTGACCCATGAGTGTGACCTAGGCCAGCTGCTGTTCTACCCTATCCTTTTTGCTTTGTGTGGATTCTTGTTGCTGCTTATTTTCCTCCTTGTTAGCTGGGCTAACTGGTGGCATCCCCACATATCAAAGGTCAACAGGTCAAAGGTCAACCGGTCCTTGTTCACCTTCCCCACATCTTGTAACAGGTCAACTGGTATTTAGCGTGATTTAGCCTCTGGGGATCGCACCTGTTTCCAGTGACTGTAGGAAGCCTGAATTCCTGCTGTAGTGCACTGACTGGTTGGGGGGATGATTAACTACTAGACATCCTTTTCACTGTGTGTGTTTGTATGTATTTGTGTGTGTGTGTGTGTGTGTGTGTGTGTGTGTGTGTGTGTGTGTGTGTGTGTGTGTGTGTGTGTGTGTGTGTGTGTGTGTGTGTGTGTGTGTGTGTGTGTGTGTGTGTGTGTGTTGTGTGTGTGTGTGTGTGCTGCATCTTACTTACTGATCCCTCACATCTCACAATTGCAGTGTAGTGCATGGCTTGATTAATCATCGACGCACTTGAGTGGTTGTGTGCACTTGTAGTGCCTCTAGTGGTGTGTAGTGGTAGTAATATTTCTGTATCTGGTGAACATGGATTAACTCTTGGAAGTATGAATAGCCTCACTCATAATGGCTGACAAATAAAACCAAACAGGCTGACTGCTGAGAGGCGGACAGTCAGGTTGTAGACAAGATTAGTTGACTTAGCCACAACTATCCCTAGGAATGGGAGGGGTGCCAAACACACAACAAGTTCTGATTGAGTAAAAGTTAAAGGACGTAGTTAGTTCTAATTGCCCATAATGAACAGCCATCCACAACGAATTGGGAGAAACTAGTTTCCTTAAAAAAAAAAAAAAAAAAAAAAGACAGACCAGCGTTCATCCGTGGACCATCTTCTTTTGTGGTTTACAGACCGCAATAAACTTCAGATCTATACATCCAGCATCTTGACTTCTGATTGTGAAAGTTGCTCTTTTCTCTGCAACATAATGCACATTGATAGCACTGCCTCATTGGGGAGCTCAGGAAATAGTGACTGCTGGAATTTCTCTTTTCAGGTTGAGTTTCTCTTTTTGTATATTCCTTAATCAAATTTTTTTTAAATAATAAAGCATTGTATTTAACTATTTATTACACCTACAGCTCCTCCCAGTTGACTGTTTACTGATCAATTAAATACATTTCTAGTTCAGGGCTAATTACGTTGTCTCTGGTCTATTTCTTGTTGAGCCTGCTTTATGTAGCTGAGGTGGTAGAGTGAAGGGTAAGAATCTCTATACCTCTTGGTTGCATTAGGAAAGCAACGAAAATGCACTAATTTGTTTCCTAAAAATGTTCTCCTGAGTATTATAGTCCTACTCTGACTCATGCTGCCTCAACCATGTTGTAGGCCTACAGATAAGCATAAATGCTTAGTAATCAAACACTTGAAAATGATATTCCTCATTACCCATACTAATAAGGTATTCTGGCTAAATTCTGCAGTGTTGTATGACTGATAAACACTGCAGTCTAGGACTCCCTATTCCTCTCCCCATCAACCCTGGCTCTTCTTCTTTTTGTATTACTCATCTGCTCTCCCTGGTCCCATGCCCCTCTCCCTCTCTCTCTCCCTCTATCTCTCTCTCTCTCTCTCTCCCTCTATCTCTCTCTCTCTCTCTCTCTCTCTCACTCACTCATAAGACTCATAGTCAAAATGTGAAGAGATCTTTCGAAAACAACTCTAGAACCAAGGGTCTTGACTGGTTGGCAAAATCTGTTGCTACAAAGGAGCACCTGCCACCACGTCAGCATGGCTGGCTCCTTAAATGCCTCTGTTAGCACACGCAGCAGGAGGGGTTAAATATGAACAAGGGTACAAAAGCTAAATTTAAAGCAGATCACCAGGGTGTCTTCAGGCCAACACAAATACTAACGTCTGGTAAAATCCACAAAGGCCAAATCTGTAGCTCGAGGAGAGCTCACCGCGGCTTCCCTGCTCACCGGTGAGGTAAGGGATGTGGGAGGAGGGCGAGTGTAACCATCACTCCCTTCGTTTAATTAAAACTAACGACTCTAGGTGCCGTTGGAAGCCGCGGAGAGGAGCGGCCGGGCGGCATGTTTGTGCTGCTCGTTCGAATTCATTACAAGCACCATTCATTCTACTTAAGAACCTCCACAGCATCGTTTCAACACCTGACACGCGTAGCATGCAATTTTTTGGGGGGGAAGTGATATAAATGCAAATGAAATGACGATGTGAATAATGTGAGGGTAGGAAATTGTGATGGAGACGGCCAACCTGTTTTACGCAAAGCGCCCCCAAATACGTGGCGCCAACCATGTGCTAAACATTATTCACTGTATCCTGTAACATTTGTCTTGATCTCTTGGTTATTTCATCGTGTCATGCATTACGCTTTTTCAAACAGCCTTTTACCGTTTGGGAAAACCATTAGAATAGGTCAGTATACCTCCATGTTCGCATGAACATCATATGGAACGTGCATAAATGGTTTATGGTCCAGTGGCCCCTGGCGTGAACGAGGTCAAGATGGGATCATAGGGTGATGTGAAAAGATAATCATGTTTGTTTTTTTTTAATTATGGGAAATGCACTGCCTGTGGGTGAGCTGTGCTAGAACGCGATTGTGTGTCCAACTCAATAATGACACAATCATTAGTGTCAGTTAGTACTAAGTATCCCCAGGTGAGGAATGAGATGTAGGCCCAACGAAGTATATTATTGGGTTTATTAGAAAAAACATTTTTGCATTATTTACATACAAGCAATTATGAAACTATTTACACAGAACCATTTGAAAAAAAGAGTTTACAGAACAAATACAAAACTAAGGTACAAAATAATTTAAATAGAAGGCTACAAAAGTAAAATCAATATCAATATTTGTCATTGACTACTGAATACGAAAATGAGCAGCAAGAGTACTACGAGAGACTATGGCTCAGGTAGGCTAGATACATTCCATAAGAAGGTTCCTGGGACAAGTGGTTAGGCAAGACTCCTGAGCCGAATTTGAAAGCAACAAACAACCATGAAAAGGCAGTCAGTTCCAGTGGTTGAGTTTGAAAGGAACTGGCTGCCGATAACAGTCTTCGAATTCCACTGTTGGGTTTGAAAGAAGCGCTATCAAATAGTAAGTGAGCCTGGTCCGTGACGGGAAAGTCTCGACAGCCGGTTCGATGCCAGCAGTTCTTAGAACCTGCAGCAGAATCCCCAGCCCCTGTTGCCGCAACAGTTCCTGCAGTATCGGCACAGAGACATGTGACTCTGACGTTTTGTCCTGAACAGTGCCTTTGAAGAGAACCGAGAGGATAGATGTTAAGCAGGTTCACTGGGCGCGATGACGCGCCAACACGTCAAAGTAAAATGTGATTTCAGTATAATTCAGGTCCTTTAGCAAAAGCGCAGGGTCCACAATTTGCATGAGGAAGACGTATTGTGTTTAGCTATTCATTGAGCCTCTAGAATTACATACCAGGGAATTCGTGACTTCTGGTGATGTCACTGCAAGATCCTGCATTTCAGCCTCAGGTTTCCACGTTTCACCGGTCTGCACCTAAGCATGGATGACGAACTGGGTTAAGGCCTATTCCACAAGACACAATCTAATGCATTAAACGTTATTTTTTTATGCAAAACTGTATGACAATTGGAATAATGCAAAGTAATTTCAACTTACCTCAGAGAGAGGAACAGCAGCGCTGCTTAATATGCAAATACAAGCGAACACTACCGTGACAGCAATAAGTGTCGTGAAAGGCTTCATTTTTTGTTCCGATTGTGTCTTCAAGGTTTTGAATTGAATTGCGTGACTGTAGGTCTCGTTTGTCTATCTTTGTCTCGTTTTCTATCTTGGCGTGTATCTGCTATTTTCTTTTGTCCCCGTTTTGAATATCCGTAAGATGTTATCAAGGTCCCAGAAAGTTTAGAATTGTCGGTTGCAGTTGAAGTTTTTCTTTGTCATACTTGCTTGAGTGACCCACACCGGTATTTATGTCCATTTGGACACCGTTACCTCTTCCCCGCCCTCTGGAGTTGCGCGACCTCTTCTCGTAATCTATTGCTCAACTCCGTTTGGGAATTTTCGACTCATCTGAAATATCTCGCCTGCCAAATTCAGCCAACAACATAGCTAGAACATACATGTTGTAATTATAACCTATTTCACTATCAAAGCGCCGAATAAATTACACTGACGTCAGAAATGGAATCCCTAGAACAGGGTGACACATGTAGACTCTGGATCATTGATCTTATTTTTTGTGTCGTTCAGTTAGTGGAGAGCATCTACATAGGCTATCTACAATCTACATATAAATTAAGTAGCGCCAGACCCCTATTAGCATTTACATTTTTTTTTTTTTATCTTTGGGAAACTCCTGGGTAAATTCCAGGCTTGACCTACATTAGGTCAGTGGCTGCTCACAGTTCCTCTCTCCTGCTGACATTGGAAATTCCTCCTCCGGAAACGAATAGCTCAGGCGTGTACTGATTGAAAGGAGCGCACCGTTTAACACAAGTAATATAATTATAACCTTTCTTACGAAATAATTATAGTAACATTTTTAATACCTTAATTGAGGAATTATATGGAAGGAACCTGGCGTTTCAAAGACCCAGAGACTCAACGCCAGAGGAGAAATTAATTGAGCTCTATGAAGTCATATTGAAGGAAGGAGCCTGACACAGCCCTCCTCACTGCAGTGTATAATTCTCTTAACTCAAATGGCCATACAGCTGAATAGCATGGCCTAGAGTCCATAGGGCTCTACACGTGTTAACAAGTTTGATTGGATTCTGATTTCCACTTAAGGTGTACAGCCACAGATTCATGAATCCACACTGAGCTTTTTTTTTTAAAGCCTACATTGTCACAAATAAACATACAGCATCATCTGAAGAGAGGGTTTCCCTTGCACACCAATAGACATGTGATAATTACAGGTTGTAGACAACATTCACCTCTTTGTATAACACGTTTAAATTCATGTTGACACATGGCATTGACATTCGACATTCAGTCTGGTATGACTGACATTCGTGGCATTTGGTGAATAGTAGGGTACATGACAACTTAAATTACACATTTCACAAATGCAAATGTCAAAAAAAATCCTTGTTGATACGACCAGGGGCACCACTAGAAATGTTGGGCCCTTTTAAATAATATAATACTGCACCCCCACTACCCACACTCCCACGCGGGCTGCAGTTGCTGTAAGCTCACCCACAAAACCAATTTGATGACCTGAAGCTTGATAGTTTACCTTTGTAGGCTGGCAGCGCGAGTGAAGTCTAGTGGTAATTTCCTTATACTGTCACTGATAGTTCACGTATGGAGAGTCACAGGTACATGAAAGGTATGTCTCACTAGTTCACACTTTTGTTCTAAACACAAAGGCACAGACCTACTGTAAACCCAGCTAATACATTTCACCATTAGGTGTCAGAATTTAGCAAACATAGAGATTTACCCTAGCTTTAGCTAATAGGTAAGTAGAAGAAAATTAGTCTACGCCTTGCTGCTGCAAACGTCTTCAGTAAACATAATTGTAGTTCATCCACTCCTCTCTTTCATTTAGTGATTCACTAGGCAACAGGCTGTTTGATGAAGACCTATTTCATTGATATAAGAATATATATAGGACTATATGATGCATGAAATGCACTTACACAGTGTAAATGTTCATTTAATAGAATTCAGGAAATTCAAGTAAAAACTAAAAATATGAATCTTATTGAATTAAAATTAAATTAAGTAAAAATTAAGATATTTTCAATGGACCATTGGCGAAGGCACCAAGGCCAGAGGGGTGAGACATAAAGGCCAACTGGATTGTTTTGCCAACAAATAAAGCAATAAACCACACCAAATAATTGTATTATGTGTAGATTTCCATTTGAAAAAATATTAATATATTTTTAATGCAATGCAATTTTAATTACTAACTGATTTTTGCTAATTACATTGGTCATTATGTTCTATGACAGCCCTTAGAGTCATCCTAACTCAACCCCCCACCCCCACCCCCCTACACACACATACACACCAAAATAACTGTATTATGTGTAGATTTCCATTCGAATTTTTTTTTTTTAATGCAATGCAATATTAATGACTAACTGATTTTTGATAATAACATTGGTCATTATGTTCTATGACAGCCCTTGGAGTCATCCTCCACACACACACTTATGGCGCCTCTGGCTATGACCATGTCATAATGATCAAAACATGTCCTGACTGTGTATGCGCCAGTCTGTCTCATTCAGTGATAACCCTGTGACAGCCATTATTGACACTGGGCAAGCAGAAAACCACTGTCAACAGATGAGTGAAGTCAATGCCAATGAATGAGTCCTGATTGGCGTCAGGTCAGAAATACGTGTTCCTGCTAATTTCTGTCCTGGCTCGTGGATATCAAAGCAAACATCTAACATATAATTTCATCGCCTTTGCGCTTGCTCCAGGGAGGTTCAGGCCCTGGGCTCTGTAAAGACAATGTTGTTGTTTTTAGCACTATATAAATTAAATTGAATTGAAGTTAATTGATTTGAATTGAACTGAACTGAACTGAGCTTGAATTGAATTGAATTGAATTGAATTGAATTGAATTGAATTGAATTGAATTTAATTGAATTGAATTGAATTGAATTGAATTGAATTGAATGGAATTGGCTAGACCAGACCAGACCAGACTTAAGTGTTTGGTACAGCTCCTAAGGGTGTTTTTCCTGTTTACAGTTAGTAACCTATATTTAACCAAATATGAGTTAGATAGCAATCTTTTATGAGGTCTAAATTAAAATATTAGAGTATTGTTTTAAAGACCACAGTTCGATTTAATAAAAGTAACATGTAGGGCTTGACAAATATTGCGGTGAAAAAAAAATCATACCTCCTCTTTAGGGCCACATGTCGGCCTAGGTTATTTGGTAAAGTAAAGAATTTATAATAAATAAAAAATATTGCATTTTATTTGTATAGCACACTTTCACAAACAAAGATGTCTCAAGGTGCTTAAAGTAAATCACAGTGAGATCGTGACTGTTCTTCAATATATACATGCACAGAAGTGTGGACAGCACTATCAGTGAGAAATCTGAGCAAACACAGCCAGGCTCCACTGTGACGGGTGTTGTGCAGAATGGGCGCCACTCTACCCCTCTCTCCCCGTTTCGCGGTGTGGGGCAATGACCTCCCGATTTCTCTCCCCCTCCCTCCTTCCTTTCTTCTCTACTCGCTCATTTGTACCCACATGTGAATACACACTCGAACGTTCATTCTGTTTGTGTCTCGCTTTTGTTTTTCTAACATTCGCAACTCTCTGACATGTGATGCTGTCACTCACAATGCCCTCCAGAACTGCCACTCAAACACTTACTAACCTATTTGGTGATGAGTTTATATCCTACTTCAAATGATACGCTCAGGGCCTACCATTTAGCCTATATGTTAGAAGGGATAACCAGCCTTATTACTACATAATATGGATTGATGACCCAGAGAGAAGTTAGAAATGTTTAAATGTTTTAAACAAGTTTAACTATTTGATAAAATGAAAATGTTTAACTATTCAAATCTAGAAATAATGTTTAAAAAAATCTGATGGGCTTTAAAATGCAGGTAGTATGTGAACGTCTCAACATAGGGGGTCCCTATCTTTTTTTTGAATTGTCATGAAAAGTTTGGAAACCACTTAATAACACATACATACATATGCCCACACAGGGCGCACCATACACACACACATATGAAAAAGATTAAGTTGTTCCTCTTAAACTAGGGCAGCTCATACACCCTCCTCACCATGTACTCATTAAAAAGGAGCTTGCAGAAGCGAAGACAGTAATAGACACTTGAGTTCAAAGAGCACCTTCCAGTAGACAACAATGTCAAGTCTGCTAGACTGAGGCCTATGTTGGGTCCCTCTGGAGTTAATATTATGCCTAAGTAAATCAGAAAGCAGAACACATTTCCTCTTTGAAACAGTACCACACCCAATGTGAGTTATCTGAGATTTTTTTTTTTTACATCTGTGTATTTTGCAGAGAGTTTCCTCAAATGTAAACCTACAATACAGAAACTGTGTAAAAAGAGCTAACCCTTACCATACAGGAATTCATTATAGGCATTAAAATGATAAAGGTGCCGTACATTTGGCTGTTTCTATGTTTACACGTTATGTGAGAGTAACACAAAATACTAAGGAAGTTTCTTTTGAGCTTATCTTTAACATGAAGCGTCTGTTTAAGAAAGCTCAAAATGTTATCTTCAAAGATATGTCCTAGAGGTATCAGCATGGCAGGCCACCTTGAGGTGAGACTCCAGTTATTGCCCCCTGAGGACTGGGCTCTTCTGAGGCAGACTTGTAAAACTACACAACCTTCCAAGTAAGTATGGCATGTCTTTTTTACTGTTTAAGCTTAATGCCTTGAGTTTTGTGACGACCTTCTGTCAGTTTCCTTGGCCACGACAGTTTATACTAAAGGCTGAAACTGAAGACATGTGTGGGTGTTGTGTGTCTGTGGCTCGCTTTTATCATGTGTTTAAAAAAAAAATGTACTCCCTCGGATGGCAGGAGGAGAAAAGAAGGGAGCCTTCTGGACCATTTTGACCTTGGTGAGCACAGCAAGCACACTCCAGAGCATCGAAGTCTGTACTCAAGGTGCTTTGCATCAAAAGCACCTCAATGATCTTTCAAAAAAAAAATATATATAATCCATTGTTCAGCATATTTCCCCGAGTCTCACTCCATTTGTGTGAGGAGCAGGCCGTACAAAAAAACTAAATGCTCAAAAGATGGCACCTTCAAAAGTAAACATGAAAACACCTCCTGCAGTATAACACAGATGCCAAGTCTAGCCTGCACAGCACAGTTTGAAGTCTGTTTCTTATTCAACACAGGTCCTTGGGCTGATGGCACACTCTGTACGTTTTAGTTACATCATTCCTTAATGTGGGGAGGAATGTGGTAGTAGTCGGGTTTTAGTTGTTATGTAGTGATAACGCCACACACAGATGAGAGGCTTTGGTGCATAAAGGTGTACGGATGTATGTATGAATAAGTTATACCTAATAGGGAAAGGAATTCTGCGCACAGTCGAGCAGACTCCTCTGTCCCTCTACTGGGACTAGAGCACAAACTGGTGGCCTACGCAAGCAGGCTTTACACCCGGCTGAGGTGACAGAAAATGGTTGTGCTTTAACTGTCTTTGGTATTAGTAACACTAACTGGGAGGGGAACACATTAACTCCCTCTCTCTCGCTCTCTCTCTCACTCACACACACCGACACACACACACACTCGCATGCACGCATTCACTCACTCACCCACACACAATAGGGACTTCCGACAGTGCCAGTGTCTCGGGTGCATGTCTGTCTCTTTTGAATGAAGGCGAGGGGTGCGGAGACAAAGCTGTGAAGATTGAGGATTTGTCAGGCAAATCACGTTCAGGAGACGGCAGTGTGAGTTTGAGAAGATCCAAGGATCCAACGCCGTTTCGGGAGCGAAACAGAAGGAGGTGGCAGATTCTTCACTCCGTCTCAGAGCTTTTCTTTAATGAGATATAGAACAGATCAGGTGTGTCGCCCCATGTCACTGTACTGCGTGGTGTATGGCTGCTTTCGGGTGTGGGGTGTAAATTATAGGGGGGGGGGGAAAAATCCCATTTGTTGTCATGGAGGGAAACCACAGTGGAGCACGAGAGGCGAGAGTTAACGTAGATCGAGGTCAAAATAGATTCCGCTGGTGGTATTGATCCATGGGCATTTTGTATCGAGAGACAGAGAGGGAGAGAGGGAGAGAGGGAGAGAGAGAAAGAGAGAGGGAGAGAGAGAGGGAGAGAGGGAGACAGAGAGGGAGAGGAAAAGCTCTATGATGTCCCAACTGCCTGGCCGTTGGAACACAGGTTCAGAGATCAGGCACTTCAAACAGAGCAGGGGACATTCAGACGCCTGCCTGTGTGCTCGTCTGGCGGCTAACAGACGGGCCAAAAAAGAAAAAAAAAAGGAGGGATGACGACTGAGGGATAAAGGGGTGGGTAGGGAGAGCGCTGAGAAAGAGAGACAAAATATGACGGAAGAAAGGTGAAGATATGCAAGGATATGCAAACGATTTGGCCTAAACCCATGATAGAATCAAATAAATTGTCCAATAATTGCTCTGAAGTCTAGTCGGATTACCAATGTTTAGATGTGCTCATTGTGGTGGAAAATTAGTGTTTTAGTGCTTTATGTTATTCCCACAGACACCCAGTGTGTGCATGTGTGTCGAAGTTAGAGAGAGTGTTTGTCACCTGTCCCTCATAATACAGGATTCCACCGTATTGGGAAAAGAAAAGTATGCGTCCTGAATTAAATCTATAAGGGTCAAAATTTGTCCCATATTTTCATACACTTTGTTTCACATATAACACACTTGGTCTGCAAAGTGCTAAGAATAACAAACCATCGAGTCAACCCTAAGCAGTTAAACATACAAGTGGAGAAGAGAATTTCAGTGGTGACCTCCAGACAGACAAGCTCTGGCTCTGCGTGCTGTGTGAGACTGCCCATCACGTCAAGTCTCTCTCTCTCCCTCTTTCCCTGTCTCTCTGTCCCTCTCTCACTCCTTTTCTCTCTGTCTCTTTTCTCTTCCCCCCCCTGTCTCTCTATTTCCCTGTCTCTTTCTTTGTCTTTCTTTCCCCGTCTCTCTCTTTCTCGCTCTGTTTGTCTCTCACGGCTCCCGATCTCACTCGACGTTGACCCCTCCTGTGCCAGCTTCCACTCAGTCATTCTGAAGGGCAAAAAGTAGGCCAGAGTGACTGACTGACTGGACAGATGCTACGGAACCAAAGAAACTTCATTCTTAATGAATCTATTGTCTAATGGCTGTGGGGAACGCTTACTGATGATGTCCTTTTGTTTGGGATGGACGCCATGTTATTACCTCCGCCAAGGAGGTTATGTTTTCGCCCCTGTATGTTTGTTTGTCTGTTTGTCAGCAGGATTACGCAGAGACGCATGGACCGATTTCCATCAAACTTTGTGGGGAGATTGGGTAATATAATGGCAATAATTGATTAGATTTTCAGATGTCAAGGTCAAAGGTCAAGGTCACAAGGCGGAGGTTTGCATTCTCTGAATGCTCCCATTCTTGTCTTTGTGATGTTTTAGTCTGGTTTGTGACTAACCAACCAGTATTACAAATCCAAAGTCTAATACAAATACACTTGTTATTCAAGGGCTTTCGTTTATTTGTCAATAAAGCACTTAGGACCTGGGGAGGGGGGTTGACTAGGGGGTGTGGCTTGGTACCCCTTATTTCTGCCACATAGAAGGTGGCAACTGTAGTACTGAGAACTTTTCGGTGCCCTCACCACTATGCCCAGGTGTTTCACCCACAGTTTCTCTCATCTGGGTCAAAAAACCTACTCTCTTTGGGTTTGTTACAAGCTATCTTCATGTTGTTGATACACAGGCACTGTACTGTACAAGTAACCTCACAGTAACTTTCCATCGAACAATTAGTCATGCTATCACGAGCTGACAACCTACTAAAAATGTCAGAAAATGTTCTTGAACTTGTTCTTTACTGGGGTTCACTCTCCAGAAATTGGAATCTTAGTATCAAAAGCAATATATGCTTGTTTTTTTGTCTGACAAGCTACTGTATTTCTTCTTACCAGGCATTTTTTATGTTAGATTATTTCACTTGCTTCAAGCGTTTCCGTCCTCAATTATCAAAGGTATTATAACTTGTTACTGAGATTTTATTAGTGGGTCTGAGCAAGTAAATGCTTGAAACTAGAATTGCCATAATTATAAGGCTGTTTGATCACCATCGACCAAACTACAAAGTCAGAATCAGTGTGTAAGTGCAGAAGTGTACTTGTTTTCACACATTTTACTGTTCTGTTGGCAGATAATTGTGCTTATTTTAAGAAATATATCCCCCATTTTATCACTTTTTTTCTTGTTTTTGAAAACTGAACTTTTGCAGTGCAGCACGGCACCCTCCCTTGCCTTCTTCCCTGCCCCAAGCCACAAAGACCCCATACACTCCCTACCCGGTGACCTGATCATCTGCCTTTCTCCGGTGCCTTCGACACTATCCAGTTTACACTGTTGCATGAGAAGCACCAAAGAATGAATCTAGATGCTTCCACAACATTCTGGATTATTGACTACCTGTGGACAGACCAGTTAGTGCAGCTGAGGGGATGTGTGTCTGAACAGGTGTGTGTGTGAGGGGATGTTTCTGAGCAGGTTTGTGTATCTGAGGGGATGTGTGTCTGAGCAGGTGTGTGTAACTCAGGGGATGTGTGTCTGAGCAGGTGTGTGTGTGTCTGAGGGGATGTGTGTCTGAGCAGGTGTGTGTGATGAAGAGATGTGTGTCTGAGCAGGTGTGTGTCTGAGCAGGTGTGTGTGATGAAGGGATGTGTGTCTGAGCAGGTGTGTGTGTCTGAGGGGATGTGTGCCTGAGCAGGTGGTAAGCAGCACAGGAGCACCGCAGGGGACTTCACCCTGAGCACCTCAGACTTCCAATACAACTCAGTGTCCTGTCATCTGCAGACATGCTCAGATGACCCTGCAGTTGTGGGTGAGAGGTGGACAGTAAGCTGAGGATAGGGAACCGGTCGATCGATTTGTAGCATGGTGTGGTAACAACCACATCCTCTTAAATGTGACCAAGACAAAGGACATGGTTGTGGATTTTAAGAAGACCGGGACTTAGCTGAAGACTATTTCCATCCTGGCAGACAAGGTGGAAGTGGTGGGGATCCACAGATACAGTATATGGGGGTTCACCTGGACCACAGACTGGACTGGAAATGGATCACTGAGGCTGTCTACAGGAAGGAACGGAGCAGACTTTACTTTTAGAGAACGCTTAGGTGATGTTGCATATCTTTAATCAGTCTGTTGTGGCAAGTGCAATTTTCTTTGCAGCTATCTGTGGGGGCCACAGCATCCGAGGCAGATCTCTAAGAAACTGAACGAGCTGATAAAGAAGGCTGGCTCTGTGCTGAAGACTGCTCTGGAGCCCTAGAGTTGGTTGTGGAGAGAAGGATGTTGCATAAGCTGCTCAACATGATAGACTGAACACTACACCTCCCCCAACACAACCTACTGGTCAGACAACACTTCACCCACCCTACAGAACCTACTGATCAGACAACACTACACCCACCCTACAGAACCTACTGATCAGACAACACTACACCCCCCCAAACACAACCTACTGATCAGACAACACTACACCTCCCCAACACAACCTACTGGTCAGACAACACTTCACCCCCCCAACACAACCTACTGATCAGACAACACTACCCCCCCCCCCCCCCCCCCCCTCCAACACCACCTACTGATCAGACAACACCCCACACAACCTACTGGTCAGACAACAGACTGTCTTCAGTCGGAGGCTATTTCTGCTCTGCTGCAAAAAGGGCCGCCACAGGAGGTCATTCCTGCCCACTACAACAGCCGTCTACAATGACCCCCCTCTGTGCTGGGAGACCAGACTCCTGCAATGCACATTTTACATTCCATTTGCACATTAATAACAGTAATATTTTGCCTTCTATTCATTTCTTTTTTTATTTAATATAATTTAGTTATCTTTATGTGTGTGTGTGTGTGAGTACATATTTGCTATTCTGTGTTCTGTCTTTTTACCTACCTCATTGTGTGAAATGTCCCTTTGGATATAAATAAAGTTTTCTCTCTATCTGTGTGTCTGTCTGTCTAAAATCCTTTGCTGCTGTGCGCTCTAGTCTTCTGAAAGATAAAACTTGGAATAAGAGAATTTCCTCAGCAATTCACTACATGGTCCATCAGACATCATATCTTATAAAGCAACAATGCTGCATATGAATCATAAGAGCTTAACTCATCACACTCACCGTCTCAGTTCGTTGCTTGAGGAAAAGTGTGGAAGTAAGCGTAATGATTTGCTCATAAACATAGAGGAAGAGATTCAGTGTTTTAAATTTGATTGGTGGGACATATTTGATTGGTGTTGAAACGGACCTCAGATAAGCCGACTAAGCATGAAGACCACTATTGCATGTCACGCTCCGCTGCATGGTAATAAAAATGATATCTTCTTGGATGCACCAGGAGAGCACTTGAAGACTGCTGAGATCAATTTTGATCCACTTAAACAAAAACATCAGCAGTAGCCATTATTTATTTATCTGTATTTTTATTTGAACAGTCCATCAGAAAGAAAGGGCTGATGACGGGGTGTTTCATAGGATGTAGCTCTCAGTCAAGTTGAGCTCTTAAAGCAGCAATAAGGAGTTATTTTCCTAAACTAGCACGCCAACTTCCTAAAAGGCATGCAAAAACCCCAACAACAGCCCAGTTGACACTGATAGAAGCTTGCCAACACAAAACTAACTAGTGTCTTTTGGCAGTATAGCTGGCAATGTCATGCTGTGAAAGCTTATCTTCCATTTTTGCAAGGGGTTCCAGCCAGGGAACAAACTACATAGTGCACATCCTGGATGGCTAGTGAGGAAGTCACAGGTGTTTATTGGTCCTTCACATGACAATATATTATCAAAATTAATTTGAGGACGATACCAAAACCAGTTGCCTATAAAACCATACCTAAAATTGTTGCATAGTGTTACTTATGGACAATTTTTTTGGAGGTTTTACCTGCTATAAAAAAAGTATTAATATATATTTATATATAAATAAAAGAATGACAACATTTAATTTGAGTGCTGTCCTTGGTACCTCTGCCTCATGAGATATGTCCACCCTCTACCCACCCACTCCAATTAAAAACACACAACGACACAAAAGACTACGCTGAAGAGCTAAGCTGAATTTCAGGGGCACACAACTCCTGCTGTTGAGTGCTTTCCCCTCGTTTGAATGCGATGGAAGTGTCTGAACTCTGTACTTCATGATCTGTGATTGGTGGGGTACTAGTAGGGTCCTGTAATTGCCAAACGGTACAATGCCTTGCAATTTACACGCATTGTTGTAGCAATTACGTAGCCCTGCTTGTTATAGATAATATGGTGAGAGCTCTACATTGTGTGGACTCCAACAGTGTGTGCTGGTGTTATGGGCTTAGCTGAGCTTTCCTCTTTCTTCACCAACCCAAAATGGGAGATAGAAAAGGGAACAAAAAAAACATCATAGACCTCACTTGTCTAACAGGCTTGGATTTCTATCCCTCCAAACCGACACCTAACAACTTATTACACTGCGCTCCTCACTGTACAGGTTTCTCTTTGAGGGCTTTGATGTGTGAAGCTAGTTAAAGGTGAGAGAGGAAAAAAGCGAAGAGAACTTTTGAACTGTGACCCTCCTAACAAGCCTGAAAGGAGGACTGTTAGCGCTACGGATGTTGAAGTGATGCACAGCAAACTGTTAGGTGCCCTGATAATGTCGTTCAGAGGATGAAGACAAAGCGACTGGGAGAGTTTCGTAACAGTCTATGCATTTAATCTTAGCCATGTAATAACTGAAAGGATTTCAGATGTAACAGGAGACATTGCAGACTTTTTTTTCTTTCTTAACATTTCCTTGCAAAGATCAACTGAGTAGAAAGGAGTTTATTTTTTCTTTAAGAAAAGCACCACAGAGTTCTCCTCTGATCTTCCATACTGAGATGGTGGATGATAATGATGAAGTACCAAACATAAAAAAAAATTGGTTTCTGTTCTTCGTTTCAATTTTCAAAAGATAGTGGAACATCCCCCCCCCCCCCCCCCCCCCCTAGATACCACAGTGTTGGGTATGTGGAACAGAACAATGATGACAAAAAACAACGATCAACCAGTTGAAACCTAATAAGGACAAATGATCATTTTAAACATCATCAAATGAAACAAATCATAATTAACTAAAAGAACTGACATCAGTAATGTTTAACAGAATTAAGCTAAAGAGACACAGCAAAGCCACATACATTCTTCACAAACCAGCCATGATTACTCAGAAACCATATTGACCTTATACATATAATACTGAAGGGCCTCAACGCTCAGTATTTGACAGATCAGGGGTTTTTCCTTGATCCTTAAGTTCCCAAAGTGAAGTCTAATTTTCTTTGCATATTTAGGAGCGGAATTCAATCAAGAATTTTGGCATCCCCAATGTTCTCAGTGAGACTGAAATGTCCTTGAAATACCCTCTCGGTCTTGTCGCCAGTGTGTTACCTCATGCGGTAAAGAGATTGTCTTGTGCACCCTAGATGTGTTTTGACGAAAAACTACCGAGAATAATAATTCAGACATTTTAATTTTGACAGCTTTGCCAGCATTCTCAGCACAATGAAAAAATTAAAAAATCTTCCTTCATGACAAGAAATCAATTGCTGTTATCCACAACACCCACCACGCCCCTCCTCTCATGCTGGTTAAATATGCTAGGACATGTCTCATTGCTATTCTAAATGCTTTCAAATAAATACAAATATAATCCATTTATTTCCATGTAAAACTGTTGATGATGGTAATAAACCAGCTTTGGTCACATTTAACACATCAAATCATACTGGACGACAGACACTGTCTCCAAAGAATCTCAAATTTGGGGTAAAACATAACAATATTATTGGTATTACTCTAATGTAAAAGGTATTCCTTCTCCTCCACCTCCTCCTCCCAAACTCAACTTTCAGCTATGAGGTCTGCTTTTACTGATTATCACGTATTTGCCCAGAGGTCATTCACGCCATACATGTCAAAGAAACCTGTCCTGTTACAGCACTACACTGAACCTCTATAATCAATGAATTCATGACTTAATTAATTGCCTCATTCATATTTCAAAAATGGTGCAAATTCATTGATTTTAAACCAACATTGTCATACATTTTTTTTTTTTTTAAACTCTGCTTCACGTTTGGCATGGCACCACTGTTGAACAATGAACTATCTAAGAGTTCCCGGGGTTCATCAGATGCCAAGCTGTGAATTCTCCTGAAATGAAAAGTAACAGGTCTTCGATCTAGGTTAACAACGCAGAAAACTACACATTAAGGGAAGGCTGTTGTGGTGCTGAAGGGCATTAGTGAGAGCCGGGTCCCCTTGGTCTTCGTTACGTGACTGACTAATTAAAGCAATCGACTGGCTTGAGAGCGTTGTCAGGTATGTTTTTTTTTTACCACCCTAGGCCTTTTGTTATTCACTAATGGCAAGGTTACTACAAAACCCCAACCTCATGACTGCTCTGAACAAATAAAAAAAAAAACCTTCTCCTTTCCTTACAAGCGAGAGGTCTGATAATATACACAAGCACTACTATTTTTTTCCTCCTCTGTTCACTCAAAGACGACCGGTGTCCTTTCAAGGTTGAAATGTGATAAGAAAGCAATCTCTTCAAACAGGGCCTTCCATTTCTGCAGCTCAGATCAACACATTGTGTTTAAGGAGCTGTTTCCTATTCAGAAGGCCGGACTTAATGGATTATGCAATGTTCAGTTTGCTCCCATGCATAACTCGCCTCTCCTCGAGGATGAAATCAACAGGTGTTAGGCTAATGCAATGGAACATTAACAGAAGGGGACAGTGAATACAATAAGTTGGGTAGGGTTGCAGTGGGGTGGGGTGGTGGGACTAAAATATGGTTGTCACATGTGTTTATCGATGTTCATGTCTGAATCAAACCAAAGAAATCCTAGATAAAATGAAACATCACAAACATTTTCAA
>NC_137917.1:20293711-20446211 GCF_963457725.1 Sprattus sprattus | reverse complement strand
ATCTGTTGATTTGTTTGGTGTGACCTTTTGTTGTTCAAATGTCATACTGGATAAGAAAGTGATCCAAGTGCTTATCTACGCAAGCTAGCTGGGTTTTTTGTTGTTGTTTTTTTTTTTAAACAGGCATGAAGTGCTATGTTGTATTAAGTGCAGACTTTTCCCACCTTATTTATTCCCATCACGCACAAAAAAAAAATGCTAAATTAGCCTAGCGAGTTAAGTGCCAATTTGTGACCCCCCCATTCAAAAAAATTACCTTTAGTTAATACACAGAAAAAGTAAGGTAAAGCAGGCGTGGGTGCTAAAATGCTTGGCCGTGTCTGTGGGTTGCCAATGTGTCTCTCACATCGGTTGTCTGGCACCTAAGCGCTTTCATTAGGCCTCTAATGGCAAATCGAAAAAAAAGGACACAAAAAGAAAATCAGCCTGTGATTTCCTGAAAGGCTGTCCTTCAAACCTCGCAGACATCATCTGCCCTCTGAAAAAAAAAGAAGCAGCTGGCAGCTCATCCCGCTGTTGTATTGTTTACTATAATTGAACACATAGCCAGGGGTATGTGAGGACGAGGGCTTAGGTGTATTTGTTTTCATGGCACAATAAAAGCTAACAGCCTTGAGAAATGTCTTCCAATCTCACTCCTGGGAATTGACTGCCATGCCCCTGCGTTAGGTCACAGAGACTCAGTACTTAGCGGTCACGTTTCTATCAGGAGGACAGATCTAAAAAAAAAAAAAACGTGTGATGGGCTCCCTGGGAAACGGCGACTGGCTCACGGCTTTGGAGAATCTGATTACCTGGGGAAGTCATTACGCCTCTGTTACACAATGACAGATCAAAGCCAGCCAAACCACACGGTTTTGCCTTTCAGAGGCCACAAGAGCGGGAACTTGCCTGAGGTGTGGGTCTGGCTTTCGGAGAGAGATTAATGTTAAGCATGTGATCAGACAGATCAGATGTGGGTGCAGGGGTCTTTTTTTTTGCAATGGGTTTAAGGGGATGTGAAAGGAGTCCTCACCAGTTCGACGCATCCTCCTGCAGCTGCGCGACGTCCTCTCTGTGAATGGCAGGTTAAGTGTTGAGTTGTCAGGGGGGGGGGGGGGGATGTATTTATTTACTCTCATGCTCTCAGAGTTCCACATGTCAGTCATGGCATCAGTCACAGCACATTATGCACGCCCCAGAGGAGGTGAGGTTTGACAGGGTATGCATGCAGACAGGCAGAAGCCCCAGAAGTCAAAAGTTCACATGTCAAGATGATCCCCTCCCATACAGAATACTGCAGTGGCATTCTGGTTCCTTCTTTCCCAATCTGAGGATGTGTTTTATTCACTTATATTATTATCTTATATTATATTTATTAATTGATTTATATATCACTAAACTTCCTCCCACTTTCTTCCCTCCCTCTGCTCTCATCAATGATTCCAGTCCTGTGCCTGAGCAGGGTGATAAATGGCCGACACGGACCCAGCATTATCAATAGGAGCCGAAGCCACAGATCAACTCAAGATCAGCCCATAGCCTCAGGAGACGTGCTGCCCACAGGGACTCAACACCTGCACCACACACACACACACACACACACACAAACACACACACAAATACAACCACCCACACACATGCAGACATCCACCACAAAAAGCACCATCACCACTCCATCAACCACCAACATACACAAACACACACCACAAACAATGTTCACACACACACACCATGGACACCACAAACAATGTACTGTAAACAGCCTCACACACACACACACACAGTAATTCGGGCATGCAGAAGTAGACTTCTACACTAACCCCCTATCAGCGCAAAAACAAATGGGGTGGTGGGGATTTGTGGGGGGAGGGGCAGGATGATCCGGATGCTTCCTCTGCGGCACAACCTCGTCACCCTGACAGGCGTCAGCGTTTTCCGGGAGGGTTTGTCAATCAGCCAGGAGCGCCTCGACGCCTCTGCTGAGCGCACGCCAACGGCAGCCAGGCAGCCGCTCGCATCGATTGAGAGCTGGCACGGCGGCGTGAAAGATCATCACCGGCTGACACTTCACTTCGCGCCGTGCTGTTCAGGCTTTCATTCCAAGTTAGTTATCTGCGTAAAAACACTTGTGCGACGCTCAATGCTGCGGCTGCGCTTCTCGAGCAGCTGCAGTTCCACTTGGTTTCATCGCACTTCACATACATCATCTGCATGCTTAGTTAAGCACGTATCGGAGATCGGAAGAAAAAAACAAAACAAACAAAAAAACTATAATACTGCATTTGACTGCACATCCATGCAGTGTGAAGCATACTGTGACCAATTATTTCAATTTCTTTTCTCGACACTAGAGCGAGTGTTTGTGGGAGGATACGAGAAGATAAGCAGGACACGTCTGATCCTAAAATCTGTTAATGAATCAGCATTAAACCTAAACTGCACCAAAAACGCTGCCAACCCCAACCCCCCCCCCCCCCCCCCCCCCAGCTGCTTTGTCCCCCGCATCCGGAGGAGTGGGATGACACATCTGGCTGTCTTTCACCACTTCAAAAGACACGCTAAGCCACCTCTCCTCCCCTCAAATTAGATTTTAAAGAAAGCGAGAGAGAGAGAGAGAGAGAGAGAGAGAGAGAGAGAGAGAGAGGGAGAGAGAGAGAGAGAGAGCGAGCATCATGAGATCTCTTTGGATGACTAACAAAAACCGCAAACTGTGGCGAAATGCCTTTTTAATAAACATGGCAAAGCTGAAGGGGAAACAGGAGCCTTTCCTCCCCTGGGTAAACACACGGCGGGGCCTGTTAGGAACGCTCTCTCTTCATGTGACATTAACAGCCTTCTTTTGATATAAAACAATCTATTTATCAATTTAATATCTTTCATCGTCTTGGTATTTTTTTTTCTTTTGTATTAAATCAGGGCTCGCAAAATTCACTTTAAATCCAAATTCATGTTGTGGTGTAAACGCTTCGTTATGAGATATACATGTTTGTTACATGCGGAAAACAGTATTTATCTCAGCTATACTTTTTTCCGTGGAATGCTGTTGTGGACAAGGGCAACAGCTGGAGTAGTATCTTCCCAAATAACGGGTACACTTCCTAGAAGACAAAACAATCAACAAATTGTTTGTTTGAGGGTCAAACCTTTTCCTCTAAATAGCCAAGTCAAAAGCTCCAAAAAGGTAAATAAGGGGGGGGGGATTTATTTCACTTAGGGGATAATTTCTGATAGTCCGTTGGACGGGGCATAACCCGACGGGAAAACTGGAATGTCCAGCGATATCAGGCTAGCAGCGTTTTCAAAATGAGTGGCCTGTAGTTTTTACTGATTCTGGTTTACTTTACAAAACACACACAGAGATACAGAGAGACAGACAGTCACAGACAGGCAGACAGACACACACACACACACACACTAACAGACAGACATACACACAGACACACACAGGCAGACACACACACAGATCACCAGAGAATGATGAGGATGTTGAGTAAGAAGAGCTTGAGAGGAACACACAAATTCCTCTCTCACTCTCTTTCTTTCCCACATTACTGACCCCCTATGTGAAAAAGAGGAACACACCCGCCTGCCAACCCATCCACACACACACACACACACACACACACACACACACACACACACACACATGCAGTGGCCCTAAAAACCACCACATAGTCTGAGGCATCTACAGCTATTAGCTGCCCATTTTCTCCAAGTCTCACAGATCTCCTCTTCTAACAGGATGTTAATGTGAGCTCCATAAAAACATCTGGCTCTTCCTTTTCAACCATCGCCAAGCAACACACTTGGAGAAAGAAGTACTGTAAGAGTACTTTTGCCAAACGTACTGTACACACATAGAGGCATGTATTAACACAACAATAGTCTTCAGCCTTGAAGCTGAAAGGCCCATGAGCAGCATTTTTGTGCATGGTGCTCCCGGCCTAGCTGCAGCCAAATATACAATTAAGATCACCCTTGGATGATTAGGGAGAGGGGCTGGCATAAAGGCTCTGTGTCTGAAAGGCCTGGGGGGGGGGGGGGGGGGGGGAATTCCTGAATGTGTGGCAAAAACAGGGCGTACTTTAAAGAATGCAAAGTATACAGGGAGCAGCACAGCGAGGGAGGCTGGCAGGACACAATGCCAATTAGAATGCTTGACATTACTGAGGGGTTTGGAGTCCACCTGTGTGTGTGTGTGTGTGTGTGTGTGTGTGTGTGTGTGTGTGTGTGTGTGTGTGTGTGTGTGTGTGTGTGTGTGTGTGTGTGATAGGTACTCACGCGGTGTATGGGTGTGTGCGAGGGGCGATGGTGCGTTGGGTGCCGGATTGGAGAACATCTGGGGGGGTCATCATCACATAAAACTGACCTGAGGAGAGAGAGGGAGAGACCGATTTAAGGAAAGCAAACAGTTGTGCTGTGCTGTGCTGTGCTGTGCTCTGCTGACCTGTGCTGTGCTGTGCTGTGCTGTGCTGTGCTGTGTTGTGTTGTGTTTCATACTACTTGTTTTCCTAAACCGGTGCTCTCTGTCCCTTCCTGTTGCTATCATAATGTGGTTCATTTCTCTGTACCTTACTGTTGCGATCATAATGTGGTACATTTCTCTGTACCTTACTGTTGCGATCATAATGTGGTACATTTCTCTGTACCTTACTGTTGCGATCATAATGTGGTACATTTCTCTGTACCTTACTGTTGCGATCATACTGTGGTACATTTCTCTGTACCTTACTGTTGCGATCATAATGTGGTACATCTCTCTGTACCTTACTGTTGCGATCATAATGTGGTACATTTCTCTGTACCTTACTGTTACGATCATAATGTGGTACATTTTGGCTGCTCTTGGCGTTTCTAACGGCGAGCTGAGGAGCGTAGCACAGCTCAGGCGTCTAGCGCAGAGGTCATCTGTAGGTTCTTACCCCCCGCCTGCGTGAGTGTGGGATCGGCCGTGGCTTGCACGGAAACGGCCGTGCCGTCACTCACAGCGGCTGCTGGGAAATAGGCGAAGCGCGTCTCCCCTGCCACGGTCTCCGCCGTGGGGCTGCCACCATTGCAGAACGGGTTCTGGATCACAGCCTGCAGGAACAGAAAGGTGTTACGATAGACACCAAATGCTGCGGTAAAGATAAAACAGAGAAGGAGGACTGCATCTACACACACACACTACTGACGTCATCTACACACACAGTACTGACATCATCTACACACACACTACTGACGTCATCTACACACACACTACTGACATCATCTACACACACACTACTGACATCATCTACACACACAGTACTGACATCAAACATTTCTTTGAATACACAGAACAGATGCATGTGTGTTTACCTGTTGTGGAGGGATTATTTATATTTCTGTGTGATACAGCATGCAAATAACGTGATTATAACACCATAACACCATTATAAGGAGCGAATGAGAACGCGGTTGGATTGCTGCTGATTAGGAAATCTCTGGATGACATTATAAAAACAGAGACAGTCAATGACCCCATCAAACTGAATTAACTATATGAAAATTCCAGCCTTATCGTCACTGTCCTGCGATATGAACAACCTGTCATGAGAGTGATGTCTCATGCTTTGCGGCACCATATAAATAGTTGAATTCCTTGTACCATTGGCTCCATTTAATGGTGTGATACTTGTCTAATCAGGGCGATGTGGCTGACCTTTAATTTAGGTGAAAATCAACAATAGTTTAAGCCTCAAGGCATGTACAGAGAAAAAAAATACATTCATATTTTTGGCTTTTTTTTTGTTTGCTGACTGTCATGTCTTGATTCTGTGAGATCAGAGGAGACACATTGCAGGGGTTTGGGTGCAGGTGGTAAATACCTGCGGCTGGGTACAGACAGGGAAGAGGGGTTGGTATTGCTTTAGCTCCTGGGAGTGTTACATGTGTTCATGTGGGGCTGTGAAGGAAAGCTGACACAAGCCAAATCTTCAATTTTAATTTTTTATGAACCAACGGTTGGCATTTTCAAGACTGCTTTGCTTTCATGTATTACACAACCAATTTTACAGAGGGAATACTGTAAACAAAGATACAGCAAGTTTTTGAATGGAGCTTCTTAATCTTGAACAAACTTATTACACAGAGTTCCGCCTTTGAAACAGGGACTCTAATTCGTGGGCACCATGACTTGCAGTGGTTTGTGATTCTAAAGAGCCCTCTCTATTGAAACAAGCCATGAGATTCGTTATTCCTTGGGACTGTTAGAAAGTGGAGTACTAACTCTGAAGCTTGCTTTGCAAATGGCGATGGCTGGTTGTCCTGACGACAACTGTTGTGTGTGTTACCTGGGCAACAGCCTGTGGGCCACTGGCAAATGCTGCTGCAGAGACAACGCTCACAGTCCCTCCGCCCTCATCCGCCCCCTCCAGAGACTGATCGGTCACCTGGACAACCCGGTACGTCACCTGGTACAGAGGTAGAGAGATAGAGAGAGAGAGAGAGAGAGAGAGAGAGATATAGAGAGATAAAGAGAGAGATATTTCCTGCTTGATAAATTAATTACTAAACCACTAGCTCTCATGAATGTTGCTCTTGTTTACAGGTCGTATGGGGTCAACCAGGACCTTCCTGATGCCATAGGCGGTGTGACACACAACGCAGTAAAGGAGAAACAAGATTTAGAAAGAGAGTATTATTATCGTTTTGGACCTTAACTTGTTCACCTGACCAAATGGCGTGGGGTTTGTAGACCTAGACATGCCCTCATCTCTGCACGCGCGCGCACACACACACACACACACACACGCGCTCGCACACACACACACACACACACACACACACACACACACACACACACACACACACACAAACACACACAAACACACACACAAACATGCTCATCTGGCTACCGCTGATCTAATTTTCCCTAGCCCAGAAAAGACCAGTTGTTTGTTCAGAGAGAGTATTTGTAAATGCTCCCGTTTACCACTCCTAACCATGTGACCGGCCTCCTGACTGACATGTGACAGCGGCCCCATGCCAATCCCAGTGAGAGATTGGCATCACATGACCACACACACCGACACTGTTTACGGCCACAGACTGTGGAGAAAGGGATCAACTCCACAGGACCTCTTTCTCTCCTCAGCATCCTACTAATTGTATAAGGAATGCCTGAGTGACTTATCATGAAAATAACCAGTGTCTTTACAGACACAGAGAATACTGTTAGATACTTATAACTCTACTTAATGTAATATTAAATACAGGTCATTAATTGGAATTGTGAAATGATCCCTTATCTGTCCCCAACTAAAAATTGTCTGCTACCATGAACCATTTTGAAGGATGCTATGATACAGTCTGACTTGCTAATGACTGGTACCATCTAAGATCAACTTCACAGGCTCAACTTGGTTTTCTGGAACATTTTAGTTAGACAACAAAGCAACATACCTGCCCACCACTGCTGTCTGTACGAAACTGGTACTGAATATTTTGGTCTGTAAACGCTGTGGCCTGTTGAACATTCGCTATAGTAACTGCAGTCTGCTCCCCTCCAGTGGCGCTCTCTGCTGAAAAAGGAAGACATTTGAATAGGTCATCACTAGTGTGCTGCTTGTCTCAATTTTCACCTCTACATTGTGAAGAGATAGCAAGAGCAATACAAGTACAATTATGCCATTACTTTCTTAATATGGTACAATGCTCAGATAAAAGAATAAATGACAAGAACATTTGCACTTATTTACTATAGAATCTTAGCTGTAAACATACCTTCAGATATTTGAACAGCCTCTTCCTCTTGTTTTTGGTGACTAAAAGTGCAGAAAGATTTTTTTAGATTTAAAAATATATATATAATCAAGACAATCATTTCGTTAAAGCACTTTGAGCTGCATTATTTTGCATGAACGGTGCTATATAAATAAAGTTTATTATTATTATTAATAATGTTACGTTCTCTAAAAAAAAAAAACCGACTACAATGTAGCTAAATGACTCGGCACAAGCTACCAACATATCACTGACAAGCTCCCTAAAACTCTGAAAACCCAGTTGCCGCCTACCTAAAAGTAACTCGCGTAGTAGTATGTCCAACCATTTCAAAGTTATTTTAAAAAGCGTATAGTTTTAACTGACAGGTAAAATCATACAAGTAGAAAAGAATAATGCATCCTGATAAAATTGATAATTGGACCTGTTTGTAATTATTGACAATTCAACACTAACAAAAACATGAACAACACAGCGCGCCAGAGAGCTAGCTGACAGCTCTGAGTTTGCCCATTTTCTGCTATCGGTATTAATGTCGCAAAGGGGAAAAAAGGTTGTTAGCTTATCTACCAACGAGGGTTAAGATATCGAATACAAAATACTTACCAACTCACTTAAATAACGACAATGTATTTAACATATTTCTGAATGTTACCAGCTCTACAGCTCTAAGTGATCTAAGTTAACGTAATTTTCGTAATTGACATAAAAAAATCTATAGTTAGCTTGCGATTGCTAACACTGAGGCATTCATCGTAAAATTACAGGTGTGAGTCGGATAACCCCTTTGTAATCTGCTAATTTATTAGCTAGCAAACGGTTGCAGTTTATAACACCCAACACAAATAGTTACAAGTTAAAAGTTCACTTGAGGTCTTCAGCACCTGTTTTAGAGAAGCAAGGCCTTGTACGAGGAGGCTATGCACAGCCGAAAGCTTAGCTATCAAACTATAAATCGTTACCTTGACGTGTTATCCAGACCCTGTTCAAGCATATCCATCAGGGTAAGAATTTAAATGTGATATAGTGACACGGAGATGGAAGTGCTGATCACGGGAACAAACACTCGGGTCATGTGAGAGAGACAGTCCAGGACACGTGAGGCACCAACCGGGCGCACAATGTAAATGGAGTCCGCTGCTGGAGGTTGGTTGTATATTGTTGAACCTCTCTCCAAACCGTAGCTTTACATTGTATGACAATGACAGGTAAAGTTATCTTTTCTTCACTAAGAACTAGCTATCGAAGTTGGCTAAACTGTGTGGTCTTTCAATAACTGTGTTTCGATTAATAATGATCTCATACGGTTGTATGCAGTTGTTAGTTATGGGGTGGCGTTACACACAATTGTATTAACTTCTGACCACGACCTCGTATCATCCCGCTCTATCTCAGGGCAGTTTTGGTCCAAATATGGAATAGAGTCATCCGGTCATTTGAAGTCATTAAACCAATTTATTTGGTTAGTGTTTAATTGAATTAGGCGCAGTACACTTCCAGGAGGATTAACACTGGTGTGCAGCATCCCAGACCCACCCCCTCCATACTCATGACCAGTTACCAGGGTCAACTGATGCACCTCAAAAAGGATTTCACATGCATGTCTCAGTGTCTGAGAGATGCACTGCCTACTTATACATCATGCCACTTGCTATCCAAGCTAAGGGGTGGGAGAGTTGGGGTGTAACTTCCTCGGGAGTACAAACCTGGGTTAAGGTCAGGGGTAGGAATTGAATACGCGTCCAGGTTAGGGCAAGGGAAGGGGTTGGTAGTGTATAGAGTTAGAATTCACAAATGTATTTTATGATTTACAAATAAAATTCACACGATTCACCAATTCACAAATGTAAACGCTGTTACATTTCTTTACCGACTAACAAACATGCTTTTCCAAACGCTTGCCATTTGTGAACATCTCTATATTTATTTGTGGATTTTTTACACTTTCCTGACACACAGCTTGATTCACAAATGCCTTTTTATTCAAAAGGACATTCTCTGCCTCCTATCAAATGTCTCTTACAATTTCAGGCAATCACATGAAGGTACATTCGAAGGCATGATTGAGTGTGATCACACTGCGTTACATCTGCGCTGTGTCCAGTAATGCGGACTACTACACCATAACAGACATCTGCATACAACTGATTGCAGAAGTTTAGACTGATATCTAAGTTGGCCAATTAACCTTTTTTCTAGACATATTGCACCAGTGTGTGTTTCACTTCGATGTAGCTGGTCATAATTTTAGGTTAGTAGGCTACACTTCAGAGCCGTATTAGTTTTTAAAAAGAGGCTCTAGGCTCTTTGGCTAACAGAAGTGATACCTTATCAAAATGATATAGAAGTCTAGCCTACTTGGAAAAACACATAAACATGGGGTAGAGGAACTGCTCTGCCTGCCTGTGACAAGTGATCTGTTGACCAGCTCTGACACACCAGCCACCAAGAACAAATCCTCCTTTTCAATTTTACGACTCCTCCTGTAGGCATAGGCAGACTAATGTGTGTTTTTCCCTGCCCATCGTGGCAAATCAAATCTTAGATATGTGACCCTAAAGTAGGGTGGTCTTCTCTCACACTGGTCGTTGTTACTGTGGGAGATTCTCCAAAAGGTTGACCATATAGTTCCAGTGATGGACACCTGCTAATAGGGTATTGTGCCTGCTGTCATGGTATTGTGCGTGTTGCTGTGTAAACAGGCCATGTGTTTGAGCTCTGATTAGAAAAATGTGCTTGATGGATAGAAACGCGACAGTTTATGCTGTAATCTTTGTTTTACTACGAATTCCGTTTCAGTGAAGACAACGAACGCTTGCACTTGCGTTGTGTGGTAGTCGAACGAAAGACTGCTTTGAGCTGAGCTGTAGGCTATGATAGGCTGTGATGGACTGTGAGTTATGCCGGCTCACTTTTGCACAGACCCACCCAAAAATTAAATTCTGGCTAGGTCTGGCTATTGTGAGGTCTTCCTCCTGTAGCCCAGCCATCATTATAACTTCCTGTTGCTTGATGCTGTGACCAAGACATCTGAGTACAATGATTTGGCCATTGGCATGTTTCTCCAGCAGCCAGCATCATGTTTGCTTACTGTCTATGTTCCCAGACCTTGTTTATTTGCTAATCAATGTTGTTTGTTGATTGGTCCTAATGTTTTAGCTCATTTGTGTATGTAAACAAATACCGTTCCCTTTACAGACTCCAGAGGGAAAACAGAATAAACAGCAAGTGAGTGATAATGGGATTATGGTTTCAGTCCTGTCTATGGAGTAGGTACAGTGGCTAGGCTGCATTCATCTGTAGAGATTTATGTGATCATAATAAATTAAATATAAATACAAACATAATAAGTAGAAATATATATTTTATTTTAAGAAACATGGAAATGGTATGTCAATACAAACATTGAAAGAAAATGAATCCAAGATCTGAGTGTTGCTTGGCTAATGCACTTCTAGGTCAACCGCCCATAGGCGCACAGGTCTGCGTAGTGATAGTCTGAGTGACTGGAGGCCCAATCAGCAAAACAGTTTAGGTTGAGTGAGAAGTGGACTTCCACTTGGCTCCTCGGTGGGTCTAGGGCTGTTGATTTGGGTGGTTTCACTGCTCGATCAAACAACAAATACATGTTCTCCAGATCCACAGAGGGTTCACCGTGGTCATTACAGCAGCTGCTGGGGCTCAACTCAGGCTCAAAGACGAGGGTGCTTTCCACTGGATCTTCTCCTGCAGTCTTAGTTCCCCACATTACAAATAGAGACTTTTCAAAGTCATAAAGTGGTCCCCAAAGCTGATATATTTTCATCCTGTGGAGACATATTTTAATGTATTTAAGTCTTTGCAGGCTCATTGTTTCATTTTTTTTATCTTTAAGAAGGAAGAGAAATTAGTTGTGATTATAAAAAATAGAAAATGTAATGTAGACCCACCTTGAAAAGTTTTCCTCAGTGTAAGCAGATTCAGAATCAAATTCAAAAATGTGAATTTTACACATCAGAATTTAGAATGTAATGGCTTTGATGACAAAAAGGTAAAATCAATAGAATCTGTTTATGATGACAACAATTATGTCATGGGGTTCCCTTGCATCAAGTTATTTTATGCTATATTATTAGTTTTGTTTACAGATTTGTCATATAAAAATTAAATGTATTTAAATATTGTCATATTTATACAGATATAATATGTTTTAATGAACACTGTTAGTTTTCAAATGTGTCTTATCTGTAGGTACTTAAAGGTGGAATGACCAACCTAGTGCTGTCCATTCCAGTGACAGCCTCACCTTTAAAAACGTCATCTGTCTAATAAGTTTATTTATTTGAGGCATATTTTATAAATATAACCAGTTTTACATGTATTTGTATTACTACTACTATTATTATTTGATTGTTTTTTACTTGAAATTGTTTATTATAGATTGTTTGTATATTGTATTTTCCCCATATTTTGCTAAATATGTAACTAAAACATCATGTGATGATTGGAATGTCACATCACTACAGTCCAGACGATACCGCTCTCTGTCCGTTTAAAAAAAGAGCGACCTTCGACCCAGTTCAGTCATTCCTCCACATAGGAACTGAATACTTATGTGCAATTGTGTACGACAGAAACAACAAGAGCACACTGTCGCGTCCTGCGATTGGCTTTTAGTGACATTTTGATTGACAGTGAACGAGTTCATTGGGATTTCATTGGCTGAGTGAGCAGGCGGCACCACTAAGAACCGCCTCCCACGTCATCCTTGTGCTCACCTTCCGCAAGCTCGCCTGCAACTCAAGTATTCCTGGGACGGTAGATACCCTACATTAATTAAACAGGGGTCTCGACAATGTCTTCTCGGGTGCTTGTCGGAGTTAAACGAGTCATTGACTATGCTGTTAAGGTACCATACTACCTTTCCCGTAAACACAGAGAATAATGCTTGTATCATGCTTTTGTCTAACTTCAAACGCTTTCTGGTAACGTATTGTGCGTTAACCTTATTGCCGAGAATGGCAAGTGTTTGCTAGCATATTCAGCTAGCCTTAGCAACTGATAGACCACATATTTTCGTGGCAAAGTTATCGAAGCAAGGTTGTCACCCCTTAAAGTTAGCAAGATTGTTAGCCATCTGCACAGAGTTGTCGAGGTTAGCTGAGTGCACTGGGGAGTCAGATCAAGGTCATCATTTGAAAAGAGCATTCTGGATTTGAAGTGTGTTTGCTAAGTCAATTCATAATTAAAAACAGGTAGCTACTATGGTTATTTGACGTAGTTACTGATACCAGGTTACTAGTAAGTAGCTAACGTTATCCTAGCTGTCAACAGCTGTTTTGCAATAAGACTGTCGTTCCATTCAACAAGCTAGCTAAGGTTAGCTTGTTATCCAACGTTACCTTCGCATGTTACGGTAAATTACATCAGTAACCAAAGCTAAAACTGACTAATGTAAACGATGTTAACCGTAGCTGTTAACTCTGTCAGAAAGGTTTGTGATACATTTATTTTGTAAACAATGGGGGCATGAGAAGGGTCACAAGGAAGAGTATTTCATGACAACTTTCATTTGGTGAATTGCATGTGGCAGTTGTGGGCGGACGCTTCGCCTCCTCGCGCAGAGAGCATGTAGTGTACTTTATAAAATGACTCGACAAAGTGCTCTATGCTGTACTGTTATATTTCTGCTCAGATATATCTTTTGGATTTCGAGTGTTTGTACATCTCGTCAAACGTATTGATTGAAGTTTAAGTTGTACTCGCTCTCGTGTCTGGTAACAAGTTGGCTACACGCTCCAGCTGTCACCGGGCATGGCCGGATAGGTCCTGTCAATTCTCCTCCCAGCTGGCTGTGGCTGTAGTCCAGGCAAAATAGCCCATTTTGGAGCCAAAAATGGAATTAATTGTAATAGAATTTTTTTCAGCATAGATCATTTCTATGAGGTGTCCAGAACAACATACTAAAAGTCCTAAGAAATCCAAGTTGAGGAAATATGTTTAATTCTCATCAATCTGAGATGTGTGCTAATAATGCATGGCAAAAATACACCTCAAAACATTTTTTTTTTCCTTTACTCCTATCAAAATAAAACTTTACACAATGAAAGTACCCATGAACATTTACATTTTTTGTATTACAAGTTTCTTTGAAAATGAATTTGAATATGCAAATGAGCTATACACTAATCGAATATGCCCAAAATACACCCAATGGGCTTAATTTTTTCCTTTACTCCTACCACAGTAAAACTTTACATAGTAAAAGTATACATAAAAAGTAACTTTTTTTGTATTACAAGTTTCTTTTGAAATGAATTTGAATATGCACATGAGCGTCACACTTATTGAATATGTCCTGATTGCATAGTCAGAAACACCATACCCCTGGCAGGTACTACCAAGCCAGGCAGTTTTCAGGTTAGAGGCCAGTCTAAAAGCAACATTGCCATCTCCCATTGGCAGTAGGATGATAGGATGAAGATTTGGCCGATGTATTTGTCATACATATGAATGGTGTTTCTGCCTATGGACATATTCAATAAGTGTGGAGCTCATGTGCATATTCAAATTAATTTCAAAAGAAACTTGTAATACAACAAATGTTACTTTTCATGGGTACTTTCATTGTGTAAAGTTTCATTTTGATAGGAGTAAAGGAAAAAAAAAATTTTTTGAGGCATATTTTTACCATGCATTATTAGCACACATCTCAGATTTATGAGGGGCCGTTTAGGACATAACTATTGAGACACTCTCACACACATACCTATGAAACACTCTTACACTCACTATTGAAACGCTCACACACTCATTACTGAAACACTCACACATACATACATACTCGTCTGAAACACTTACACATACATATGAGAAACACACACGCATACATACCTCTGTGGCATATACACATACATATGAAATGCTTATACGTATACAAGTGAAACATTTATACGTATCTATCTGAAACACTCATGCATGCACATATTTGTAATTGTTTCAAATGTGTACGTATACGTTTTTCAGTTATATGTATGTATGCTCTTACATGAGGATGTGCAAGCGTTTCACATGTATTCACACCAGTAATTTCAGTAGTGACGGTGAGAGCGTTTCAATAGTGAATGTAAGAGTATTTCATAGGTATGTGTGCATGCATGAGTGTTTCAGATAGATACGTATAAATGTTTCACTTGTATACGTATAAGCATTTCATATGTATGTGTATGCCACAGAGGTATGTATGTATGCGTGTGTGTTTCTCATATGTATGTGTAAGTGTTTCAGACGAGTCTGTATGTATGTGTGAGTGTTTCAGTAGTGAGTGTGTGAGCGTTTCAATAGTGAGTGTAAGAGTGTTTCATAGGTATGTGTGTGAGAGTGTCTCAATAGTTATGTCCTAAACGGCCCCTCATACAGATTGATGAGAATTAAACATATTTCCTCAACTTGGATTTCTTAGGACTTTTAGTATGTTGTTCTGGACACCTCATAGAAATGATCTATGCTGAAAAAAATTCTATTACAATTAGTCTGTCGTAAAACGCTATTTTGCCTGGACTACTGTGTATGGCTGGCCGTCGACCGACTATGGTGCAAGACCCCAAATCTGCCCTTATCAGTCAAGCTTGACTGGAGGGAGAAGGGGCGTTTCAGACACCTATCCTCCACTTGACTAGAAGGATATGTGCACAGATTGTTCAAATACTACTGAATTAGGCACCAAATGTATAATACCTTTCCATTGGAACTATAAACCATTGGCCACAAAAATGCAAACAAGAAAGAGACTCCTGAGATCCAGAAAGAGCTTACTCCTTGATAAACGTTTAGCTACAGTGACCTCAGTGCCCTCACTGAGAGACTTCTTTCTGTTGGCTTTCCATACACCACTGATACACAAACATTTTCTTCCTGTCCCAGATTCGTGTGAGGCCAGACCGCAGTGGAGTGGTGACAGATGGCGTGAAGCACTCCATGAACCCCTTCTGTGAGATCGCCGTCGAGGAGGCCGTCAAGCTCAGGGAGAAGAAGCTGATCAAAGAAGTGGTGGTGGTCAGCTGTGGCCCACAGCAAGTTATGGTGAGTAAACTGCCCACTCATCTTGGACCACAGAGAAGCCTCGGTAGCCTTTGTCGTGCTTGGCGCTTTGTGTTTTCGACCTTGTGCTCCTATTTTAGAGAGGCTACTTGCTTTTGTTGGCAAGACGCAGTGTTCTCTTGGATGGCACGCGGTTCCATGTGCTGCCAACCCCCCACCCCTCTCAACAGCAATCTTGCAGCGGTTTTATTTGAACAATTTTAGTTTAGTCAAGTTCAGCAAGCTGTGACAAGTAGTTAAGCATAATTGTAATCTTAAGATACATGCTTTTCTCTTTCTCAGCAAATGTCATGGACACATTTTACTGGTCAAAGCTTTAAATGAAATGTATTTATGATTCCAACTGACCCTTCTCTGGAAGCTGGCCAAAGATATTGCGGTGCACAGTCATCCTAGCTGTCTGGTAATAGAAACTGGATTTGTTCCACTGACAATCATGACGGTGCATTTTTACCTTCATTTCCAACTCATTATTGTTGTTATTACATCATCAAAAAAAACTACTTGCATGTAAACATTGAACACGAGTTACATTGTTTCGGGCCTACATCTGACCAGCAGGAACAAGCCTTCATCATTCATCAGTTCCTTTTTCATTTCACTGACTCGACCAGGAAGCCCTTTAACACAGGCATCTAGTTGATTGAATATTTCATTAAATCTTCAGGCCTGGCTGGTTTATCTGTAATAGGATGACAGGTCTGTCTAGAGCTAGATAGTCTGCATCATTTGAGCAAGACTGAGTTTGAAATCTGGACGTTTGGGAGAATCCAGAGGCATGTATTCAGATACAGCCATTTATCCATCCAGAGCACTTGAGAATTTCAGTTTTTTTTTAATTAAATTTTTTAACCTTGATGTGGATGCTCAAGCTCATTTGTTTGGGCAGCAAATCGAATGTATTGTTGTCTAAACAATTATCAAACCATTTGAGCCAGTATGATGTATGTGTGCGCCTCCATGGGTGATTATTTATTTACTACTTTTACTGTTGTTTCAGCTTTTTATCTCTGCGTTGCCAGTTACCGTATCCCCATCTCTGCCATTTTGGATACTGTGTCAGTGGACTTTTTCATCTCCTACAGAGCCTAGACTATGCTGTCGCAGTAAGATGCAGTGCCTGAATCTTGCTGACTCGGTAGTTCACTAGAGCATCCATCATAAAACTAATTTTCTTGCTTTCTTCCACCCCAAAAAACTAAACAGTGGGGTTGTTGTTTTTTTAATGGTGGAACTTTGAGGGGAATTTTCCTGTGACTGCCTCTAGAAAACCAACCAATGGTCTCCATGATGACCGGAGAGGAGACCGTCAGTAAAGTTGGGTAGAATCAGCTGTTGAGTAGGTTGAGGAGGTTTTTGTCATGGCCTGAGGCCGTTACAACTAGACAATATAAACGATAAAATAACAGAGCTGTGGTGTGTAGGTGTTGTAGAGGTTTGCACGACAGGCCTGGTGTGAGCAATCTAATAACCTGTGGACCTGTGCTCTGTGTGTTAGCTGTCAGTGTCGCCATATTTAGGAGAATGACAGAGTGAAGCGATCATGTACCTGGAGAGATGTGTGGACCTGTCTGTATGTATACTCTGGTTTAGCTATCAGTGTCATCATACTTAGGAGAATAAGGAGATCATGTACTTGGTGGTTGGTGGTTCACATCTGTTGTCATTGTTATTAGGAGTGGTTTTGAGTTTGAGAAGTGTTTAGTTTTCTTTTCTGGCAAACAACAGCTCTCATTAGCCGTCATTACTCACCAACGTACTGAGCAGCAAACCCAGTCTTGAAAATCAGACCGGCGTCATCGTTTGCATGTCTTTGGAATGTTCATCAAGCTCCTATCTGTGCTTATGAAGCCACCATAAACAGAATGCGTCCCTCTCGTTTCCTATCTGCAGGAGACCATTCGCACAGCATTGGCCATGGGAGCAGACCGAGGCATCCACGTCGAGGTTACTGGCAAGGAATACGAGACGCTGGGCCCCCTGCAGGTCTCCAAGATCATGGCAGCACTCGCCAAGAAGGAGGAGGCGAAGCTCGTCATCCTTGGAAAACAGGTCTGAACTACAAATCACTTCTATCATAGGACGTAAGCAAATCAAACAACCACGCTTTAAGTGCATGGATCTCCATCATTCCCAGCTGTGTTCTACTGTATGTGCTCAAAATGTTCAGATTGTGCAGGCTGATATTGAGTTATTCGATTTGTATTAGTTTGGTTCTATTTGGTTTGTTGTCTTTTTTTTTTTTTTTTTTTTTCATTCATTACTTTGTACACTGACAGTATTTGCCTCTAGCCCCAGCAGGCCCTAAACAGTGCTTATGCTCTGTCTCAGTCGTCCTTTTAAGTTTCTCAGCCCCAGCGTCCTCAAGTGTTTTTTTGTGTGTGTGTGAGTTTGTATGTTTGTTTCACTCGAGTCTTCTGTTCCCCCCCCTCTCTATCGCTCGCTCTCAGCATCTGCCCGTCAATGAAGTACAGTCGGAGGCAAATTAAACAGGCTTATGGGGATTATGCTAATTTCAACCAGGGAGAAGGCCCCTCAATGGCCTGATTAGTATCATTAATCTCCCCAAATTCACTGCACGCTCCGGCACCAAGGAGCTTGCACTTTAAAGCAAGTCAGCCCATCAAGACAGCCCTTAAAGTGAGATTTAACAAGCACTTCAAGTGTGAGCGGGAATGACTGCAGTAAGCTAGGGTTTCTCGTACTGCCATGTTTTGTCAGAGTAATGCCTGACTCTGCCACTTGTTTACTCGTAAGCCCATATTTGTGTTTCTTATGTGTGTTTGTGTGTGTTCACTCACAGGCCATCGATGATGACTGCAACCAGACTGGCCAGATGACCGCAGCCCTGCTAGACTGGCCTCAGGTCTGTGTGCCTTATCTTATCCTGAATGACCTTTGCTCCACACTCTGCTGTTTCCTCGAGTCTATCTCATAAATAATAGATTCTGGAAAGACTCTCGCCCTGAATGTACTGATGTGGGCCTTGTTTTGCTCTTCTGTTTTGAGAATTTTTTTGCTTTTGATCTCGCTTGGAGGTGGTTCACACTTGTCTTGCTTGTTTGTTGCAATTGTCTTCTGACTGCCTCTGTATTGTTGCTGCACAGCGTGTTATGTCGGTGTATTGTTTGCCAGTAGTTCGTGTTATCAGAGTGAGACGAGACCAGTTCGATTCAGCCAGCACCAGAAACAGAGCTGTGCCAAAATCATAGGGCAAAGTCAGCCAAAGTCACCTTTGACAGACGGGGGGTGTAACCGATTCTCACCACTAGAGGTCATCATAAGCAAACTTGTAGTGCATGATCAGCTCAGTGGTTAAATTTCATGGCCCCTCTGGGATGGATGTGCTTGTCTATCCTAATGCTTTCTTAATGCCTGATTGGAAAGGTGACTTTGAATTGCTTTTGTGGTCTCTCTCTCTCTCTCTCTCTCTGAGTGTCTCTCTCTGTGAGTGGCTCTCTCTCTCTGTCTGTTTCTTTCTTTCTGTCTCTTTCCCTCCCTCTCTCTCTCTCTCTCTCTCTGTCCCTGAGATAGACTTTGAGTTGATTTTGATTCTGATATGAAAGCTATTCTTTGCTATTGAGGTCTTTTGGCCTGTACCGGTTCTTTCAGTCTGTCTCCCTATTGTGTAAATTCTCTCTCTTCTCCTAGTTTTCTCCCAGTGTCTCCATCTTACATGCTCAACATGACAAAAGGCTGACTATTAGCTCCCTTTCCTTTTTTGCCTGCACGAAATCCAGGCACATTCCTCCTTAATTGACACGTTATCCTGGACTATAGAAAAATCCCAGCCTTTTCCAAGTCACACAGACGGATGTCGCTGCCGTCTCTGAATCCCGCTTTCTTCTTTTACAGGGAACATTCGCCTCAGAAGTCAAAATAGAGGGCGATAAGATCACGATAGTGAGAGAGATTGACGGTGGGCTGGAGACCATTCAAATCAACATGCCAGCCGTGGTCACAGCAGACCTGCGTCTCAACACACCCAGATACGCCACCCTGCCCAACATCATGGTATTGTGCTTTCACCCCCTTGCTCTTATTTTCTCTCCCTTATTATTTCTCCCACTCTCACTGCACATTTGAACCCTGTTTTTCTCAATCCCATGCACTTCCTCATAGTTTTTTCTTGTAACCTATCCTCCCAATCTTCCTCTTTCTCTACTTCATTATCAATTTCACATATGTCATCACACAGGTCAGCTAGAGTTTGATGCACTTTGCATTGTGTGGGAGACTTTAAGAACAACATAGCCGATGCCATCACTCTCTCATGCTGTTTCCTCACTCCCACTCTGCTTGTCCTGTTCCAGAAAGCCAAGAAGAAGAAGATAGCCAATGTGAAGCCTGCAGACCTCGGGGTGGACCTGACGTCGCGCATCGAGACCGTGAGCGTAGACGACCCCCCTCAGAGGCTAGCGGGGGTGAAGGTGGAGACCGTGGACGACCTGGTAGCCAAACTCAAGGACGCGGGCAACATATAGACGCTGCAGGACCAGACGTGAGCGTGGAGACGCATTGAAGGGGGTGAGACACTGATTACCTTTCAGTCATTTAGCAGACGCTTATCTCAAAAGCTGAGAACTGTCAAGCTAAGAGCAATAAAAACCTGGTGTAACAATGAATACTACTTTACATAAGAAAAAGAAAAACAACATAGAAAAGGAAAAAAAGAAGTGCAGGAATGTAACTGCTCCACTATGTTTGCTTCCATGAGATGGCACAGATACAGCATCACAGACTCACAAGCTCTAAGAGCTGTTAGTGTTAGAGTTGACCATTGGCGGTCCTCCTGGAGAACTTGTCCCATTGTTTGAATTTGTGATGGCATTCACCTATACGTTTGATTACCTTAATCATGTCCGCTAGGAGCATTTGCATGTCAGAAAACGGCAGTTTTGTTTCACGTCAAGGTCTATTGAAATAAATGTAAGTCATCTGATGCCCTTTCATCATGCCAATGAATAGGATCTACATATTAAAGAAAGGTTTGCTACATTAAGGTCCCTACCCAGTACCTCTGGAGGGTTAATCTCGCCCCCCTTCTCTCTCCCCTTCTCAAGTTTTCCACTGTGGAACCAGGACGGATTCTTCTGAAGTTGGGTGTGATGTCACCAAATCTGCCTGGCTCCACCCCCATGGCCAGTGTTCCACCACCCACCTGCCTCTCTCTGCTTGTGTCTCCGCCTCTGTCCTTCTGCAGCAGACGTGAGCTATTTTAAAAAGTGGCCGAGAGATCCCGTCTCCTTGAAGACTGCCTTTTTGTCAAGGGTGTTTTATTTCTTTGTATAAATAAAGCTGCTTTTCTACCAGGTAATGCACTATTACTGTGTGTATGAGTTTATGGATTAAGAGGCCGTGCTCTCTCTCGCGCAGATATCATGTATTGATCCAGCTATTCCCCTCTCATTTGGTGCCTGACCTGTAAATCTACTGTTATGAGTAAATACATAGTTTGAATGTTCAAACCTGTTATGATCATCTCACGGGTTAAGTTCGTAGTGTAAGCTACTGTATGTAGTTTCCATATTAAATGACCTGTTTCATGTGGGCCCAGTGGGATACAGTGCATGGCTGGAGCTTCTGAGAGCGGCATTATACTGGTGTCTTGTCAGTTTATGTAAAGTGTATCTTGTTGTTAAGCATCTACATGCACATGGCAGTCTTGACTAGATTGTGTCTCTCAGCAAAGAGATGAGTGATAGAAGGATTTAAGAAAGGAAGAAAAAAAAAACATGTAACCGTAAGCGCCTCTAACTGTTCTCTCATTGTACAGAACCCATCCAGAACAATAAAGATCTGTTTTTCCTTATCACTTTTACTGTCCTTTACTAGATGGCTCTGTGGTCACATAATATATAGGATGGAGGAGGGTTGAGATCCTCTCTTTTGGTTTTGATTTGGTTGGTAAGAAATGTCTGTTTCGGGTTAAGTTTTGTGTCAAACCCCAGGTTTATCAAAGGAATGTTTTGCTGGTTATCTCTATAAAACAACTGCTTGACTGTCTACCATATTAACTTATCAAGGCCTCCTTTGTCATCGCAACCCTGTCAGCAAGGAGCTGCTGATAGACTGGCAGCAAGTCCTCATTATGTTACGGTGCACATTCCTCATACTGTGTCCTGGGGTAGAATTTCAGGTAAGGTGCAGCAGGGTGGCCGGGTACTATGGACTGCCAGGCCACCCTACTGCACCTTACCTGGAATTCTACCGCAGGACACTGTGTGAGGAATATTAGTAGTAGGTAATAAGACTGTACCTCCTCAGCTTAGTCTTCTAAAAGCAGTGGATGGAAGCAGCAGGTCAACAGAAAGAAAAGGAAAGACAAAATGAATAGTAACGGGGAAAGGAACTGAAGAAAAAAGGGTCACGCTAATATTGGGTTCTGTGGTGCTGGAAGGTGAAGAAGACAGTAAGAGGAACAAGGAAGAGATACAATTTGAGGAAGAGTAATGATAGGCTTGAAACACAATGATAATACAATAATTTCTCAATTAAATGTTCTCAAAAAAAAAATAATATATCAAGGTGCCAGGTTCTGTGTATATCAATGCATGTACTCTGTAGAGAAGAGCTGCTGCTATTAAAATAAGGATTAATTGAACTAATCCAAGAGTATTTAGTTTCTCGTTAACAAGCTTATTTTTTTACCAAAGAATGTGAAATGGAGATTAATAACCAGTGATACCAGGAATTTAAAATGTTTCAAAAATGAATAAGGTTCTCATCAGTCCGTGTTCTATTTGTCTTGAAGGCTTGGAGTCCTGTGAAGATTGTCTTTTGTGCCTGTTAATGACATAAACGTTCAGAAATAATGCGCACATTTAATCACATTACCTCCTCAAGCAGTGCGCTAAGGAGAAAGAGGACATGAGGTTAGACAAGCAGCTTGTGATCTGCAAATATGACACCACTTTATATGCATATCGGTGCAGATCGGTGGGGGATTTGTTTTGGTCATTACACAATCAGGATTGTGAAGATGAGCCAGTCCGTAAAGTCCTAAAATGGAAGATTTACAGGGGCGGAGTGGCCATCGGGACGACCGGGATATTTCCCGGTCGGCAGACAGGCCAAAGAGCTCACGAGAAGCAGCTTCTGGCTGTGAGGTTGCACTAACAACATAAGTATGGTCCGTGACCTGAGCGGGGGCACATACGCCACCCCAATGTAGAGGGAGGTGACTGTACAATTTACTACCACACACCCACAGTACATCTCTCAATGTAGGAGTACCTTTGTCTGAGGGGCAGTGTTACCCATTCCAGCGCCTACATAAGGAAAAATGTCCCCGTGGACAGGGTACAGGCCTTGTGGTGGTAATAGGAGTGACAGTTCTTTTACACTATTCTCTGTCTCAGAGAGCCTACTATAGTTGTTCCATTATTAACAAAACATATTGGAAATATGGAGTTGACTGTCACATAAGGTGACAGCAAGGGTGTAGCATTTAGCATTTTGTATTTCTTCTAGGGGGTGTGTATTGCTGCATGCATCCTGCATCTGGGTACAGTTTGGATAGTAAGATGGATTATTGTAGCCCCAGCTCTCTGGGGCACACTTCTCTCCAACACAGATCGTGGCTTGGTATGAAAGTGGTCTAGCTTCAAGTCTAGGGTGAGAGGAGGAAGTTGGCATTAAAGAACATACATAGCAATTGGTCCTATTACGTCTGTTCGGTTGCAAAGATGCATATCTATACCATGAATTAGTAGAATACAGATGAGTAACGTTTCCCATGGCCTCATGTTCCCCATATGAAATTCACCTCTTATGGATTCTCTCATCTAAGTTTGTAGAGGAGCATAAACCCAACATTACTCCTGAAGTAATCATTTATAGTAACAGCTTAAACATTGTTATAAGGGAGCTAAACGATGTATACAGAAAAACAATAAACAATAAAACACAATAAGCACAATAAACAATAGACACAATAAACAATAAAACAATAAACACAGACACACCTACTACTATGTTGAGCAGAATCTCCAATTCGGGTGACTATCAGACGTCCAAGATCTATATTTCTCAACCCCCTCCAGGGAGCCACTTTGCATTCCCTAGTCAGTAAAGTTTTGTTCATATAATCTGTAGTGTGGGAATGTCATCTGGGTTGGCTCTTACAGTTGGAGTGAGATCTGGTATTCTGTATGGCCTGCCGTAAAGTATTTCAAAAGGTGATAAGAGTTGACCCTGAGCAGGGGTAATGTGCATGCTTAAAGATACTAAATCTAAACAATCAGGCCATTGTCTACCTGTTTCTGCCATAGCCTTTCGAAGTTTAGATTTTACCGTACCATTCGTTCTTTCCACAAGGCCAGCACTCTGGGGGTGGTATGCACAATGCCTTTTCGAATACATTTTGAATTGCTGTCCCACTCTGTCTAGCACATCATTCACAAAATGGGAACCATTGTCTGACCTTATGATTTGTGCTACACCAAAAGTTGGTATTATTCTTTTACATAATGCTTTTTCTACTGTGAGTGCATCTGGTGTTGAACTGGGGAATACCAGTTATTATTACAATTATAACCAAACAGTACTCCAGCCCTCTGGCTTTGCTTAGTTGGATATAATCCATGTGTATTACCTGAAAAGGATAGTCAGGCTTGTGGAAAACGCCCCTCTTAAGCCTGAGGTTCCCTTGTGAATTATGCCGAATACATATCTCACATTGCAGACAAAACATTTTTGAATAGGTTATGAATCCATATGTTGTATAGTGCTTATGAACGAGACTACACATTCCCCCATTTGGTACATGAGTATCACCATGACTCAAAATCGCTGCCCATTTATATAAAGATCGCGGCAAGATGGGTTTTTTATCTGGACTGACATATACCTCATCTTTCAGCGTCGCCCCGTGTTTTATCCAAATTTCCTGTTCACTTTTGGGTGCTTGTTGTTGCATGTTAATCAAAAAGTTATCCTCTGTGTCTTGTGTCAGATACAGACCAGCTGCCTGCTTGGCTGCCTTATCTGCAAAAGCATTTCCTTTTGCGACGTAATCAGTTCTATTGATGTGTGCTTCGCATTTGCATATAGCTAATTGTTAAGACCACATGGCTCGATTTGGAGGGAACATAAAATGGGGAGACCACACAGTTAAGTTTTAAAGCAAAAGATAATTTATTAACTGATTAAATGAAATACTTACAAAAGGTCAGTAAATGAGAGACAATAGGAAGTAAAGTTCAATGTCGTGCAGATCAGCATAGTGTATGTGTAGTGGTAAAATGGAACAAAAGAGAGGACTAAAGAACCGGTGCTGCAGGCCCTCAGCAAGCATAGACCATCCAAGAGGATCAGCCCCCGAACTCACATCAGGAACTCTTTTTATATTGTCCCGCCAATCATCTGCCATCTAGCCACATATGCCAGACAAGACGGCTCCCCTTGTGGATAGGAGGGAGAGGGACAACCCAGTAATTTATAACCGGGTTTTAGTGAGGCACACCCAGCACGGCCAAGCCAGGCATGACACTCATTTACAAGGCAATTGTATTGCTTCAAGTAGCTATTGTAGCAACTTCTTGTGTTTAACTTCTTTTCCTGTAGAAGTTAAATAACCTCTCCTTTTCCAATGTGCACAGAAAATGTGTGAAGCGGCAAAAGCATATTGGCTGTCTGTGTATACAGTCATTTCCTGCCTTTGTATAACTGACATGCCCTGGTTAATGCAATTATTTCTGCTGCTTGTGCAGATAAGTTAGAAGGTAATTGCTTTGCTTCCACTATGTCAGTGAGGCTAGTGACTGCATAAGCTACTAAGTTCCTCCCCCTCTCATCCTTGCCCGCAGAGCCGTCAATGTAAATCACATATCCCCCCAGTAGGGGTGTGTCCTGCAGATCCATTCTAGGTTTCAAAATCTTTTGAGTTTCTTCCTGACATTTGTGTGGTGTACCGTCAATAGGTATTGGCAATAATGTGGATGGATTCAGTGTATTACACCATTCCAATGTTATGTGTGGTTGTGAGATAAGTGTCGAGCAGGGGAAAGGAATTTCATGTTAGTTTGTAATAATAGCATTGACACTGCATGGGGTACTTTTACGACGAGTTTATGAAACAACACAATTTCTGCTGACGCCTGTACGGCTAATGCAGCTGCGAGCACTGCTTGGATACATGTTGGTGTTGCACAAGCTACTGGGTCGAGCTGGGTTGAATAAAACACAATTGGTCTCATTTTGCTTCCCCATACTTGAAGCAAAACAGATGTCATGAATCCATGTCTGGAATCAACCATGAGAATGAAAGGTTTTGCATAATTAGGAAGAGCCAGTACTGTCGAGCTGGCAATTTTTTCTTTTGTTAATTGAATTGCTTCTGAACCCTCTTTAGTCCACGTAACTTTATCGTGGGGCGCCATTGGTTCAGAGAAAATCATATTATGCAAAGGCCTTACTAATACTGCATAATTGGGTACCCATTGTCGACAATAATTACACAATCCTAAACATGACATCATTTGTTTTTTAGTCATAGGTTTAGGAGCTTCCAATGTAGGTTTCTTTCTTTCAGTATTCACAGTTCTTCCATTCGTAGACAAAGTGTGACCAAGATATCTTACTTCCATTGCCCATAGTTAGGTTTCCTCCGGTAGGAGGTAACCTATTGTTATTGTAGGCTTTCTTATTATGTTAGTACCATGGGAGTCAATGGCAGCCCCTAGAACCATATGGTAACTTTTTGTGAAATTTGGCACACTCATTAAGGACAGTCCCTTCTTCATTCACACCAAGTTTTATGGCTCTCATTACACCACTCTAGCGCCACCAACAGGTCAAAGTTGGACTTTTGTAACACACGCAACGTTTGAACCGTATGACCGATTTTCAGAAATGAGGTACCAATGGATTCCCTGGATCAAGACGAATTAAACACACCCTATGGCGTCAATTTCCGGTTCCATAGATTTTCCGCTATTTCCGGTTTTATCAAAAACCTTTGAAAGCCTACTCCTCCTACAATTTTTGGCAAATCTTCATCAAAATCACCAGAGATGATCTTCAGACCTAGCCTCACAAAAGTTGTAAACAGAATTTTGATCCTCACAACCGTTTGTCCGGTACAGCCACTCAAATTCAGCTGAAAAGTCGCCAAACAGGAAGTGAAGTCATATCTTGGCAAATCTTTGTGAAATCAACACCAAACTTGATATGTCACTGGAAGACACTACAACATGTTCCCATGTGAAAAGGCAACTTCATATCTTCAAAAATGATTGATATAAAGCAAATTGGATACATTGTTAACGCTAAAATAATGCTTTACACATCAACAGGTCAAAAAGTGATACTCTGATTCAATCACATGTTCATGTGAAGACACTTGAGAATGTTAAGTACACAAATCTGAAAAGAAGTTGACTGTAAGATGAAAAGTGGATTTTTGGTGAATATTTGAAACATGCATGCTTGGCTAATTTCTAGGGTGATTTCCGGTAGAAGGTCTCTCTCTCTCTGCTCCTTTGCGCGTGTGTGCTCCAGATTCTCTCTCTCTCTCACACACACACACACACACACACACACACACACACACACACACACACACACACACACACACACACACACACACAGGCTCCTTTGACAACCACAAGCACACACACACAACATTTGAGGAAATGTAGGGATGACCACACCCCTTCTCACTCTTAGCTTGAAGCCATGGCCCTTGAGGATCTTCAAAGTAATGCATTTGAAATGTAATATCCCATTGGCAAGTCTGCAGCATGGATCTTTCTATACAATGACAAATTGTCACAAAAATACATTTGGTTCGCAATGTCTGGTGGAGGAAACCGCCATCGCTGCTTGCAGCTATATTTATTATTCTTGTACCATGGGAGTCAATGGCAGCCCCTAGAACCATATGGTAACTTTTTGTGAAATTTGGCACACTCATTAAGGACAGTCCCTTCTTCATTCACACCAAGTTTTATGGCTCTCAATACACCACTCTAGCGCCACCAATAGGTCAAAGTTGGACTTTTGTAACACACGCAACTTTTGAACCGTATGACCGATTTTCAAAAATGAGGTACCATTGGATACCCTGGATCAAGACGAATTAAACACACCCCATGGCGTGAATTTCCGGTTATATAGATTTTCCGCTATTTCCGGTTTTATCAAAAACCTTTGAAAGCCTACTCCTCCTACAATTTTTGGCAAATCTTCTTCAAAATCACCAGAGATGACCTTCAGACCTAGCCTCACAAAAGTTACTATTTAGAATGTTGATCCTCACAACCGCTTGTCCGGTACAGCCACTCAAATTCAGCTGAAAAGTCGCCAAACAGGAAGTGAAGTCATATCTTGGCAAATCTTTGTGAAATCAACACCAAACTTGATACGTCACTGGAAGACACTACAACATGTTCCCATGTGCAAAGGCAACTTCATATCTTAAAAAATGATTGATATAAAGCTAATTGGATACATTGTTAACGCTAAAATAATGCTTTACACATCAACAGGTCAAAAAGTGATACTCTGATTCAATCACAAGTTCATGTGAAGACACTTGAGAATTTTAAGTACACAAATCTGAAAAAAAGTTGACTGTAAGATGAAAAGTGGATTTTTGGTGAATATTTGAAACATGCATGCTTGGCTAATTTCTAGGGTGATTTTCAGTAGAAGGTCTCTCTCTCTGCTCCTCCGCGCGTGTGTGCTCCAGATTCTCTCTCTCTCTCACACACACACACACACACACACACACACACACACACACACACACACACACACACACACACACACACACACACACACACACACACACACACACACACACACACACACACACACACACACAACATTTAAGGAAATGTAGGGATGACCACACCCCTTCTCACTCTTAGCTTGAAGCCATGGCCCTTGAGGATCTTCAAAGTAATGCTTTTAACAACTCTTTTATGACTGGCTCGATGCCTGCCTGGGCGTCTGGTTTCAGAGGGTATTGTTTTACGCGAGGATAGTATTCCGCTCTTCCTTTAATTTTTATGGGCTCAACACCAATCATTTTACTCACATCTGCTGCATGTTTTGACCATAACTTATCAGTAATTACACTTAGCGCCGCCTCTTCTTCCGAAGTTAACAACATGTCTCATTTAGTTTCATTCGGATTACTCATTCTTGTCTCTGGTGTCGTTATTACCACGAAATTTTACATTTTCCTCCACCAGCCGGTACTTGGACTATATTGAGAATAACCTATATCTTTCCAATCGCGCTCTCTGTTAATTTCCCATATGTATTTTTTGTTATCTTGCCATTCCTCGTCGGGAGCTTTAGACAATAATATGTCTAAGGTCAATGAGTTTTTCAGCCTGCGGTGATAGTGTTACAGTGAACATTCACGTATTTTCCTTCCAACAGAGTGCCGAAACTGCAATTTTCTGTGGGCCCAGATTATGTACCAATTCGTCATATTGAGGGTCTGGGCCAGGTCTCCCGTCATTTGAGTAACGTAATATGACCTGTATGTCATTTTTGGGTTTAAAATCCGACTCAGGAGAAACGACTTTTTGCGCTTCTTGTAACAAGGCGCTCGCTGTTTTACCCGGAGAGGTATCTGGAAAGTGAAGCCCCCAATAGTAGAAAAAGGCACGCCCCTCCCTTCCACTATTAAAATATCAGCATTGCTGCACCATCGAGCTTCCATGCCCCCCTTGTTTCGTGGGGTAAATGGCTAAACCTAGTTGTCATAACGTCACGTCTGAGTAAATAAAATGGACACGAGGGTGAAACTATCACGGGTGCTTTTACAGACTCTCCTGTTATTGGATTCTTTATCCAAATAGGTTTAGTGAGAGCTTGCCTCTGCGTGTGTCCTTCTCCTGATTCGTCAAATTATTTTCCATTCATTACAGCAGTTCTACACGCCCATGAGTCACAGAGAAAGTTTACTGGCCTTCCGTCCACCAACAGAGTAATTTCGGGTTTTCCACTAGTAGACAAGCAGATGTCTTCCAAATCTAAAAATTCATCACATGTAATTTCATCTCCTTCATCTGCTTGTTTATTACTGTTGGTTTCTGTGGCTAGTCATGAATCTTCCCTATTAGGAAAATCTCTCGCCCAATGTCCCCTTTCTCCACAAGAATAACACTTATCCCTGTCCTCTCTCTCTTCTTCTTCCTCTTCTCCTTCTCTGTCTCTATTTCAAGGTGTATATCCATCTTTTCTCCTATCTTGACTTTTTCCTCTGCTTCCAAATCTATTCTGTCCTCGACCTCGGCCTCGTCCTCTGTTCTTTCCTCGACCCCTCCCCCTCTGACTGCTCCCTAACACTGTCTGAACTGCCTGGACAAAGACTTTGGTAGTTTTCTGCTCATCTCTAATTTTTTTCTTTGCCTGAGTTACTTTCTCTGCATGTCTTGCCTGAGTCATAAAAGCTGGAAGGGTAGATGTAGGAAGTTCAACGAAATTTCTATTAAGCCATTCTCTAACCTCAGCCCTGAAACCCCCCAATAATGCCTGTTTCAAATGCGCATTAAATATCGCAATTTCGGATTGGTTGGCATCCCCTAATCCGCTGTGGTTTCTAAAGGCATGTTCTTTAATGGGAGTATGGCGTGTGCGTTTTGGATGGTCATAAGGCGGAGGTACGCTATGAGGTGGAGTTTCTGGCAACGGTGGATACAATCCAGTACTTAACAAGTTCATGTGAATTCGTCGGCTTTGAATTACTAGCATTACTGGAAGTTCTGGTAGTGTAATGGGTGGCGGAGTTTGTTGCGCTGGTGGCATTTGAACGACTACCTGTTGCTGCTGTTGCTGTACAGGTGGCTGTACGAATCTAGACTAACTGATTACTACAGTTTCGTCTTCTTTCGATAGGGCAGATAATACTAATTGCTCTATTCGTCGTTTAATACCATCAAGTCTTTCTCTCGCCTCTGTTAACCAGACGCCAGCACATGCGAGTTCGTCTTTATGATGCGTTTTTAACGTTTTCTTTTCCCTGTGATTATTTATGTCTTTGCATAATTTTTCACAGTCTTCTACTACTAGTTTCCCACTGAAACTATGTTTTTTTTAATCCAACGATCTACATACTTCGTGTGACTATCCGTATGTTTCTTCTCTATGTACTTCTTGTCACCAGTACAACCTTGCGGTTTTGACGCATTTTTACCCACAATTATGGTGAGTTTTTGGGATTGGAGCAAAATATCTCATGGATAAAATCTCTGGGACACAAGCTTCTAGGCCGATAAAATCAGTCCTGTGTCCCTCTGGGTGTTAACTCACAGAGGCTTTTCACTGTTTTAAATTTTGCTCAATCACTTACTCCATTCACACACTCATTCATTCCCCCTAATCCCCGATTTAGGCAGAAATTTCTGTATGAGATCCCCGATCTCATGAGACCCCAGATATCTTTATAGCTATAGTCTGTATATTCAGTAACCCCAGGCTACTTACTTAATATTCTGTTGTGTGTTTCATCTGGATGTGGATCTCGTCAGGGCAGCTTCGACGGGGGCAGAAGTCTTTCAACCGGCCCAACGAAGAATTCAACTCGCAGGGTCTTTTTCTGTCCAAAGCTCTTCAGACAGTGATGCATCGACTTGCGGCTTCCGTAGATCTGCTTCCGGCGGCTCGACCTGTCTTGAGATCCGGCTCGATGGACAAAAACGGTCAGGGAATTTCACCCCTAACTATACTGTATTCTTAACCTCAGAATTAAGACTCACACAACCAAGAATATAATCAATAACAGACGTTTACTCTGGCCCAGAGGAATGTAGTGATTTGGAGCTCTCCAGAATCATACACTGCCTCCCTTCTAGAAATGTCTGCTCATTATTCACAATCATGTTCATAGTTCAAACATGAAGACACTCCCAAGTCTTTAACAATTTTGCCACCTGAATATTCCCAGAGATGAAAATGTTTACCTAGGACCCCCTCACCCAAACTCAGGGTGACTTCCTGAGTTTAACAAAACATTCAAGAAAAGGTCACAAAACACATGGCATCCTACAACACTAACTCAGTCTTAACCTAAACATTTCATGACACCTCTAAGTTAAATATCCCCCTTTCTCACAGACACTGCATTCCTCTCAACAGAACAAAGAAACAGATGGAGAATCCATTTAAAGAATTAAAACACATATCATGATAATACTTATATATAATATTTCTTTCACAAAAAGGCACAGGGGAAGACAAGGCAGAGGATCAGCAGGACCAGTAGACCGCAGGGGATCCCAGACGCAATGCCAGCGATGGCTCCACTCAGGCCCCCACCTAACACAGAGCGCACACACACACACACACACACACACACACACACAAACACACACACACACACACACACACACACACACACACTTACACTAGGGCTGCACCACAGGGCCTGTCCTCTGTGTGTGGTGGGTTAGCTCCTTTACTTCAAGAAAAACTCCTCACTGCAAGATGTCTTAATGACACCCTCAATGGTCACCCTCACCCCCAAACGGATGGCCAGGATGATTTAAGGCTAAATGGATCTATCCACCTTTATCTTTGCAAACTTTCTTTAAATTATTTGTGACGTGAACAAATCCTAATGGGCCTGATCGCTGGTTGTTGTTATTATGAACCTGAAATGAGGCCGTATATCAACCGGCTTTTCTTCTTCATGCATGTTACGTAAAGATATAACTCCAACTACAGTAGGACGCTTGAGAGCACTCAGGTCTGTGATCTATAAGCTGACGTACATTGTTCAATTCAATTCATTTTGGGGAGAATAAAAAAAAAAAATCTTTTCCTGTGTAATTTCAATGCGTCATGTCGTCACCAGACTTCAGCAGACATGATTAAGGGGAAGGGAGAGCCTTAGCTCTGTGTTCCCTAGAGCTCACCTGCCCCGTTGGCCACGTCCTCTGATGGCTCCCCAGCACGTCTGCCTGCTATGGGGACGACCCGGAAGAGGTATCTTAATTTGGGGTCCAGTCCTGAGACGTCTGCGCTTCTTGAGGAGCCGCCTTTCACCTGGATGGTGCCGTACCCCTCCTTTGCTCGGCCGCTTTGGCTAACAGTTTTGTTGGTGGACGGGTCAGAAAGGTCAGGCCCCTTCATCTGGATATCAAAACCTGAAAGGGGCCGAAACAAGGGGTGAGCATTTTCTGTGTGAAGCAGTGAAAGGTGTGTAGACATATTAGTCTACTATTTATTAAGTGGAGCAAACGCCAACACAAACAGCCAGAAGAACACAAGAACTTAAAAAAGAACGATAGTTTTGAAAGACACCAATATATACACACAAGGCTGTCTCAGGGTGCAAAATGCTACCTTCAAAACTGATGAGGCCATCAAGAATAGCAAAAAAATGTGACTTCTAAATGTTGCTTAAACAGGGCAAAGGTCATCAGTTAGACTGACATCCCCAGTTAGAAACTGTGCTGATGTAAATCAGGAAGAGGCTGCAGAGCCAAACACAATATGACATCATAGCTACAGGTTTCAGTTCCACTTGTATAAAAATTAAATTTAAAAAACCACATGAAGCGTGAGGGCCATTCTCAGCCTCTGCCTCGGTGTCAAGCACTTCACAGTAATGTTTACATGAAGGGTAGGACCAGTCTCTGTCTCTGTATCAAGGACTTCACAGCAGTGTTTATACACCCCTATTTCACATGTTTGGGATTCTGCCTCTTGTACTGACTGACTCCACATCTTGCCGCCATCCCAGGGACTCGGTGTGTGTTTACTATACACCTCAGCTTGGGAAAGTACGCATCACGGCTTACCACTCCTCGTTCCGTCTACCAGTATCGCATGCCGGTGTATCCCTCTAATACACCTTCCAATAGAGTTTCAGAAAGCACAGCCCGATTGGAACCAAATAAAGTAAATACTAGGGGATACATTGATGTCTACAGTCTGGCTGCAGATCTTGTATAGCCAGTAACAAGTTGACTTGGAATGGCTTATGCTTAAGTTTGTGTTCTACCTGTTACTATAGCTGTAGGTGGAACCTCCCAAGTGAGTGTAATTACGGTTCCTTCCTCGTTCGGGAAAAGACTTACATCTGAAATGGCAGGACCTGAAGGAAGGAAGGAAGGAAGATAAAAAGAAAAAGAAAGATAACAAGGAGAAAAATGCCATCATTTTAGCTACTTGTTTTTCTTGTAAACAATCTGCAAGGCTTCAGTATAGATTAATGACGTGTTAATGGCGTTTGTTGTCAAAATAATTCAATAAGTAATCACATGTACTATTGGCTTAGAGAATAAAATGACAGACAATGGGGAATGAAATATACATTCTCTATCCATATGTGAGGTAATCACTGTAGTCATGTTGTTGTTGTAATACCTGATAGTTTGGTATCTCTACTTTGGCTGCCTAAAGGGTTAACAGCAGTGCATTTGTAGGTGTGAAGGCCAGCGGTACTGATGTTGAAGTTGACTATGTGGAGCCAGGTGGTGTCATCACTGATCTCATGGCCACTGAGAGAGCTCACATTCTGCCCAGACCTGGCCCAGGTGACTGTGGCATTGGGCACGGCTTCAGCGAGACATCTGATGCTCGCCACCAGCCTCCCATTCTCATTCACTGTGGCTGACACAGAGGGAAGGAAACCTGCTGTTCTGCCTTCAAAAACACAAAGAAAAGCTACATTTACAGCAACTTGTAAAAAAAAAAAATTGGGCGGGCGTTTCTCTTTAACAGCATTATAAATTAAAAATAAATAGAATAAGGAAGAGAAAGAAGGGTCAAAACTTGCGTGCAGTGATGTTGCACTGGCTCTGGTGGACAGGGTGGCGGATGAGGCACGACACCTCCTTCCCATCTAAGCTCTGGGGGTCATCCACGGTCACGTTGAGCTCCCCGACCGCAGTGCTGCCACTGCTCAGTTCTGGGAAAGACAGCTGTGCCTCAGGGGTGCCCCCTGGCCACCAGCAGCGGTAGCGCAGCGCCGAGCTCCCATCCACGGCGTGAACGGAACAGGCGGGGCCGCCCGCAGGGCTCTCTGCGGAGACGAGGGAGGCAGAAAATTGAACACCGCTGTGGAACTGCAGAGATTGCTTCTGTACTTTGTGTAAAACTCTCTCTTTCTCTCACTCAGCAGTGATGATACAGCCCATTTACTCAGCGCTGCCAAGGATGAGCCTGCCAGTTGGCAAAATTTCACCATGCATGCCGCATAATCATATATCTCTCTAAACGTAAACCAAAGATTTAATAGTGAAGACCTACCATAGATGTTAACAGTGACACTTATGTTCAGCTGTGCTTCAGATTTGGCGTTCTTCAGCAGGCAGGTGTAATCTCCGCTCTGGTTGGTCTGGACATTGGGGATGTTAAGCGTCCCTGGCTGGGAACCGGGAACGGCCTGTCCCATGAAAGCCCAGGAGACGGAGGGCAAGGGCTCCCCTCGTGCCCCGCAGGAGAGCGACAGAGACTCCCCCACGACAAAGAAGTCTTTTGTTGGACTAAGATCCAGCGCGGGCTGGTCTGGCCCATCTGAGGGAAACCAGAGATTCAGAGACAGATCTGCTAGCGCACTTTATTAAAAGCCATCCTGGATGTCTCCAATAGCTAAAGACACCAGGGAGCCTGAGTGTGAGTGAAGAGAGAGAGAGAGAGAGAGAGAGAGAGAGAGAGAGAGAGAGAGAGAGAGAGAGAGAGAGAGAGAGAAGGGATGAAGTGTTGGAGTGCAGTGTGGCTAAACAGCACATGTGAGTGCAGACAAAACATGCTGGAGAGTAGGTGGAGTGGTTGGCCTGAGGCAGAAAATGATGAAATGGTATTTCAATTCAAGGCCGCTTTTTTTTGAAAAAATAGAAATTGATCTGAGGAAACAAACACAATGCAACAACTGTTCATGGGGTGTGTGGTTGTGTGGTTGTGTGTGTGTGGGTGTGTGTGTGTGTGTGTCACTGACATCCCAAACAGAGTGGAATTAAATCAAGCAGTTGTAGCAAATGAACAAAAGAGAACTTGTGAATCATGCATGGATCAATGTGAAGCCAGAGGGACATGTATAGCACAGCGACACAGACCCAACAAGCCACTTGGAAGCATGAATCCCCATCTAGCTCACTTACACAAAACAGTGACGTTTCTTTCAGAGGTTCCGAAGCTGAACTGGTTCTCAAGGGTGACGTTGTAGCTGCCTGTGTCTTTTCGGTTTGGCTGAATGATGGAAAGGTTCTTCCCACTCATTGAGTAGCGAGGACCATCCTGTAGTTCTTTCCCGTTGAGGAACCACTGCACCTCTTCAGCCTCTCCTTTAAGGGTGGTGTAATACAAAGTGAAGTTTCCACTGCCTTCAACAGCATTATTTGGCCATGCGTGCAATGAGACTCCTTCAATTTTGTCTGTGAAACAACAAAAACAATAAAACAGGTGATTGGAAATAACACAAAACAACAACAAGAAATGCAACAGATATCTAGTAGCATAAGATATACATTGGACTAAACATGAAAGGGAACGTGATTAAACAATAATAGTAATAATAGTTCTTTAATAGTGTGCTTTGATCTTACCGTAAACTATGAGGGTGAATGAGGCGTCACCCTGCTCTGCCCCCACCTTCACCACAGTGACGCTATAGATTCCACTGTGTTCAAGGGTAACGCTGATGAATGACAGAGACCCATCCTCATTAAGCACCAGAACATCTTCATACTGAGGATCGATTTGGGGAGGCACGCCATTGCCAACAGTCTTAGAGGCAATGTAGATGCCATCTTTCCACCAGGACACCATTGGTTCTGATACAGTGTAGGTAATGCCAAGGGTTAGATTTGTGCCAACCAGGGCTTTGACCAATGAGGGGCCAGTAGGCTTGACTGATGGCTCACATTCTGTATTTGGAGTAGGATTTACATAAACATTATTTAAAAAAATACACAGGGCTCATCGCTTCCTCTTATGTTCCTGTCTGTAGTGTGTCCTACTTAAAAGGTCTTTATTTCTGAGACCATCAGTTTAAAGAAAGTTGTTGGATGAAATACCCTAAACATGTCCCCTGTATCATGAAAATTGGGTGACGTTAAGAAATGTAAAATTGACAAAGCTATAAACACCGAACAACAAAGTTGAAACGGCCACCAAGTCAAATATCAATCAAATCTGAACACTGATCCTTGATGCAGACCAACTCAGCGCCACAAAACACGTGTTGCAACTTCAGAATATTTTAACTTTAGGTAGGAAACCGGAACATGGCTTCTCTTAAAATCTAGTGAATTAATGTATTTGACGATAACAGAGACTTAGCCTATACCAATTCGATACAACGGTAGGACAAATAATACAGAGTCTGACCTCTAATTACGAAAATCAGAAGTAGTCCAAAAAAAGTGCGGCGAAATTCGACGTTGTTGAAGACTGACATTTCCCCACAGTCCTAAGCGAAAAAACGCCGTTGATATTCTGACAAATTTACTTTAACTCTTCAGCCAAGCAATAACCAAGTCGAACTCCAGTTCGTTTATTTCTCCCTTCTTCGTCCTTGGGAAATCAAATCAGACAAACTAAGGGTATTACAACAGCCACTCCTCTGTTGATGGTAGCAGACTCTTTTTAGACAGAGGTCGGTGTCAGCGCCAAGTGGAACTCACCTGTGCGCGCACTTTAAATTGACAAGTGAAAGATCACGCCTTATTTATTTTCCCAGTCAACTGTAACATAGCGTATTCAACGCGGGTATCAGTCCATCGGTTACAATCATGTCTGTAGTACTGTGTGTGTCTATGTTAAACACGATAGACTAGCCGCAAGTCCTCATTACATTACGGTGCACATTCCTCATACTGTGTCCTGGACTGCCAGGCCACCCTACTGCACCTTACCTGAAATTCTACCGGGGTCAAAAGGGTCAAGCTAATATTGGGTTATGTGGTGCTGGAAGGTGAAGGAAGGTGAAGAACATAAGGATTTAGGAAGAGATAAGATTTAAGGAAAATGAATAATAGGCTTAAAACACAATGAGAATAAACTCATTTCTCAATGAAATGTTCTCAAAGAAATATAATATCAAGGTGCCAGGTTCTGTGTTTATCAATGCATGTACTCTGTAGAGAAGAGCTGCTGCTATTAAAATAAGGATTAATTGAACTAATCCAAGACTATTTAGTTTCTCGTTAACAAGCTTCATTTTTTACCAAAGAATGTGAAATGGAGATTAATAACCAGTGATACCAGGAATTTAAAATGTTTCACAAATTAATTAGGTTCTCATCAGTCCGTGTTGTATTTGTCTTGAAGGCTTGGAGTCCTGTGAAGATTGTCTTTTGTGCCTGTTAATGATAAACGTTCAGAAATAATGCGCACATTTAATCACATTACCTCCTCAAGCAGTGCGCTAGGGAGAAAGAGGACATGAGGTTAGACGAGCAGCTTGTGATCTGCAAATATGACACCACTTTACATGTGTATCGGTGCAGATCGGTGGAGATTTGTTTTGGTCATTACACAATCAGGATTGTGAAGATGAGCCAGTCCGTAAAGTCCTAAAATGGAAGATTTACAGAAAGCAGACAACAAAACTGCTTGTATTTCGTTTTATTTTATACAGTATTGTAACACCAGGTTCTCGGATCAACCAGTGGCAGAGCACCAAAGAAGAGTCACAGAACTAGTAAAACAAGTTAACACAATTTATTTCCATTGGGCACACAAAGGGGAGTTTTGGGGGGACAACTGCTCCACTCTCAGGGGCTAAGACACAGCAGAAGCACACAGCATGCAAGTGGACACACTAAAAACCAACAGTTGGACAATTTAAAAGTGTGTTAGAATGTCAACCCTCACAAAATCACACCCACCGCAAACCAAAACAAGCCTAAGAGTAAGCAGCTAACCCCCTAGCTACAGCCAGTGGCCCGTAGATGGTTACAGCAATAAATAGGTAAAAAGCTTTGTTCTTTATTAAAGTTAAGATTTAGGTTAAATAGTGCTATCGATGCTGATCTTTAATACCAAGATGACCGCTGGCTGAGCCACTTGAAAGCAGTAGATGGCGACTGAAACAACAACAAAAAAAAAAACATCATTGTTATGTTTGTATATGTATATGTTTATGTGTATATATATAGTAAATGCCTTTTTTAAGTTGTTTAGCCATTAACACTCTGGCAGGGGGACTGCCAATGGAAACTAGCCTTTTGGCTACAATTGGGTGCATTTACATTTTAATGTTTATTAATGTACACTGTCCCTCAACAAATAAACTGAAACTGAACTGACCACTCTCTCTGTTCTCAGAGAGCAGCTCTGCACCTAACTTTTTTTCAGCTCTCAGTCACCTGGGGTCGAATCAGCAAATACTAAGAGAGAAAAAAGTGCGCGCACAGGTGAGTTCCACTTGGCAAATGCTGACACCGACCTCTGTCTAGAAAGAGTCTGCTACCATCAACAGAGGAGTGGCTGTTGTAATACTATACCTTAGTTCGTCTGATTTCCTAAGGACAAAGAAGGGAGAAATAAACGAACTGGAGTTCGACTTGGTTATTGCTTGGCTGAAGAGTTAAAGAAAAATTGTCAGAATATCAACGGTGTTTTTTCGCTTAGGACTCTGGGGAAATGTCAGTCTTCAACAACGTCGAATTTCGCCGCACTTTTTTTGGACTACTTCTGATTTTCATAATTAGAGGTCAGACTCTGTATTATTTGTCCTACCGTTGTATCGATTGGTATAAGTCTCTGTTATCGTCACATTCATTCACTAGATTTTAATAGAAGCCATTTTCCTGTTTCCTAGTTAAAATATTCTGAAGTCGCAACACGTGTTTTGTGGCGCTTAGTGGGTCTGCATCAAGGATCAGTGTTCAGATTTGATTGATATTTGACTTGGTGGCCGTTTCAACTTTGTTGTTCGGTTTTTATAGCTCTGTCAATTTTACAATTCTTAACGTCTCCCAATTTTTATAATACAGAGAACATGTCTACTTTTTAGGATATTTCATCCAACAGCTGTCTTGAAACTGTGATAGTCTCAGTAGTAAAGACCTTTTTATAGGCCCTGCAGACAAGAACATAAGAGGAAGTAATGAGCCTTGTGTATTCTATCTAATTATTTGTTCTAAATCCTGCTGTCTTTATACAGAATGTGAGGCATCAGTCAAGCCTTCTGGCCCCTCATTGGTCAAAGCCCTGGTTGGCACAAATCTGACCCTTGGCATTACCTACACTGTAACAGAACCACTGGTGTCCTGGTGGAAAGATAGCTTCTCCATTGCCACTAGGACTGTTGGCAATGGCGTGCCTCCCAAAATCGCTCCTCAGTATGAAGATGTTCTGGTGCTTAATGAGGATGGGTCTCTGTCATTCATCAGCGTTACCCTTGAACACAGTGGAATCTATAATGTCACTTTGGTGAAGGTGGGGGCAGAGCAGGGTGATGCCTCATTCACCCTCATAGTTTACGGTAAGATCAAAGCACACTACTATTATTGTTTAATCACGTTCCCTTTCATGTTTAATCCAAAGTATATCTTATGCTTCTAGATGTCTTTGTCACAGATGTCACATTTTTTGTTGTTGTTTGTGGTGTTTCCAATCACCTTTTTTTATTGTTTTTGATTTTTCGCAGACAAAATTGAAGGCGTCTCATTGCATGCATGGCCAAACAATGCTGTTGAAGGCAGTGGAAACTTCACTTTATATTACACCACCCTTAAAGGAGAGGCTGAAGAGGTGCAGTGGTTCCTCAACGGGAAAGAACTACAGGATGGTCCTCACTACTCAATGAGTGGGAAGAACCTTTCCATCATTCAGCCAAACCGAAAAGACACAGGCAGCTACAACGTCACCCTTCAGAACCCGTTCAGCTTCGGAACCTCTGAAAGAAACATCACTGTTTTGTGTAAGTGAGCTAGACGGGGATTCATGCTTCCAAGTGGCTTGTTGGGTCTGTGTCGCTGTGCTATACATGTCCCTCTGGCTTCACATTGATCCATGCATGATTCACAAGTTCTCTTTTGTTCATTTGCTACAACTGCTTGATTTATTTCCACTCTGTTTGGGATGTCAGTTCTATTTTTTATCCTCATAAAAGCAGCGGCCTTAAATTTAAATACCGTTTCATCATTTTCTGCTTCAGGCCAACCACTCCCACCTACTCTCCAGCATGTTTTGTCTGCACTCACATGTGCTGTTTAGCCAAACTGCACTCCAACAATCCATCCCTTATCTCTCTCTCTCTCTCGCTCCCCCCTCACTCACACTCCCCCCTCACTCACACTCAGGCTCCCTGGTGTCTTTAGCTATTGGAGACATCCAGGATGGCTTTTAATAAAGTGCGCTAGCAGATCTGTCCCTGAATCTCTGGTTTCCCTCAGATGGGCCAGACCAGCCCGCGCTGGATGTAAGTCCAACAAAAGACTTCTTTGTCGTGGGGGAGTCTCTGTCGCTCTCCTGCGGGGCACGAGGGGAGCCCTTGCCCTCTGTCTCCTGGGCTTTCATGGGACAGGCCGTTCCCGGTTCCCAGCCAGGGACGCTTAACATCACCAATGCCCAGACCAACCAGAGCGGAGATTACACCTGCCTGCTGAAGAACGCCAAATCTGGAGCACAGCTGAACATAAGTGTCACTGTTGACATCTATGGTAGGTCTTCACTATATAGTCTGTTATTAAGAGCATACATTTCGGCAGCTGTGGTACAAATGATTATCTCAAAGGCTTCACTGGTTTACGTTTATAGTGATGTATGATTATGCGGCATGCATGGTGAGAAGGCAGTATATTCATATTATGTTGACGCATAGCTTCTAGCTGTATCAAGCAATTTTATCAGCTGGCAAGCTCATCCTTGGCAGTGCTGAGTAAATGGGCTGTATCATCACTGCTGAGTGAGTGAGAGAGAGAGAGAGAGAGTTTTTCACAAAGTACAGAAGCAATCACTGCAGTTCCACAGCGGTGTTCAATTTTCTGCCTCCCTCGGCTTCACAGAGAGCCCTGCGGGCGGCCCCGCATGTTCGGTTCACGCCGTGGATGGGAGCTCGGCGCTGCGCTACCGCTGCTGGTGGCCAGGGGGCACCCCTGAGGCACAGCTGTCTTTCCCAGATCTGAGCACTGGCAGCACTGCGTTCGGGGAGCTCAACGTGACCGTGGATGACCCCCAGAGCTTAGACGGGAAGGAGGTGTCGTGCCTCATCCGTCACCCTGTCCACCAGAGCCAGTGCAACATCACTGCACGCAAGTTTTGACCCTTCTTTCTCTTCCTTATTCTATTTTATTTTTTATTTTTAATGCTGTTAAAGAGAAACGCCCGATCCTAGAACACGCTTCCTCTTTTTTTTTTTTTTACAAGTTGCTGTTAATGTAGCTTTTTTCTGTTTTTGAAGGCAGAACAGCAGGTTTCCTTCCCTCTGTGTCAGCCACAGTGAATGAGAATGGGAGGCTGGTGGCGAGCATCAGATGTCTCGCTGAAGCCGTGCCCAATGCCACCGTCACCTGGGCCAGGTCTGGGCAGAATGTGAGCTCTCTCAGTGGCCATGAGATCAGTGATGACACCACCTGGCTCCACATAGTCAACTTCAACATCAGTACCGCTGGCCTTCACACCTACAAATGCACTGCTGTTAACCCTTTAGGCAGCCAAAGCAGAGAAACCAAACTATCAGGTATTACACCAACAACATGACTACAGTGATTACCTCACATATGGATAGAGAATGTATATTTCATTCCCCATTGTCTGTCATTTTATTCTCTAAGCCAATAGTACATGTGATTTACTTATTGATTTATTTTGACAACAAACGCCATTAACACGTCATTACTCACACTGAAGCCTTGCAGATTGTTTACAAGAGATACAAGTAACTATAGTGACAGCATGTTTCTTCTTGTCATCTTTCTTTTTCTTTTTATCTTCCTTCTTCCTTCAGGTCCTGCCATTTCAGATGTAAGTCTTTTCCCGAACGAGGAAGGAACCGTAATTACACTCACTTGGGAGGTTCCACCTACAGCTATAGTAACAGGTAGAACACAAACTTAAGCATAAGCCTTACAAGTCAACTTGTTACTGGCTATACAAGATCTGCAGCCAGACTGTAGACATCAATGTATCCCCTAGTATTTCATTGAATTGGTTCCAATCGGGCTGTGCTTTCTGAAACTCTATTGGAAGGTGTATTAGAGGGATACACCGGCATGCCATACTGGTAGACGGTATGAGGAGTGGTAAGCCGTGCTGCGTACTTTCCCAAGCTGAGGTGTATAGTAAACACACACCGAAGGCCCTGAGAGGGCGGCAAGATTTGGAGTCAGTCAGCACAAGAGGCCGAATCCCAAACATGTGAAATAGGGGTGTCAACATTACTGTGGAGTCCTCGACACAGGCAGAGGCTACGATGTGCCCTCACTTTCATGTTAACATTACTGTGAAGTCCTCGACACAGAGGCAGAGACTGGCCCTAACGTTCATGTAAACATTACTGTGAAGTGCTTGACACCGAGGCAGAGGCTGAGAATGGCCCTCACGCTTCATGTGTTTTTTAAATTTTATTTTTATACAAGTGGAACTGAAACCTGTAGCTATGACGTCGTATTGTGTTTGGCTCTGCAGCCTCTTCCTGATTTATATCAGCACAGTTTCTAACTGGGGATGTCAGTCTTACTGATGACCTTTGCCCTGTTTAATCAACATTAAGAAGTCACATACTTTGATTTTCTTGATGGCCTCATCAGTTTTGAAGGTAGCATTTCCCCCCCTGAGACAGCCCTGTATATATATATATATATATATATATATATATATATATATATTGGTGTCTTTTCAAAACTATTATATCCTTCTTTTTTTAAGTTCTTGCGTTCTTCTGGTTGTTTGTGTTGGCGTTTGCTCCACTAAATAAATAGTAGACTAATATGTCTCCACCTTTCACTGCTTCACACAGAAAAAGCTCACCCCTTGTTACGCCCACTTTCAGGTTTTGATATCCAGATGAAGGGGCCTGACCTTTCTGACCCGTCCACCAACAAAACTGTGAGCCACAGCGCCCGAGCAAAGGAGGGGTACGGCACCATCCAGGTGAAAGGCGGCTCCTCAAGAAGCGCAGACATCTCAGGACTGGACCCCAAATTAAGATACCTCTTCCGGGTCGTCCCCATAGCAGGCAGACGTGCTGGGGAGCCATCAGAGGACGTGGCCGCCGGGCCAGGTGAGCTCTAGGGAGCACAGAGCTAAGGCTCTCCCTTCCCCTTAATCATGTCTGCTGAAGTATGGTAACGACATGACACATTTAATTTAAATTACACAGGTAATTTAAATCAGTTTAGCTTTTTTTTTATTTACTCCCCCAAAAATCAATTGAATTGAACAATGTACGTCAGCTTATAGATCACAGACCTAAGTGCTCTCAAGCGTCCTACTGTAGTTGGAGTTACATCTTTACGTAACATGCATGAAGAAGAAAAGCCGGTTCATATACGGCCTCATTTCAGGTTCATAATAACAACAACCAGCGATCAGTTAGGTCCGTTAGGATTTGCTCATGTCACAAATAATTTAAAGAAAGTTTGCAAAGATAAAGGTGGATAGATCCATTTAGCCTTAAATCATCGTGGCCATCAGTTTGGTGGTGAGGGTGACCATTGAGGTTGTCTTGCAGTGTCATCTTGCAGTTAGGAGTTTTTCTTGAAGTAAAGGAGCTAACCCACCAGCACACAGAGGACAGGCCCTGTGGTGCAGCCCTAGTGTAAGTGTGTGTGTGTGTGTGTGTGTGTGTGTGTGTGTGTGTGTGTGTGTGTGTGTGTGTGTGTGTGTGTGTGTGTGTGTGTGTGCACTCTGTGTTAGGTGGGGGCCTGAGTGGACCAGCCATCGCTGGCATTGCGGCTGGGATCCCCTGTGGTCTACTGGTCCTTCTGATCCTCTGCCTTGTCTTCCCCTGTGTCTTTTACCACAAGAAGAGAAGTAGGTTTCACTAATTATTGAAATTTCATCGGATTACCTCAATAATACACAAGTCAGGAATGCTTGCTTTATCCTTAATTACACCCTCCTGCGTCGTAATTGTTTCATAATTCGACAAGGCTAATGTTGAATGGAATCATTTTTTTTTTTTACTTCTATTTTCATATTGACATTGCATTGCTGCTTCATGTCCGTTTCACAGAGAGGGAAGCAAGATATCCTGTTTCCCCAGTTTCCAGGGCAGTGGAGAAGGTAATGGACCAGCACAAACCTACTGTTATGGAACTCTTTTTTTTTTTATTATTATTTATTTATTTTTTATTCTGTTTTTCATGTGTTCCTTTTATTAGACATTTAGGAATGTTATTTTTCTTAATATGGATTTATGATATGCAGGCTTTTTTAATTATGATATATTATAAGTCTTAACTTCTTGACTTTCTCTCCTAGGCTGTGACCACCATGACTTTACCCCACCTACTTTTAACAGGTGGTTTGAAAATGCCACCAGACTACAGCCTCCACCAGGTAATGCGCAGGGTTGGGGAGGAACTAGTTATATGTAACAGAATTACGTAATTAAAAAACAAGGTAAATGTAATTGTCATCCGTTACTTTTGCTGGGAAGAAATATGTTGTTAAATAACAGTTACCAATCAAAATATCGAAGATTATCTTTTCTGTAAAAAGCTTTAAAGCATATATGTATAACATTTTATTATTTTGCTTTGAAGCTTTTCACCTCTGCTCCATTCAAATTTTGAGGATTGGTTCTCTCGTTTGAATTTACACCTACTCTTGTCTGCCAATCAAAAAGTAATTTTAGTAATTAAATTAATTAAGTTTAATTATTTCATTACTTTGATAAAATAAATAAAAAAGTGAGTGAAAATAGTTTTTTTTTTTTTTTTAATTTTAACAGGCCAGCTAGTACATTTGTGTGTTGGATTTTGAAAACAAAAGTTTAATTCCTCTCCTCTCCTCTCCTCTCCTCTCCTCTCTAGTCTCCTTCCGCTGGGCGCTCTGGCCCCCTGCCCTTTGAGGTAGCCCCTGTGAGGATGGCTACCACTGTATGAGACAGACCGGCTTTCTTTTCTGCTGATTTTAAAAAACATATTTTACAGAGCTTTTGCAATATTTATGCTTTATATTTATGTTGGCATTGGTTTTGTAATGCCTACAAGCCACATGGGAGCTCAACATGCAAGGTTATAGTATGTGTGATTGGATGCAAAACTTCCAGGGCTTTTAAGATGCCAAACCAAACATGTCTCTCTGGCGGTGTGCTTGTTATTGTTACTCTATGAGATGTTTTAAGTTCATGTTTACTATCTGATTTTTGTCTTAATTGTAATCTTAAAAGTATGTAAATAAATTTAAATATGTGCAAAAACAAATATTGTGACCAGTACAAGTGTGTCCAGAGATCATCCAGACCAAACTCTAACTGCGGTATGGTTAGCGACCGATATGTAGCAATGCAACACAGTGCCCTTTCGGAAGCATCTGTCTGAAGAGCTTCTTATAGATGTGGGGTGGGAACAGCGCTGATGCTGCTGTTTTGCATGTAGGAAACCATAGAGTAAGCTTTAAGCAGTAAGCATCAAGGCTGATCATGGATGGGATATCTATGGTGCTGTATTTGCCTTGTCATCAGAAACGCATCGCCGTTACTCAGTTGAATGGGGAAAATCATGAAATCATGACACGAAAGTTGACCAAATGTTTTTGTATAGAAACGCTCCACAAGTGATCTATCAATATATGGGCCCTGGTCAGAGAAAAAATAGCATGCATGAATAAAACTCAGGTCCTGCATGAGACAATTGTAGGTCTACCTACAATATTAACATGATTAAGCTGTGGTATGTTAATTCTACTGTTTAATAGAAATATTTGAAGTAGTTAATTTAAAGCATATCCAAGCAGATGCATATCAAATAATTTGAATAATTTCTGATGATTTTCAGTGTAGTATCTTGACGTCATCCTATTGTTTCCATGAATTGATGATCACTGATTGTCTGTTTGATATAGTGACGTGCAAATATATCCATTAATTGCTAATGGAATTTAAGCTGTATGTGTCTGCTTCAAATCATTGTTTTGCTCAGTTTCCCTGGCAACTTGGCATGCCTTGGTAAACTTATTGGTAAGGTACTACTGATGAAGGGACATTTTGGATACCGGAGGCTGAATTACATGTCCAATACCTGTATGCAGTTCTGTACGAATCATTGTAATCACTAGAGGGCACTGTTACTGTGGAGTGAATGTCATTGATGTCACAAGGCAAATGTACACAAAATTGTTACCGGAGAGCAAGCATCATTTAGGATAGTAGATCACCATACATCATCATGTTAAAAATGACAAATACACCTAGAGGAATCTGAAACTGAACTACAGTTTAAGGTTTGTTATGCAGAACGATGACTGTCTCATTGGTATGAGTGTAGGCAGATGGCTTCTCTGGCTACAGTTCCTCCGTGAGCAGCACCTTTTATCTAAAGTATCTTCTTGCGCAGGGACACATTTTCATCAGCATCTGATCAAGAATCAAACCCACTGACAGTTACAGAGTTTGTAATAGCACCACCTGGGCAGTATTAACTACCTCACAGACTCTGAGTCCAATCACATCTCATCAGCCGTGTTAGATTACAAATATTTAGTTGCTTAGTAAAAATTTGCATTTCTGAACTTGTATCCAACAGGCAACAGCGAAAGACACATGAGTTATGTTTTTGTGTGAAATTCATGTTTTGTTCTTTGAACACAGTGATTTTGTGTGCAGCTGATGCATAGTTCATTTTGTGCACTAATACAATATATACCTATGTTTTGAAGAAATAATATTTTATTTTTCCAATTACGAAAGGTTCGGTGAATGCACTGATGAAGCTTGCCGGGTTCAGTTCCTCCAATAAGGTTGAGAACCCCTGACCTAAAAGCAACCGAAACAGCATACTTCTCATGATGTAACCCCCCTTGTGTCACACACGCTATAGGCTCTGACTAACATCGACCACACTTCCTGTGTGAACGTGGGGCCCTGAAGTTTTCGCAGAATGCTGCTTATGGCCTTGTCCACTCAGCTTGTACATGCTTTTCGCTTCCTACATTCTCAGTTTTAAAGTAGCAGAAAGAGTTTTGCACAGCCTCCTGTTTGCCTTATTGTGAACCTGTAAAACTACATCGAGATGAAGGGCTCAGCTCCAGTGGAGAGTGAAGAGCTTACTGTGAAAGTTGAGGCAATGCTCACGGTGAAGAGCGCTGTGCAAAGGGTGATGGTTAGCTTGCTAAAGCTTTCTTTAATTTTGACTAACTTTGGGATCAGAGATGAGATATTTCAGGTGACGCAAATTACAATAAAATTACCTCAGGTTTTGATCAGATTTACTGTTGTGCTTAACTGTGAAAAAAGTTACAAAAAAATATTACAAAATGTATATTTTCAGTCCTGGTATGTAAGGAAATAATTAAATTCTCAACCAAAAAAGGGGTTCTGATTTATTTACATTACTTGAAAATAGAATCATGCAATCCTTCAGAGAGTAGCTGTAACTTGGTAGTTGGATTTTCACAAATGTGTCATTGTACGAGTCCTTTGTTTTTGTAATTTGCCATGTTGGTATTAGATTATGATTTCTATTACACCTTATACAACGCTGGATATCATGCTTTGTGTTATGTATTTGTCCATACACCTGATAAGAGTGCTTATTTCTCACACTGCTGTAACATACCCATGCTCATGGACCATAGTTTTACTGTTCATTAAAGTCATACTGCTGTGTTTTGCCTTTCCTATTTGCACAATATATTTATTTGTAGGAAGTTGTACTTGCAGAACTTGCAGTACCTCAGCCAGCCCAGACTGGGTGTGTGGAGCAAGGGCCATGTGGCTAACACAGACCTCTTGATTCTGAATAACCTGTAACTTGGAGGGGAGAGGTATTCAGTATTCATGACAGAAATGATCCTCCTTCAAAATGTTTGACTAGAAAACCTGTTCCCAGTTTTTAGAAAGTTGGTTGAATCGGTTGATTGTGTTGTTAAGAACTCTTCTGTATGGCATTGTTGATTTCTGTTCAACTTTTTCAGGAGGTGTATGATCACTATGTGTGCTACTGAATGGTCATTTCAGCAGGTTTACGATCGTGATCACTATGTATGCTTCTGAATAGTAATTTCAAACTGTTTGCTTTTCCTTCATAGTGGTCAAAACCAGCAGTATGGGATTGGCACACTGCTGCCTATCCCGTATGAGTTTTTCAGCCAATCAATAAGGCACTCCTTTTTAGCCAATTAAAAACGTACTCCTGTACTAAGGATAAAAAGCAGAAGAGGCTCTTAATTGTTTCCAAATTAGCACGCTACCATTTCATGGGTCTGTCCTTAAACAATGGCCTGATGACGCTAATGTGTCTGATCATTTTAGTCAATTGTTTCTTTTTCCATCAGCCATATATTGATGTATTCCTGTTCTAATAGGTTGTTAGTAATGCTTGTGTGAGCATAGAAATGCTTGTGTGTGAGCATAGTAATGCTTGTGTGAGCATAGCAATGCTTGTGTGAGCATAGCATAGTTGGCTTTTTCATCAACCTAAACACATGACCACAAATGTCCAATTTTGACTTTTATTCTCCTCTGCCCATACCTTCTCTTTGTCTTCAGGCATGATGGCATTGTGAGTGACGTTATGACTGACTTTTGAGATGGACACATGGGAGACATAGTTATGTATTTATGTTATGAAATGAAAAAAGGGACAACATATTTTAATGCTCAAATAAATGCAATGCTTGCCTTAGAAATGTACCCTGCAACCCTATCAAATCAGCTATTTTATTTAAAGCACAGCACCCCTTTTCCAGCCTGAGGTTAAGGCTGGTTAGATGAGCCCTGCTTATTCCCTGGTGTTATCCGTTTAACCTCTGAAGCATGGAATGAAATGCAACAATTAACCACATTAAATTAGTTGAAAATGAAATGACATTATTACTTTGCATTATTTATACTTTTTGTTGTTTCTTTCACTAAATAAGCCTTCTCTCGTTTCAAGTGCAATTGAAGACCTCTCTTTGTCCACACCTACCCTTAAATACAGTGTCCATCCGGCCTGCTTAATCATCAGTAAAAATGTAGAGCATGGGTATGTCTGGCTTCACACCTCACATGTCCTAAGTGTTAAAACAGTTATAATGGCATATCAAAAAAATTAGTCACAGGAAACTCAGATTCCAACTCACAGGAAGCCGTCTCTGAGTCGGACATCCCCGTATTAAACAGCTTGGTCATTTCAGTTGATAGACTGTCGATAGATAAACTCTGCATGAACTTGTAGTGTGTCGTGCAAACAGTGAAAACGGCTAAACGTACAAACAGAAATATACAGACCGTGAAACCATGTTGCACGTTTACAGATCGATAAAAAAGTCCTGTCTCTATTTCAAGGTTTTGTGGTGTCTACCTTCCACATAGGTCACAAAGACACCCCTGTGTACCTCTTGATTTTTATTTAGTTTATTTTTTATCAAATTCAGTCAGTCATTTTTTTTTGCCATTTTGTGAGGACTAGCTTTTCATGACAACATTTTTGAGACACTCTTCTCAGGGCCTATCGTGCTATACCCCCAAAAAGAGTTTTTCATCAGTACATCAGAGTAGTTTGGCTTTCACCTGAAGAATAATTGTGCATTGTTCTTATGTGTATTTGTACCGGCATAACTGTGTGTGTGTGTGTGTGTGTGTGTGTGTGTATGTGTGTGTATGTGTGTGTATGTGTGTGTGTGTGTGTGTGTGTGTGTGTGTGTGTGTGTGTGTGTGTGTGTGTGTGTGCACGTGTGTGTGTTTGTGCATGTGTATGTGTATGTGTGTATGCGTATGTAGATAGGTGTACCCTCCTATGGTCATACCAGTGTATCCCGTCCCCCTGTTTGCAGGGCCTGTGGGTTTGGGCCCGGCGTGGCTGAAAGAAAGTGTGTGCTTCAGCATGTTGCATTGACCACACCAGTACTGCAAGCCTCTGCACATCCACAGTTCCAGAACGCCAAAGAGAACAACACACAAAAAAGGGGCCCATGGGCATCAAATCGCTACCCCCCACACCCCCCCCCCCCCCCACTCGCCCCGGTCCCCCTTGCACCCCCTCAACCAGCCCACGCCCCACCCCCCACAGCAACCCCCCCACCCCTCACCCATGACCCACCTCCCTCCCCCCAGTCCCGCGCCCCTGTGAAAGGCCCAGTCACGTGCCCCCCCAGCTCACCAGCGCGCTTACGGCCATTTGTTCCCTGCTGCCGATTGTTTTAAAGGATTTTGCCTCCATCAACAGAAAAGTGGAGGGGATAACTTTTTGGAATTCAGCCTAGCGGTCCTCTTTGACGTTTCACGCACTCTGGGCTAACACTGTCTCTCTCTCCTTCCCTGGGGAAAGGTTGATACTTAAGAGGGTTTCTCAATCCTGAAGAAATCAGGTAAGAAGCATCTCGCACCGCCCTTCAGGGCTCACCCTAAGATAGATAGCTTTGGTTGACATTTTTTCGCAGGATGTGACGGTGGACACATCTGTGTTTTAATTGTTAAATAAAGAATGAATTAGGACATATCAAGACTTCTTTACCTAAATACTTAAGTAGATGTCACTGAATGATTAAAGGGCTTCTTTTGTACATAGAAATGAAAAGAAAAAAAAAAGAAAAATTGGCCAGGTTTTTAAACTTTCCATCTTTTGAGTCAATAAATGGGGCATCATAGGAGGAAGTCAGCACATGTGTCTCAGTGTTGCGTGTGACTCGCTGAGGTAATCTTCAGCCATCTCCCTGTGTACGTGTCCGTCATGGAAATAGCACATATAGAGGGCTGTCACCTGAGGGCTGTCATGGGAATTTATCCATTACGATTATAATGCAGGTCAAGGCATCATAAGAACAGATATCTGTGTGGTTTCAGATCAAGATTGTGTGTGACGTCAGTACAGGACACGACTTAACCACAGTAATAGATTATAGTCACAGTCAAATTGTAGTCTTCATCAATTTATTACAATGTTGGAATGTATATCATTTGCCTTCTCTCAAGGTGTATATTCAGTGCTTGGTGTTGTCAGTTTGGCTCAGTTTATATGTTTACAATGCTGATAGCCTTGTTATAAGGTCAAATACAATTTACGGTAACACTTTACTGGGATAGTCCGCCTACAGAGACTTTACAGGTGGTTTGTTGAAATTCAAGTTCAGTTTCTTATTGTTTACTGAACATCACCGTAACCAAACCCCATCCCTAACCCTAGCCTTAACCATAAATTAGATAGTTTGTTTATAATCTGAGCATCTGTAGATAGTCTACAGGGGACCATCCAAATAAAGTGTGTTTATAATCTGAGCATCTGTAGATAGTCTGTAGGGGAACATCCAAATAAAGTGTGTTTATAATCTGAGCATCTGTATATAGTCTAAAGGGGGCCAGCCAAATAAAGTGTGTTTATAATAAGACCATCTGTATATAGTCTAAAGGGGGCCAGCCAAATAAAGTGTGTTTATAATCTGAGCATCTGTAGATAGTCTATAGGGGAACATCAAAAATCAAGTTTGTTTATAATCTGACCATATGTAGATAGTCTATAGGGGGTCATCTAAATAAAGTTTGTTTATAATCTGAGCATCTGTGGATTATCTATAGGGGACCATCCAAATAAAGTGTGTTTATAATCTGAGCATCTGTAGATAGTCTATAGGGGACCATCCAAATAAAGTGTGTTTATAATCTGAGCATCTGTAGATAGTCTATAAGGGGACCATCCAAATAAAGTGTGTTTATAATCTGAGCATCTGTAGATAGCTTATATGGGACCATCCAAATAAAATGTGACCAGATATAATTGTTTAGTGTGTGCTGAAATGTCTGATCTGCTCCAGCACTATTCAGCTCACTATTCAGAATCTTGACACTTTTCACAGCTCTTATCTACAGGGCGTATCTGTAAAACATAACATAGCCTACTGAAAGCATACTGCTTGCAGGCCACAATGCATCAACGTTAACAATAGATGGCCATGGTAACAACAACATGGCCGACTGTGCGTTTTAAAGAGGCATCCATTCTTCTGCAGTGATTTGGGCGACTCATTGTTTTCTTGTGTGCACAGTGTTGCTCATGCACACACACTCTGCACTCGGTGTGTTGGTGAGAGCCCCTAACGGTTTATATTCAAATAATTACAGTTTAAAACTAAGTTTAAAACTTACAGTTTATTTGGAGCCCAACAATCTAGGAATGCATAAACTAAATGGTATATTATTGTTCCTTATGAGTATTATTGTGACTTTTCTGCAGATATATTAATCATTTCACTGCATATATTATTCAGTACAGTGAATGGTGATCTCACTTAAGGTGACGTGTGACTAACTGAGCACCAATCACAGACACCGGCCAATTATCTTGTCATCAACGGCCCTCTGCCTCCTAGGCCAAGGAGTTGTTTTCGGCATTATGCAGTTAACGGCATTATCCCGAACTAGAGTTAATGAGGCATTCACGGCTTGATTTAATTCTCAGGTCGATTCCTAACTGTCACATCCCATCTCAGTATTGCAGGAACACTCTCTTGTGTGCGTGTGTATGTAGGTGTGTGTGTGTGTGTGTGTGTGTGTGTGTGTGTGTGTGTGTGTGTGTGTGTGTGTGTGTGTGTGTGTGTGTGTGTGTGTGTGTGTGTGTGTGAGAGAGTGTATGTGTGTGTGTGTGTGTGTGTGTCCGTGTCTGTCTGTGTCGGTGTCTGTGTCTGTGTCTGTGTCTGTGTGTCTGTCTGTGTCTGTGTGTCTGTCTGTGTGTCTGTCTGTGTGTCTGTGTGTGTCTGTGTCTGGGTGTGTCTGTCTGTGTCTGTGTCTGTGTGTGTCTGTGTCTGTGTGTGTCTGTGTCTGTGTCTGTGTCTGTGTCTGTGTCTGTGTCTGTGTCTGTGTCTGTGTCTGTGTCTGTGTCTGTGTCTGTGTCTGTGTCTGTGTCCATGACTGTCTGTGTGTGTCTGTCTGTGTGTCTGTGTGTGTGTGTGCATGCATGTGTATGTACACACTTTATTGTGCGTTGCCTTGTTGGTCACATGTGCCACCTTTTAAAATGTGTGCTGTAAAGATCTGTGCTGACTACTCACTGTTGTAATGGTGCGTGTGTGTGTGTGTGTGTGTGTGTGTGTGCGTGTGTGTGTGTGTGTGCTGTCAAGGCCTGTGCTGACTACCTACTCAGCTGTTTATTGTCTATGCATGTGTAGCCCCTGTTGCTGTTTCATGTGAGCCTGCTGACCTGTCTGTCAAACAGGTCTCACACTGCTGACAGGGTCTGTCATTCACTGCTGTTTATGCTATCATTTAGTACCAGGTGACAAGCCGGTTCCATGTTCACTACCCTATGTTCATTTTAATGGTAGTAAAAAAATGGCGCTTAGGACTACTGCTTCAGGGACTATTTCTCACTAGGATTTGTGTTTTGTGTTAAGATAGTGAACTATTCAATGAATTAACAGTAAAATTAACTAAAATAAATACTATTTTATTTCTGATTGAGCGCTACTTAGCGTTTGTCTGCCATGTTGTAGCACAATGCACTTCTCTTGTGCTTGTCCAATGCCCACTCAGTGCTCACCTGTCTGCCCTCTCTCCCGCCCAGTGTGTAGAGCTCCACGGCCTCCGCAGTGCCACTCAGGATGTACAGCTTTATGGGAGGGGGCTTGTTTTGCGCCATCGTGGGGAACATCCTGCTGGTGGTCTCCACGGCAACCGACTACTGGATGCAGTACCGGCTGTCGGGCAGCTTCGCCCACCAGGGCCTGTGGAGATACTGCATGTCCGGGAAGTGCTACATGCAGACCGACAGCATCGGTGAGCACCTCCACTAACTCACTCCACTAAACCACCCACTCACTTCCCACACTATGCACTCATTATGTTGTCATATTGCACATAAGTCAAGCTATGGTGTATGCAATGAATGAAACCTAATTTACAAAAACAAAATGGCAGTCATTTGACTTTGTTGACAATTCAGGGCTATGGTCAATCAGATCTGACGGTTCCATTGTCTATGCAAGCTCAGAAGAATTGCCCAGTCTTAATGTTAACTTTGAAGAGCCACCAGATCCCACTGTACCATTCGGTTCCTCTGCCTACTTTGCCAGACTGGCATCATGTTCCATGAAGGGCACCGTGTAGTGACCCGAGCCATTTTTGGACATTGCAAAGATCAAATAAAGGGAGGAAGAAAATGACACATTGTATTGAATTATACATTTAACATAGATGAAGCATCAAAAAGCTCCATGAGCATCATGATGGTACAAACTGAGTGAGAGCAACTGTTTCCTCTGGAAATGAAAACTCAGTATCACTCCGCTGCATAAACTCTTGCATCAAATCAGCTCTTCTTGCTAATGACACAGTGGGGGTGGGAGGTGGATGGAGTAGGAAATGGGGGAATTTGTCAACTGACCTTGAAGGCTACTCAGTTTTACAGATAAATGAATCCCAGGTCACTTGTGAAAGCAGAAGACTGCCGGCTGCTTGTCGATGATTTATGTCCTGCCATCATCATGACTGGGATGCTGTTGATTTGTATGGAGATCTGGCTCTGAGTTATGGCTGTGCTCTTTGCCCGCCCTGACTATGCCCTCCTGCTGTGCTCTTTGCCCTCTCTGACTATGCCCTCCTGATGTGCCCGTACCTGTGCAGCCTACTGGAATGCCACCCGGGCTTTCATGATCCTGTCTGCCATGTCGTGTTTCGCGGGCATCATCGCTGGCATCCTCTCCTTTGCCCACTTCTCCGCCTTCGAGAGGTTCAACCGCTCCTTCGCTGCAGGGATCATGTTCTTCGTTTCAAGTAAGACACAAACACACACACACACTCAGACACACACACAGAGACACACTCACTCACACTCTCTCACACACGCACACACTCACTCACACATATTCACAATCACTCACTCACTCACACAAACACACACACACACACACAAACACACACACACACACACACACACACACACACACACACACACACACACACACACACACACACACACACACACACACACACACACACACACACACACACACACACACACACACACACACACTCAAACATATTCACACTTACCCTCACACATTCACAGCTATTTGTACATCACACCAAGTATTCCAAACTTGCACATGCAAATTTTAGCTACAAAACATTTCACATACAACACATTGCCATGCCTTTTAAAGTTCACAAAAAGGTCACACACACACACACACACACACACACAAACACACACACACACACACACACACACACACACACAATTTCAACAGCTATTCAAAGCAGTCTAATCAACACTTTAGCTATTGATTACACAGTAACTATGTGACTTATGTATGGGTATATAACACTTTGTTGACACTTTTCTCAGCTCTCTTTGTTCTGCTGGCCATGGCCATCTACACTGGGGTGACGGTCAACTTCCTGGGGAAGCGCTTTGGGGACTGGCGCTTCTCCTGGTCCTACATACTAGGCTGGGTTGCCTTGCTCATGACATTTTTCGCAGGTCAGTGGCGACAAAACGAAAGATGCGTCTCTGAGATGTAGACAAAGGGTATAGCTTAGAAGTTTCCCTTTTGCAAGTTGATTCCCCATTTGTGTGACATACATTTTTGGGTTTCTTGGATGTGTGTTTTTTATTGAGATATAATCAGCATTACTTTTAATAGCTATTGTTTTGTTTTTGCAGGGATATTTTACATGTGTGCCTACAGAATGCATGAATGCCGAAGAGTGGCCGGGCCACGCTAAGACGACAGGAAGGACTTGAGAGATGACTTCTCTGAAATGCTCTCGGCCCAAGACAAAACATGATGAACATGATGCAATGGCTCAAAGTTGCTAAGCAAAATATAAAGAGCGCTTTTTTCGGAAATACGAGAAATAAATAAAAGCTGAAAAAAGCATGTTGAAGTCTGCCTCGACCATTTCCTCTCTCACACCCTCTCTAGAAAAAGAAAAATGAATAAAGAATTACAAGTTCTGTTTTTGAGGATGATACACACAGACCACTGAAGGTAGCTTTTTTGTACCAGACACTGAAAGTGCAGTACGATGTTTCACTCAATGTTGGTAAAGAGGTTTTCACACATGTTGGGCTGAAACTTTCAATAAACAACTTTATCATTCATCATGAAATTGTCTTTCTTTTCTTTTATGTCCTCCTGCAGACAAAGGATGTCCCCAAATCCGAATGGTCCTTATTTGGGCAAGCACAGATAATGTGATGTAAACCGATTATTCTTCTACCCAAAGTTGCGCATTATTATCCTGGAAAAACTCAGTCCCATGACTGATATGTATATGTGCACCCATACCATTTGTGTCAGACTTTAACACAGGTTCACGTGATGTATTTTTGATGCCAGTTTGACCATCCCTTATGGTTCTCTCCTCATTCATTTGGATAGGAGCCTGGTCTTGTTTGCGCAAAATAGCTTCCTGGAAGCCTTGCCTAGATGGCAGCCGAGTGGCGAGACCTGCCCATAAGGACTATAGTAATATGCAGCGGCAGGCAGCCTCCATTGTGACGTGTCTGCCCTGCATCATCCAATTCAAATGAGATCTCAATAAAAAACAAACTCCCTTTTTCTTGACTTGTCGTAAAATAACACCCCAAAATACAACTGTTGATGATGAGTGACATACAAAGATAAAAATATGTGATTATAATTGCTAAATTAAAATCTAAATGAAATTGTGTAACTATAATGACAGTCACATGAGAAGCATCTGTCTTGTTCTTTCCACCATTACAAAGTGCATTTACATATTCAGGTCTTTTACATAATTACCAATTGATTATCTACTAACAACAGAAAATATCAGTTACAGCGTAGTAGGTCTGTGACAGCATATGAGATATCATCTGCATGCAAATAAGATACCAGCAAAGGAGTCCACTAAGAATGGACAACTATGGAAATTAAAACTTAAGTACAGTAACTAATGAGGAAAACAACGCCAATACCAACTCCAAACAATGTGATGCAATGTTAAGCAAGCTATGATAACATCGTCGTGTTAAGCCAATCTATGATGAGGTCATCACCTCATTTCATCTTGAGGTCATCTCAGGCGTTGAGAAACGCTAGTGGGGGCCCAGGAGGAACAGAGTCAGGTTCAAAGAAGGTCACCTGGGGGCTGCATGATGAGAAAGAAAGGCACAGCAGTGGCTAAAGGCGGCTGCTTGGTTCTGCGTTGGTGTCACATTGTTGCGCAAAATTTACTCATAGCAATTCATGCTCCCTTAATGGTTGTGGGTGTTGCCAAGCAGTTCACACCCAGAACAATAGGCTTGTGTAAAAAAATGCACAAGTCTATAAAAAGGGTCCGACGCACGCGGCCTCTTGCGCTTGCGCTTACGTCTCTGACCATAATTCAGCCTTAAGTCAGTCACTTCCCTGAGCGTTCCTCTGCACTATCTCCCTCTGTGGGAGCCTCAGCATCCTAAAGACGGACATCTTGGTGGTGTTCCGGAAGGTGCTGGAGGAGAAGTAGAAGATGATGGGGTCCAGACAGGTGTTGAGAGTGCTGAGGAGTAAGGTGTAGTACCTCCAGTCTGGGCTGTTGTCGTACAGGAAACCCACCAGGTGGGCAGAGTTATAGGGCAGGAAGCAGACCAGGAAGATGGTCAGAGTGCCCACGGCCATGCCGATGGCCTTGCGCTTTCGCTCCGGCGAGATGCGCGGCTGGCTGTAGAGGATGCGGATGAAGTTGATGTAGCAGAAGCCGCAGACGAGCAGCGGCAGGACGCAGAGCACCACGAAGAACTCCAGACGCATCGGGACCAGGATCCGGCGCTGCTCGGCAGTGAAGCCCTCGTAGCAGACGTTCTTGGCGATGCTGGCATTGGCCAACAGGTGCTCAGCCACGAAGACGATGCTGCAATGGCCGGCGCTGAAAAACCAGGCGAAGGCACTGGCGCAGATGGCGTAGCGGGGCTTGCGGAGCTGCCGGTAGGGGATGGGGAAGGCTACGCCCAGGAAACGGTCCACGCTGACGGCGGTCAGCAGAAGGATGCTGGTGTAGATGGTGGTGAAGAAGACGAAGGAGGTGATTGAGCAGAGGAAGTGAGGAAGGTACCAATGCAGGCCTTGGCTGGCCTCATACATCTTCAGCGGGAGGAAGAGGAGGAAGAGGAGGTCTGACGAGGTCAGGTTGAGCAGCAGGATGTCCGTCGGGGTGGGTTTGTCGCGGGCCTTTCGGCTGAAGGCGTAGAACGCCAGGATGTTGGCTGGCAGCCCGACCAGGAAGGTCATAATGTACGAGGCCAGGAGGACTTTGACGTTAATGAGTTCTGACATAATGAGTTGGGTGAACTGGAATAAGAGGGACAGGCGTGAGACAAACAAGTATCTATATGTGACATATGTATGTATATATTCACATGGACCCATTTAGCTGTGTAACACTTACAATACCTGTCAGACTAATTTCCTGGAAAGTCCAGTGTGGAAGTTTGACAATCTTTCCTTGTGGGGCTAATTATTAACTTGTGCAAAAACCAAACATAACAGTCAAATGTTATCAGCAGTGGTGGAAGAAGTACTGAAGTTTAGTACTTAAGTAAAAGTAAAAGTACCCAGGAAAATAAAAGTAAAAGTTAAAGTAAAAGTACTACATCAACTATCCTACTTAAGTTAAAAGTAAAAAGTACTTACTTTTAAAATTAGTAAAAGTAAAACTATTCATGCAATGAGTTGCCTCTCAATGTCTAGGGCTGTGCCATTTTGATAAAGAATGCAGATATAGCTACTGGTAATACTTGTGCCTCTACAGAAGTCACTACTAGTAATAAAAATGAGCAACAACATTTGTTTATTGGAAAGGTTGGTGTACTTATTGTGCTTACCCTCTGTAATACTTTTCACACTCTATTCTGCGGATGACAAGTTATCTACCACGGATTATCTGCAAAGTTAATACCATTAAGCCAAACCAATAAAGACAACATGTTATATCTTTAAATATTGTATTTAATTGTAAACGTATACAAAATGAAAACATGGAACATGAAAAACAAATGTAATTGTAAAACTGGACAGAACAAGGCACGCTAGCTTGACATAACTAACCTGCCAGCTTTATCTTACCACTACAAATATAACTAAGATACAAGCATATTATTTTGATGCTATTGCTGTATGTCAAAATGCATTTCCCTAGATAACAGTATAATATCAAGACAGTAACCGAATTAATATTCAAAAGTCAGGGACATTACTTTAACTTAGTACAGCAAGATCTCTGCTTACCTCGATATGTTACTTTACATTTCAAATTCTTGAAGGCTAGCAACTCCTTTATTTGAGGGAGACAGGAAACGCATTAAAACCTCCACTAAGCATTCTTGGGGCCTTTGAACATATCTTTTAAATAGGTCCAAGGGTGGCTCATATCAGGGCTCAGTTGAGGCTGACTCTGGATCCATGTTGAATAGGCAGTTGGTCAGGCTATCTGTTGAATGTTTAGTATAACATGCAAGACTAACTAGTGCTGCGGCCAAACGCGCACACTGCTATCATTGGAGCTTACAGAGCCGCCTGATTGGTTTAAACTTCCAAAACATCAACGCGATCCATATTTTTGTGTAGGCAACATTTTGGTGAAACTGTGTTCATAAAATGCAACGAGTAACGACACATATTGTAGAAATGTAGCGGAGTAAAAGTATAGATACAAGCTGCAAAATGTAGCGGAGTAAAAGTAAAAAAGTATGCACTATTATTTTTACTTAAGTAAAGTACAGATACGTAAAAATGTTCTTAAGTACAGTAACGAAGTAAAAATACTTCGTTACCTTCCACCACTGGTTATCAGATTACTGTGGACACCAAGAACACCAGATAATTATGATCACATTATAGACAAAAGCGACATTGCAACTGTAGATCATTTATGACACCAGACAAAATGTATCCCAGATTTAAGAACCATCCACCATTTTATCTGCAGTTCGTGCCATGAGGCTGAATCTGGTTGAAAATGAATGCTTGTTTGTATCAGCAGCAGGGAGAATTGAAAGCAGCAGGCCCAAGAAAAAAAGGTTGACAAATATTTACCTATTGAAATGCTCCGAAGGGAATACAAACATCAATCCTCCTGATATGTGTGGATATGACAAATCAAGATGCAGGTCCTTAGACTGCCATTGTCACTTTTCAAACAAATTCCCACGAGAGCCCTTGTGTGCAGGTGAAGCTGGGCGCGCTCACACCCAGAATGAGGCAAGCAGTGAAAGGACTAAGAAGAGGCGTTATCTCCTCTAATTCAATAAGACCCGGAGGAGTGTGAGGAGAGGACCACCGCAGGGTGATTGGCATGCAACTTCCCCAAAGCACTCTGGCCTTAAATACCACTGCAAGGAACATTTTATCCTCCCACAGAGGTGATGATTTACATATGAGTGTATGGAAAGAGTGCTGCCCACATGATGTTATCACTGTGAGAGCAAGTCAGATGCGATTGCAAAAAATGTTATCTGCTGCTGCAGATGCTCCTGCCCTGCTCCTCTAAGAACAGGCAGATATAAGTGTTTATCTGATTCAGAGTAATTTTGAAACGATTTCGTAATATTTGCTCACCCCACGGTTAAGGTTTGGGACTGACAAGATATCGCATCTCAGGAAGGACTTGAGAGATGACTTCTCTGAAATGCTCTCGGCCCAAGACAAAAATATGATGAACATGATGCAATGGCTCAAAGTTGCTAAGCAAAATATAAAGAGCGCTTTTTTCGGAAATACGAGAAATAAATAAAAGCTGAAAAAAGCATGCTGAAGTCTGCCTCGACCATTTCCTCTCTCACACCCTCCCAAGAAAAAGAAAAATGAATAAAGAATTACAAGGTCTGTTTTTGAGGATGATACACACAGACCACTGAAGGTAGCTTTTTTGTACCAGACACTGAAAGTGCAGTACGATGTTTCACTCAATGTTGGTAAAGAGGTTTTCACACATGTTGGGCTGAAACTTTCAATAAACAACTTTATCATTCATCATGAAATTGTCTTTCTTTTCTTTTACACTACCATTCAAAAGTTTGGGGTCACTTAGAAATGTCCTTATTTTTCAAAGAAAAGCACTGTTTTTGTCAATGACGATAACATTAAATTAATCAGAAATAGCATACACTCTATACATTGTAAATGTGGTAAATGACTATTCTAGGTGGAAAAGTCTGGCTTTTAATGAAATATCTACATAGGTGTGTATAGAGGCCCATATCCAGCAACTATCACTCCATTGTTCTATTGGTACATCGTGTTTGCTAATCGCCTTAGAAAACTAATGGATGATTAGAAAACCCTTAAAAAACCCTTGTGCAATTATGTTAGCACAGCTGAAAACTGTTTTGCTGTTGAGAGAAGCTATAAAACTGGCCTTCCTGTGAGCTAGATGAGTACCTGGAGCTGGAGCATCATATTTGTGGGTTTCGATTATACTCTCAAAATGGCTAGAAAAAGTGAACTTTCATGTGAAACTCGCCAGTCTATTCCTGTTCTTAGAAATGAAGGCCAAACCATGTGAGAAATTGCAAAGAAACTGAACATTTCCTACAACGGTGTGTATTAATCCCTTCAGAGAACAGCACAAACGGGCTCTAACCAGAGTAGAAAGAGAAGTGCACAACTAAGCAAGAAGACAAGTATATTAGAGTCTTTGAGAAATAGACGCCTCACAGGTCCTCAACTGGCAGCTTCTTTAAATGGTACCCACAAAACGCCTGTGTCAAAGTATACAGTGAAGAGGCGACTCCGGGATGCTGGCCCTCTAGGCAGAGTGGCAAAGAAAAAGCCATATCTGAGAATGGACAATAAAAAGATTAGATTGATATGGACAAGAGAACACAGACATTGGACAGAGGAAGATTGTCTAAAAAGTGTCAGACAAATCAAAGTTTGAGGTGTTTGGATCACACAGAAGAACATTTGTGAGCCGCAGAACAGGTGAAAAGATGCTGGAATAGTGCCTGATGCCATCTTTCAAGCATGGAGGAGGCAATGTGATGGTCTGGGGCTGCTTTGGTGCTGGGAAAGTGGGAGATTTGTACAAAGTAAAAGGGATTTGAAATAAGGAAGGCTATCACACCATTTTGCAACACCATGCCATACTCTGTGGACAGTGCTTGATTGGAGCCAATTTCCCCTACAACAGGGCAATGACCCAAAGCACATCTCCATATTATGCAAGAACTATTTAGGGAAGAAGCAGGCTGTCTGTAATGGAGTGGCCAGCACAGTCACCAGATCTCAACCCCATTGAGCTGTTGTGGGAGCAGCTTGACTTTATGGTACGCAAGAAGTGCCCATCAAGCCAAAGCAACTTGTGGGAGGTGCTTTAGGAAGCATGGGGTGAAATTTCTACAGATTACCTCAACAAATTAACAGCTAGATTGCCGAAGGTCTGCTTTCAGAAAGATCCGCCCAGTAGTTTCTGAGAAATCTTGTCCACAGACAGACAAACAGACAAACAGACGGACAAATAAATTAACGGACCCGATCGCATAACCTCCTTGCTGGAGGTAATAAAAGTGTGTGTTTTCATGGAAAACATGACATTGTCTGGGTGACCCCAAACTTTTGAACAGTAGTGTATGTCCTCCTGCAGACAAAGGATGTCCCCAAATCCGAATGGTCCTTATTTGGGCAAGCACAGATAATGCGATGTAAACCGATTATTCTTCTACCCAAAGTTGCGCATTATTATCCTGGAAAAACTCAGTCCCATGACTGACATGTATATGTGCACCCATACCATTTGTGTCAGATTTTAACACAGGTTCACGTGATGTATTTTTGATGCCAGTTTGACCATCCCTTATGGTTCTCTCCTCATTCATTTGGATAGGAGCCTGGTCTTGTTTGCGCAAAATAGCTTCCTGGAAGCCTTGCCTAAAGGCCAATTTAGGGTCGTTTTAGACGCAGAGCCGTAAGCACGTAATTTACACAAGGAACTTGTTTTAGACAAGTTTTGATTTAAGGTTCGTTTTAGACGCAGAGCCGTGTTGCAAGGCTTGTGAGCCGTGTTGCGTGTTGCAAAGCAAATTGACGCCAGAACTGTAGATTTATTTTGAGTTAAGTAAGCCTATTTATTGCAGCAGGACAAAGGAAAAAAACTTACCGGCGTATGAAAGTGTAGTGGGCGAAAGGCTTGATGTTATGAATACATGTGTTACACAAAATACAAATATTGGCAATTCAGTACCAGTGGCAAAAAAGACAGCACATGATGCAAAAGTTCGTTTATTGACATCTTTTAATGACTGCGACAGGCTTTAAAACGATGTGTTTATGAGTTACATTATTCAAAGATGAGGTGGTAAACGGTGAGAGAATCTCATCATGTTGTCAATGCTTGTAACTACAATGGTGCTGGCCACAAGGTAACGGCAGGTTACTGTTAACTTTTGTATATGAGCAGACCGGGCTCATTCTATCAAACTCGCTGGAGCAATTGATGGATTCACGTCAATATGAACTCAATGAAAGATATCACCATGACTCACAAGTGGGGGAAAATGAATATGAAAGTACCTATTTGTTCGTGAATGACCACATTCTCTCCAAACAATCGCGGGTGAGAATGGGATATTCGCGGTAATTTGAGCGTCCTTATAAGTGTTTAAAGAGGATTTGTAAAGGAGTTCATGTCTTCGGACCTCTTCTGTTATGTTTGTTCCTAATCCATAAGAAAAGGCTTGTGAGACGGTCTGCAGGGTATTCATGATTTAAAAAAATGTCTGGGTCTAAAAAAGACTGCATGCTATTAACCCGGAAACGTGAGACTCTGTGAAAGGCTGTGGTAGCCGGCCAATCACAGCCTTTGCGAGCTGTGTAGGGCCGTAGTGTTTTAGTCGCATAGTCAGGAATTTTGGGCGACGCACTTAAGCACGTAAGGGGGGATATTTTACCGCGCAAGGGGGGGTTATGTATCTTACGTGCTTACGGCTCTGCGTCTAAAACGACCCTAAATTGGCCTTAAATGGCAGCCGAGTGGCGAGACCTGCCAATAAGGACTATAGTAATATGCAGCGGCAGGCAGCCTCCATTGTGACGTGTCTGCCCTGCATCATCCAATTCAAATGAGATCTCAATAAAAAACAAACTCCCTTTTTCTTGACTCGAAAAATAACACCCCAAAATACTACTGTTGATGATGAGTGACATACACAGATAAAAATAAATATTTATTATTTCCTTTTCAATCATGTGATTATAATTGCTAAATTAAAATCTAAATGAAATTGTGTAACTATAATGACAGTCACATGAGAAGCATCTGTCTTGTACTTTCCACCATTACAAATTCCATTTACGTATTCGGGTCTTTTACATAATTACCAATTGATTATCTGCTAACAACAGAAAATGTCAGTTACAGCGTAGTAGGTCTGTGACAGCATATGAGATATCATCTGCATGCAAATAAGATACCAGCAAAGGAGTCCACTAAGTATGGACCACTATGGAAATGGAAACTTAAGTACAGTAACTAATGAGGAAAACAACGCCAATACCAACTCCAAACAATGTGATGCAATGTTTAGCAAGCGATGATTACATCGTCGTGTTAAGCCAATCTATGATGAGGTCACCTGTTGAGAAAGGTGTTGAGAAACGCTAGTGGGGGCCCGGGAGTAACAGAGTCAGGTTCACAGAGGGTCACCTGGGGGCTGCATGATGAGAAAGAAAGGCGCAGCTAAGTCAGTCATTTCCCTGACCGTTATTCTGCATTATCTCCCTTTGTGGGAGCCGCAGCATCCTAAAGACGGACATCTTGGCGGTGTTCCGGAAGGTGCTGGAGGAGAAGTAGAAGATGATGGGGTCCAGGCAGGTGTTGAGAGTGCTGAGGAGTAAGGTGTAGTACCTCCAGTCTGGGCTGTTGTCGTACAGGAAACCCACCAGGTGGGCCGAGTTATAGGGCAGGAAGCAGACCAGGAAGATGGTCAGAGTGCCCACGGCCATGCCGATTGCCTTGCGCTTTCGCACCTGCGAGATGCGCGGCTGGCTGTAGAGGATGCGGATGAAGTTGATGTAGCAGAAGCCGCAGATGAGCAGCGGCAGGACGCAGAGCACCACGAAGAACTCCAGGCGCACCGGGAACAGGATCCGGCGCTGCTCGGCAGTGAAGCCCTCGTAGCAGACGTTCTTGGCGATGCTGGCATTGGCCAACAGGTGCTCAGTCACGAAGACCATGCTGCAATGGCCGGCACTGAAAAACCAGGCGAAGGCGCTGGCGCAGATGGCGTAGCGGGGCTTGCGGAGCTGCCGGTAGGGGATGGGGAAGGCTACGCCCAGGAAACGGTCCACGCTGACGGCGGTCAGCAGGAGGATGCTGGTGTAGATGGTGGTGAAGAAGACGAAGGAGTTGAGTGAGCAGAGGAAGTGAGGAAGGTACCAATGCAGGCCTTGGCTGGCCTCGTACATCTTCAGTGGGAGGAAGAGGAGGAAGAGGAGGTCAGACGAAGTCAGGTTGAGCAGCAGGATGTCCGTCGGGGTGGGTTTGTCGCGGGCCTTTCGGCTGAAGGCGTAGAACGCCAGGATGTTGGCTGGCAGCCCGACCAGGAAGGTCATAATGTACGAGGCCAGGAGGACTTTGACGTTAATGAGTTCTGACATAATGAGTTGGGTGAACTGAAACAAGAGGGACAGGCGTGAGTCAAACAAGTATCTATATGTGACATATACAGCCGTGGAAAAAATTAAGAGACCACTTCAAAATTATCAGTTTCTCTGGTTTTACTATTTATTGGTATGTGTTAAAGTAAAATGTACATTTTTGTTTTATTCTATAATCTACTGGCAACATTCCTACCAAATTTCAAATAAAAATATTGTCATTAAGATCATTTATTTGCAGAAAAATGACAATGGGTCAAAATAGCAAAAAAGATGCAGTGTCTTCAGATCTCGAATAATGCAAAGAAAACAAGCTCATATTCATTTTTAAACTACACAATACTAATGCTTTAACTTAGGAAGAGTTCAGAAATCAATATTTGGTGGAATAACCTTGATTTAAAATCACAACTTTCATGTGTCTTGGCATGCTCTCCACCAGCCTTTCACATTGCCGTTGGGTGACTTTATGCTACTCCTGGCGCAAGAATTCAAGCAGCTCGGCTTCTTTTCATGGCTTGTGACCATCCATCTTCCTCTTGATCACATTTCAGAGTTTTTTTTATGGGATTCAGGTCTCGAAATTGGGCTGTCCATGACTGGGTCCTGATCTGGTGATACTCCATCCACACCTTTACTGGCCTGGCTGTGTGGCATGGAGCATTGCCCTGCTGGAAAAAACACTTCTCAGAGTTGGGGAACATTGTCAGAGCAAAAGGAAGCAAGTTTTTCTTCCGGGACAACGTTATACTTTGCCTGGCTGAGGTTTGTAAAAGACCATAAGGATTGAACCAAAGCGGACTGGAGGGTCTCCTAGTTCGTCTTCTCTGATGAGTCCAATTTCACAGTAGGTGCAAGACTCTGTGGCTTGTAGGCCTCTCCAGGTCTCCGTCTAACCATCAGATGACCATGTGTTGGGCAAAGCTGAAAATTGGACTCATCAGAGAAGACGAACTAGGAGACCCTCCAGTCCGCTTTGGTTCAATCCTTATGGTCTTTTACAAACCTCAGCCAGGCAAAGTACAACGTTGTCCCGGAAGAAAAACTTGCTTCCTTTTGCTCTGACAATGTTCCCCAACTCTGAGAAGTGTTTTTTCCAGCAGGGCAATGCTCCATGCCACACAGCCAGGCCAGTAAAGGTGTGGATGGAGCATCACCAGATCAGGGCCCTGTCATGGCCAGCCCAATTTCGAGACCTGAATCCCATAAAAAAAACTCTGAAATGTGATCAAGAGGAAGATGGATGGTCACAAGCCATGAAAAGAAGCCGAGCTGCTTGAATTCTTGCGCCAGGAGTAGCATAAAGTCACCCAACGGCAATGTGAAAGACTGGTGGAGAGCATGCCAAGACACATGAAAGTTGTGATTTTAAATCAAGGTTATTCCACCAAATATTGATTTCTGAACTCTTCCTAAGTTAAAGCATTAGTATTGTGTAGCTTAAAAATGAATCTGAGCTTGTTTTCTTTGCATTATTCGAGATCTGAAGACACTGCATCTTTTTTGCTATTTTGACCAATTGTCATTTTTCTGCAAATAAATGATCTAAATGACAATATTTTTATTTGAAATTTGGTAGGAATGTTGCCAGTAGGTTATAGAATAAAACAAAAATGTACATTTTACTTTAACACATACCAATAAATAGTAAAACCAGAGAAACTGATAATTTTGAAGTGGTCTCTTAATTTTTTCCGCGGCTGTATGTATATATTCACATGGACCCATTTATCTGTGTAACACTTACAATACCTGTCAGACTTATTTGTAGCTGGAAAGTCCAGGGTGGAAGTTTGACAATCTTTCCTTGTGGGGCTAATTATTCACTTATGCAAAAACCAAACATAACAGTAAAATGTTATCAGATGACAACCAGGAACATCAGATAATTATGATCACATTATAGACAACAGCGACATTGCAACTGTAGATCATTTATGACACCAGACAAAATGTATCCCAGATTTAGGAACCATCCACCATTTTATCTGCAGTTCGTGCCATGAGGCTGAATCTGGTTGAAAATTAATACTTGTTTGTATCAGCAGAAGGGATAATTGAAGGCAGCAGGCCCAAGAAAAAAAGGTTGACACATATTTACCTATTGAAATGCTCCAAAGGGAATAAAAACATCAATCCTCCTGATATGTGTGGATATGACAAATCAAGATGGAGGTCCTTAGAGTGCCATTGTCACTTTTCAAACAAATTCCCACGAGAGCCCTTGTGTGCAGGTGAAGCTGAGAGGGCTCACACCCAGAATGAGGCAAGCAGTGAAAGGACTAGAGGCGTTATCTCCTCTAATTCAATAAGACCCGGAGGAGTGTGAGGAGAGGACCACCGCAGGGTGATTGGCATGCAAGTTCCCCGAAGCACTCTGGCCTTAAATACCACTGCAAGGGAAATTTTATCCCCGATACGGGTGATGATTTACATATGAGTGTATGGAAAGAGTGCTGCCCACATGATGTTATCACTGTGAGAGCAAGTCAGATGCGATTGCAAAAAATGTTATCTGCTGCTGCAGATGCTCCTGCCCTGCTCCTCTAAGAACAGGCAGATATAAGTGTTTATCTGATTCAGAGTGATGATTTTGAAGCAATTTTGTCATTTTTGCTCACCCCACGGTTAAGGTTGGGGACTGACAAGACATCGCATTTCTATTTCATCCTAAAGCCCTGAACATAATAGTCAGTGATAGCTCTGAATCCAGCGATAAACTTTAGGCAATAGAACCACGAGTTGAATCAAAGGTCTTGGTGTTTATTTCTCACGTACGCCTGCAGGGAGCCAATTCCACATCAAGTAGACAGGGTAAAGACTGGATATCAATGTACAGTATTACTTTTTATAAGGTCAGCAATGGGAGGTCACAGGTCAATGGGGGTGTGTTACAGTTTAGGGGTGGGACAGGGGTTTGTGAGTGGGAGGGGAGAGGAGGTTACCCCACGGAAGATTCCGGGAGGTCCGCACACACAGGCACAAAGGCAACATGTAAAATAGGTGGTGTGTATTAAATCACCCTGGCTGGAGAGGAAGTCTGGAAAGGTGCCGAGGCCTATTTTGCATAGGCCACGTCTGAGGGCCTCACCATGGGTGATCAATGCCCATGGCAAACACACACACTGGAGAGCCTGCATGCTTGCAATGCACTTGTAAATATGTGAATCAATGGTAATATCAATTTCCATCATCAGTCACAAGGCTCGCAAACCCCAGTGTGTATTCCAATATATGTCTTCATGTATATTTCAATTATAAGTCTAATAATGGGTGGGTAAAATACATTTGTTGAGTGTTTTTCTTTAATGTTCAAAACTAATCCTCATAAAGGCAGCACTCAAAACAGGGGTACAGCTTGACGTGATGCAGCAAAGGTTTTGGGTTGTGGGTTCGAAGTGTTCCAAGGAATGTCCGTCTTATAGGCCTTGGAGCTAAGTAGGATTAAACCCCAATATGTAAACGAGTTGTCTTTAGAAGTACACACGTCACTAAGTGCTAAAGTCTCGTTAGACTCTGTGAGGCTAGTCAATCGCCAGCACAGACACTGTACACTAAAACGCAGAGACGTGCACAGGAGTGGGCTAAGGTTGCTCGGGCAACTGCCCGTTTGCCCTTCTCGACTGCAGTTGCCCCTCCAAAGGAAATATATATATTTGCGATCAGGGGACGGGGGCGTGGCAGCGGCGGTGACAAAAAATAATGTGTTGCCCCTTTTTCCCAGGGCAGAGCAACTGCCCTTCAAAATTCCTGTGCACGTCCCTGCTAAAACAGCTCCCTCCTGTCCTCCTGTATGAAAGTCACTCACACCGCCCCCCCTCCGCCAGCAGTGGCAGCTTCCACTGGAGGGCTGGTACACTTGGTCTCGCAGCAGCCATTGCCCCACATCAGGCAGAGAACGTTCCTGGTGCTTCCCTGGAAGGTAGAGGATGAGAAGTAGAAGATGATTGGGTCGAGGATGGCATTGGTCGCCGTGAGGAGCAGCGCCTCCGTCCTCCACCCCACCGTGCCCTCTTGGATGAAGCCCAGTATGTGTGTGACGTTGTATGGCATGAAGCAGACGACGAAGACCAGTAAGGTGCCCAACGCCATCCCCGTCGCCCTCCGCCTCTTCTCGGGCTGCAGGCGTGAAATCCGGCTGAGGATGAGGATGAACCTGACGTAGCAGAAGCTGGAGACCAGCAGTGGCAGGACGAAGAACACCACGCACAGCTCCAGACGGATGGGTCGGATCACGTCCAGCTGTGCCTCGGTGAAGTTGTCGTAACAGACCCCAGATGACTCCGAGGAGTCGTTCGGCATGAGTTCGATCAGATAGAGGTATACGAAATGGGCCGCGCTCAGGATCCAGATGAAGGCGCCGGCCAAGACGCCGTGCATTGCTCTGACACGCTGCCTGTACCAGACGGCGTAGCCCACACACAGGTAGCGGTCCACGCTGGCGGCCGTGAGCAAGATGGAGCTGTTGTGGATGGTGGTGTAGAAGACGAAGGTGGAGAGCAGACAGAGGGCCTGAGGGAGGAGCCAGAGCATGCCAGAGGCCACCTCGTACATCTTCAGCGGCAGGCACAGGAGGAAGAGAAGGTCAGAGACAGTCAAGTTGAGCAGGAGGACATCTGTGGGAGAGGCTTTGGTGTGGATCTTGCAGCTGAAGGCGTAGAGGGCCAGGAGGTTAGCAGGAAGCCCAAACAGGAAGATGATGATGTAATAGGCCAGAATGAATAGCTCCATTATCACAGCTGGGGAAAAGGCAAGACATAATGTATCAAGAACTAATTGAGTTTTCTATTCCTCTTACTGACGCTAAACAAGGTCCTACTTCAAATCTTTAGCAAATAACATATGGCTAACATGCAATCAAAACAGGGATTAAGTAATGTATAGGTAAGGTTATTAACAAATGTATGCCAAAATAATCAGAAACTTTTTCATCACTTTACTTAAGAGTTCACTGCCATCGTGCATTAGTCACATTAAGGTTTAAGTCCAAGTTCAAGTCTTTTGCTCGTCATTCAAAGGCCAATCCATTACAAAACATACTTACTTGTAGAATGCAATGGTGGTGCGTTCGGAAGGATCACAGAGCAAACCCAGAGTTGCTATTTCCACAATAATGCCATACAGTCCTCCTATCTGTCATGTTTCACCGATGTTTCCCCTCCCTCACCATAAAATGGCGATAAATTACCTAGACTGTTCACTAATGCCGACTCGTGTCAGTCCTCAGTTAATGGATGCTGTTTTTTTCTTGTTTAGAGTCTAAGGCCAATTCAGTTTGTGACACTAATAGCACTTTGCGAGTTCACTGAACCGAGGGTTGCTATTTCCTCAATAATGCCATACAGTCCTATATGTCATGTTTCACTGATGATTCCCCTCCCTCACCATAAAATGGCTGTAAATGTTCTAGACTGTTCACTAATGACTGCCTCGTTATTACTGGGATTTGCATGGGTGCCAGCACAGTTTATGTGAGTTAGATATTTGTAGTAGTACTCTTCAATACTTGCTCACGTCTAAATGTGAATATGAATGTCGAAATGTATGTGGTTGCAACTTGTGTGGAAAAGTGTGTTAAGAGTGACCATTATATGGTGAGATGTACCGTGGAATTAGCACAATGTCTGCGTACCTCAAGTCACCATAGTTACCTCTTGTCTACTAGTGAGTTTATTTCTGGATGTTCCTGGTTTCTTTCTTTACTGTTTAGCAGTAGATTAGCAGTAGTTAGATGCTTTTGTTTTTTTCAACCCGTTCTGGAGCTTGCATTCACCTGGCTTATCTGCCCTGCTTTGGCAAAGTGATATCTTTAGTTCTTTTCCGTTCTTCTGTGTTTTAGGGATTTTCCCTTCCCTCTTCTGTGTATTGGTAAATAAAGACACAACCTTTTTTATGATGTCTGCACTTGGGTCCTACCCTTGCTCAGCATGATACCCACTGGTTTAGCAACCAGGCGGATCGCGTTCAATCCCTGACAGTCCCTCCGCCCACAATGTTCCATTTGATACAACGCTGCACACAGGTATTTATTTCAACATCAAGATAACATGATTATAAAAGTACCAGGGCATTCAAATATATGCATCTCACAGTCATATCGTAGTTTGCAAATGGCTGTAATAAATTTGCTTATGTCATGAGCATGACATTATGTCATCAAAGCATTGGAGCCTTAACTACAATAAACTCTTACATTATATAAACACACACAGTGATCATGAAATATATTCAAACATTAGAGGAAAAAGATCAGACAATAAATGCAGAAATATATAAAAGTATTAGTACATTCAAAATACATCCTACATCTTTAGGTGTTGCAGTATTTCACTCAAAATATCTACTTGGCACTGTAATGTAGCCAATGATGATGCAATATATTGATTGGTCCCATTCAATGGTTCAAGTAAATGTTCCTAGTATCTTCACCCTCAACGTTGTTCATGTAGATATCCTCTTCTTCCTGAAAAACAATGGTACATTGTAACATTGCAATAATCTGTTGTCTTTGCCAAAAGATTCTGTCTAATCTGCCATAAGATTATGTAAAACTTGGTTCACATTTCCTACATTGGCTTAATGGCTGTTGTCTTTCTCACAAAGCTAAAAGTTGTTTTGGACTTCCTGTTTTACCTCTGTTGATTACCAGTCAGGTTTGCAGACACACACAATGATGCATTGCAACATACACACATACACTGTTGTGCAAAGTGTTTATGTTTCTGCGTTTATTTGTTTTTGAATGTCTGTGCGTGTGTGTGTGTGTGTGTGTGTGTGTGTGTGTGTGTGAGTGTGTGTGTGTGTGTGTGTGTGTGAGCACCACCCTATGGTCATTTCTCCAGAATTGTGTGTGTGTGTGTGTGTGTGTGTGTGTGTGTGTGTGTGTGTGTGTGTTTCTGTGTGTGTGTGTGTGTGTGTTTCTGTGTGTGTGTGTGTGTGTGTGTGTGTGTGCGTGTGCGTGCGTGCGTGCATGCGTGTGTGCGTGCGTGTGTGTGTGTGTGTGTGCGTGTGTGTGTGTGTGCGTGTGCGTGCGTGCGTGCATGCGTGTGTGCATGCGTGTGTGTGTTTGTGTGAGTGTGCGTGTGTGTGCGTGTGTGTGCGTGTGTGTGTGTGTGTGTGTGTGTGTGTGCGTGTGTTCACGTGTGTGTGTGAATGCACACATTTATTTGCATGGGTCATGAGGATACTTTGAGGATTGTGAATCCACTGTACCTGGGGAGTCCACCGGCATTCAAGAAAAGTGTCATTATCATAGATGGGATCCGATACCACTGCATGCTCATCCTTTTTGCCGTTGTTACGCAACTTGCGCTCTTCAAGCTTCTGGGTCCTCATACTTTTCGCTTCAGCTTTCGGCGCCACCTCTGGCCTACATAAGTAATGGAAAATAGAGCAGGATTTACTCCACAGGCATACAATGGGAGTACTGCGGGGTTTCCATGATTGTGTGTTCCCAGGGTCTAATATTCAAAGACTTTTATGTAGTCAGCATTTGGCAAATATTCATATTAATCCATAACAATATGAAATGGAGGCAAAACAACTGTAGTGTCTTGCAATCTCTTTTTTCTTTCTTTTCTTAGATCATTGAACCTTTCGTAGAAGCTTAATGTGCATTGATTACCACAAGCATAAGCTACCTGGAGGTAAAATAACTTAATTCCTTAAATCATAGTTGCTGGTAAAGAAGACACTTGGGTATAAGTCATCTCTCTTTGTGTTTTATGAAAGGCAATACGGATCTGTCAGATAATATGTATTTGATATCACAAAATTAGGAAATTAATTAATCAGCATAACAGAGTTCCGTCACCTCTCCATGTTGATGTTGAGTGAAGCAGATCTATCTGAGCTTCTGGATTCCCTGAAATGATAAAAAAGAAAAAGTGAATCAGTGTTCACATTAGTCATTAGTGCTCACAGCGGTTTTGAAATTACAGTTGACATTATCTGGGACACCCTGTATTTAAAAGCAACCTTGCATAATATGCTTCCAGGTCCTAAAATGATCCGTATGTAAGTATACCGGGTGAAAGGGCAGTTTTTACTGAACTGAATCAGTGGCCAGATTTCTTGTATTGTAAATTACATTGTCATACAGTTTGTTGTTTTACACTTTGATAATGCTCGGTTGTATGCCTAAAACTATAAGGCCTTCATTTGAATGTTCCCCACCTTGAGGGAATATTATCCATTGCCACGCCAGAGTGCTCAGAATTCCTGAGGACTATGGGATGTATAGGATGAGAAGTAGATATAGGATATCTATAGGATACCAAAATATACCACTGTAAAAACATTGCTTTACTACACATTTACGAGATTTCACAATTGTCATACAGTTGTAAATAAAACCTTTTTTTTTTGTGCCGGCAGCAACAAATCAACAGTCCACATAAGCCTAGAACTCCAAACGCACCGGCCAAAATAGGAATCCACGGAAAGGATGCTGGCAAGGCCAAAAGAGAGAAAGAAAGATACAGCGAGCGGGAGTAAAGTTCTTCTTATTAGTTGTTATCAATATAGGTTTTCTCCTCTTAATATCAAGTTTAGCAGTTTTATTATTCATTGTAAGAAAATACTGCATACTGTTTGCAGCCTGTATGGTCATCTGCTGAGTCTTATTGCTGTAGGGAGTCTTCGCCACACACACAACTGGCCTCTGCTTCGCTAGTTCCCCTTCCAGCATGACCTCAGATGACCTGATGTTGCCCTTTATGGTGAAGATCGGGACGACTGATGCCGGGAGGTCAGCACTGCCATTGAGCATCCATGTCACCATGCCGTCAGGGTGGGCCTCCACCCGACACACGCATTTCAGCATCTTGTCTGTCTCCAAGCAGAAAGAGTCTGACAACAAGATGGAGATAACTGTGGCAGAAGGAGAGATAAAGAAGATAAGGTCTACATTTTCCAGGCATCCACATTTGAGCAGACATAACACGTCTCTAAACGTGTTGTGCTCTATATCGGACCGGTTGTGTTCAAGCACTAAATGTTTATGGTGGAGGGTTATCTGCTTTGTTTGACGCAAATCAAAACCAGAGTTTAGCAAGTGATATATCTTAGAGTACTACACATTAGCCTGATTTATATATCTCAGAAATGCCTCTCAGTAACTCCATGCCAATAATAATATCATGACTTGTAACGAAAACATACTTTTCTAAAAGACTAATGCTTACAGGCGATATCAGGCGATGTTTTAGCCGACCATCTTGTCCCAATGCCGTTGTTAGCAGCACAGGCGGCAGAGAAGTTCCTTTGAACATCAGGAATGGTTAGCGAGTCGCTGCTCGAATGAACCTGGGAAGAATTGTTCCCATTTGTGATGAGCCACTGATACGAGACAGCCCCTGGGTTGCTCTTGCTATCACACTTCAGGTTGATGGTGTCATGCTCTGCGATGGTGGGGTTTTCGTTTTTAAGCGTCACATTCATAGGTGCATCTGTGACACACAAATACACAGATATTATGTCCCACATAGGCTATGCAGGTTTATAAAAACGTGTATAGAAGTGTATACATGTAGCCTATACTGTATGCTACACCAAGGTTTTCTGGTTCTACTTACATAAGATATCCAAAATCAGATGTTTGCTATTACCGAACGAGCTGCGACAGTGGACCTCTTTTCTGTGCTGATGATATGAAGCGTTCACCCTCACCGTGTACACAGTCACCCACATCCCTGTATCAAGCCTCTCGGTGGTGACCTCAGTGGTGTTAACAGACAGGCCTCTCCACTCAATGGCCGGCGGGGAAGGGGGGCAGGAGTGATGGATGCTGCAGTTGATGTTGAGGACTTCACCCTCCGTAACAGGTGACTCTGGGCCTGATATCTCAGGAACGGTTGGTGCTTTTGTGTGAGAAGAGATGGATGTCAGTAGAGTATTTAAATAATATGTTATTTATCTTACTTTGCCAAATACATAGTGTGATCCAACTTACATCACGTCATCGGTAAGTTGAATGTCAGAAAAAGCATACAAAAGATTATTTTTTTGGCCATAAAGAATTTCGATGTGATTATATCTGAGCAACTTCTTTGTTAAAAACAACTATTTGATAATTAACATAAAAAGCTTCTGAAAATTAGTTTCAGAGGTAATAGAAAACTGATTGGGGAAAAAATGGCAATAAATGATGAGTTTGCAGTTTTATAATGTGCAGTGCCTGCATGCTTTCTCAGAACTGAAACTGGACAGATTTTAACCATTTGTTTCACATCTTCTGCAAAAAATCTCCTGATGCTTCTGTAGATAATGGAAGAACTCACATATAGGCTTTATCTGGACAGTTGGTGTGTAGTATTTGTCAGACTCTGGGTTGATGTAGGGAAACAGTGTGATGCCATCGGACATCGTGACATTGTCGATCCTGAGGGTGCAGTTTCCTTCTGAAGGATGCCCTGGCACTGAAGTACGTCCTTTAAATTCAGGGATTACTTCCAGAGGTTTCTTCTCATCATAAATGACAGGCCAGCCCATTGACTGGTGCTTATACCAGTTTACCCTGGTATGGGGCTGGGTCTGGCAGGGGAGCAGTACACAGCTGCCAACCACCGCCTTCACAGATGTTGGCATCTCAATACGAAAGCCCTGGGATATGGTCACCAGACAGGCTGCTGTAGAGAAACACACATTTGTGATTATGTGCTGCTGTAGAGGAGCACACACATTTGTGAGTATGTGCTGCTGCTGTAGATGAACACACACATTTGTGATTATGTGCTGCTGCTGTAGATGAACACACACATTTGTGATTATGTGCTACTGACAAAATACTCACAAAATCATCTACCACCACTCATATGACATCAACACATATGGGTTGTCAGATGAAAGCCTTCATTTTTTTCCTACCAGCAATCTATACCTGTTATCTACCTTCTTGAAGATATAATGCAGTGACTTGTGTCCTTAGTGTTTTGGAATCAGGTGTGTATGTGATTCAAAAAAGATCTTTCTCAGATGCTGTGTGCATGTGTGTGTGTGTGTCTGCGTGTATGCCCAAGCAACATATGTTCAACTGAATAGAAAACAATACACACAGAATCATTTTCAGTATTTGAGAACATGCAGTGCTACCACTGCTCACACAAAGCTGAGAAGAACTTGGGTCTTTAGAAACCAAACTGACTGTGTGATTGTATGCATTGATAGCACAACACTGTAGATGAACCTTATACTATTAAAGTGGTTGCCATCTTTTACCATTATAGTGTGTGAGTGTGCATACACCTTCATCTGCCATCTGAGTGGCAATAATGTGGTTTCTTTCCCCGGCCTTACTACAGACCACAGCACACAGCTGTGTTTAAAACACAGTTTGGTGAGCGTTTAAAACACAGTTTGGTGAGTGTGTAAAACACAGTTTGGTGAGTGTGTAAAACACAGTTAGGTGATTGTTTAAAACATAATATGGTGAGCGTTTAAAACACAGTTTGGTGAGTGTTTAAAACACAGTTTGGTGAGCAATGTCATGCCGTGTAGATACCAGTGAAGGAGATGCCAAAGAGTCTGAGCAGTCTCTGAGTGTCCATCACAGCCCAATCAAAGCCCTGTCACAAGAAACGCACCACTGAGCGGTCAAATTGTGTTCAAATGTACATAAAACCAGAGGCCATAATAAACACATTCTAATGAACACACATATATTCTCTGTCACAGATTTCCCTTCTTCTTCTTTTGAATTTTATGGCAACGAACAACATGCAAAACATTTCGACATTTACTGAAAGGCTTGACTGAAAGCAAGCTGATCACTGCTTTCTTTGGTCTGTTCACTTCAGTGCGAAATGCTTTCACTTTCCTTGACAGGGTGATGGTTAACCGTTAACCTCAACTAAACATAATAAGCAATGATGCCTTGTGTCAGCAAACACAGCCATTTCAGACTAGCAAGGCTGTTACAGACGATTAAGCACACTTTCTAAAAAATCAATTTCTAAGATGATTAGATGATTATACTCATTTTTAATATAAACGGACCCCTTTAACTTCACTGATGCAGAGTGCACTTGCTGTTGAACAGAGAAGAATGACTACACATACTGTACATACATTTTTGTGTGAGAACTTATCTTATTTGTCTTTAAATAGATGCCCGTACATTTTACTTTCTACATGGTGACTTGTTTAACAATAAAGACAACGAAAGAGAACTGAAAATGAGGTACCCTAGAGTCTCAAAGGGTTCAGTACCACAGCTCACACTAACTTCAGGAAGTTATACACAGCTGCCTTTAGGAACTTCATTTAGATAACATCTCTTCAGGTAAGTCCTGTGTTTTAGCCACTGTTTAACACAGTAATTACATTTCAGAAGGTGTGTTTCAATGACTGAAAATACAAATGATGGTGCAAAGGAATTACTGAGCTGACCTACCGCTTGAGGACTTCTGAGAATCTGTGACTGTCCTCCTTTCAGTTCCTTTTGAAACACCAACTAGTCACACTCTCAAGACTAATACTACCCTTGGTACACCCCTCCCCTCCTCACTGTAGGCAGGAAGACTATAGCCCTCCCACCCACACCACTGAGTAAGTATGTGTACGCTATCTGCATTATGAGATTGAGCTATTTTGATATATTAGTATATATTTTGCAGTTTGTTGCACGATTTGATCCACAAAAATTAGTCCGTAGTATCAAGTTAATAACTTGTTTCCAAAAGATAATTAACTTGTGCCCCCAAGATCAAATAGGACTTTATTTAATAGGTGATAATTCACTTAAGTTACCTCAGGACTCCAGAGTTGCATATAAGTATATTTATTAGACAACAACAACAACAAGCTCATTGGGCTCACCCACGTCCTGGCAGGCCAATGAGAAGCACGGGCCCTCTATCAGAAAGATAGGCAGCACAGGCTTACTCCCAGACTGCAGCAGACGAGAGAGAAGCCATACTAAACACATCACACAAGGTTTATAAAGATAGAAGTTTAGCGTTCTCTGGCGCCAAAACAATTTGTCAGCAGGGGTAACCACGTGGTGGGTCTCTGACGTCCGAGGCTCCCTGTCTTGCAATGATGTCAGTTTTGCACAAGGTCGAAAGAAGCACAGTTCGACCCTTCTTATCACCTCTGGTCTAAACAAGCTCTTGCACATATGCAGACTAAGTGGCACCTAATCATCTAAGTGACACACACACAGAAACACAGAAAAGCCATGTTCCTGCTTACATAAGCCCATAATTCATACAAAGTATATATTAATACAAGGCACTTGATTAATATATTCTGAGGTCATTTACAGTATTTCGAAATGATCCCCATCAGTATTCACAGTTGATAGGATTTTAATGCTCACTGTGAGATATTCTATAAATGTGCATAGTCCTGCACTGGATTCAAACCTGCACCCTCAGACACTGAGGTGGTGGAAACTGATTATTATTGAAACTAAAATAACTTAATGTATCTCCTCTAAGGACCATATGGTTGAAATGATATGATATGGGTTATAAACAAATCTCCCTTTTAAATCCCATATATGGATTATAAAGATATGTAATGGAAATATATCTTTGAATATTTCCATGAGCATTACTTTCAACCTGTAAAAAGATGAGAGGTAGAAAAATCATAAAATGTACTGCAATTCTAGTAGCATACAGCAGATGGCGATGCATTCCTTCCACAGTCATCTCTGAGCTGACACTATCTTATAGTCTATACCGGTTGATTTAATCAGATCATTAAATAATAGCTGATAATGGACATGGGTTTATTTGGACCTCAGGGGAAACTTCTAATATATATATTTCTAACACAGACTTTTAGCCTCTGAAGGCCACCATAAAAATTATAAATAGTTTGCATTGGTGTGTGGTTGGCCCCCTGAAATGGATAGGTGGATATTGTCAAAGTAACGTACGCCCCCTTGTGGTAACACAGATTTTTGTGCAAGAAAATCAAATTTCAAATGTTTACTATGGGGAGTTCAAAGTAATTTGCCCATCAAAACCACAATTCATAGTCTTTAATTCTTCAAGAGTTTTACCCTCCTGTATCTCCTGCACCTGCCCCAATTCAATCGCAAAGGTGCCGATGATACGCAAGCCAGGGAGACGCCGCTCCTGTTCCTTGAACTTCACTTTTCCAGCAGCTCCTTGATCCTGTCTTTTGCAGTGTCCAATATCACTGCCAACAATTCTGGGAGACGGACAGTTAGAGGCGCTACTCATATTTAACCAAACTGAACTTCAATTTAAAAGTTAATGCAAAGTAAAAACACCAGAGCACTCAGTGTGCATTTCCTATTTACACCTAACTCTATATACACCTAACTCTATATACATCCAACTCTATTGCAAAGCCTGATTTTTATCTCTGTGTATCCTTTCAGTTTATATGCACTAGAGGGCAGCATGTAAACACAAAGTAACTCTTGTGAAGCTTAACCAAATCATCAAGGGGAAATCTGACAGTGGTGAATTATGTCTTTGTTTGCAGCTGCTCTATAAGTTTCTCTTCATTCTCCTCATACGTGGGGACTGGGGAGGTGTTTCTGTTCCATGTTCCATGTTCTCTGTGCATCTCTCTGTAATGCTCTGTAATGCCGGCTGCTCCAGGGCTGACCATAGCTCCAAAACACCACCTGGACCCAGGTTATCCCCACTCATGCTTGGAAGCAGAAGGGGGGGGGGGGGGTGGAGAGAGAGGGAAACAGAGAAAGAGAGAGAGAGAGAGACATATTATATGAAAATGTAATTGTATATTTTGCATCTTCATTTAAACAGTCTGTCTATGCTCTCACTGTAACTACCCACAAGTCCTTGTCACAACACAACTCTTGGCCACTGCCAATGCAATCCCAAGCCTATGAAATAAATGTTGATTAAAGTCAGCAATTAATCTTTGATTCAATGACAATACTAGTGCTTCTTCAGCAATCCAATGCAGTGAATTCTGGAAAACAAATCTGGACAGATCTTATTTTTGGTGTACTATCCCTGTCTAGCTGATGTTTAAACTCATGCAGTCCATATAGGATAAAAAGCAGCGACTCATATGAGTCCAGAAGAACATCTTGCAGGTACTGGAACCTGGTCCCAAGTCGCTCTAGAAGTTTCACTTGAGCAACGATCCGGTTCAGCTTATTGGAGAATTGATCAGGTTCAGCTCACTGGAGCATCAATCAGGTTCAGCTCACTGGAGCATCGATCCGGTTCAGCTCACTGGAGCATTGATCAGGTTCAGCTCACTGGAGCGTCGATCAGGTTCAGCTTATTGGAGCATCGATCAGGTTCAGCTTATTGGAGCATTGATCAGGTTCAGCTCACTGGAGCATCGATCCGGTTCAGCTTATTGGAGCATCGATCAGGTTCAGCTTATTGGGGCATTGATCAGGTTCAGCTCACTGGAGCATTGATCAGGTTCAGCTCACTGGAGCATTGATCAGGTTCAGCTCACCGGAGCATCGATCCGGTTCAGCTTATTGGAGCATTGATCAGGTTCAGCTCACTGGAGCATTGATCAGGTTCAGCTTACTGGAGCGTCGATCAGGTTCAGCTCACTGGAGCATCGATCAGGTTCAGCTTATTGGAGCATTGATCAGGTTCAGCTTATTGGAGCATTGATCAGGTTCAGCTCACCGGAGCGTCGATCAGGTTCAGCTCATTGGAGCATTGATCAGGTTCAGCTCATTGGAGCATTGATCAGGTTCAGCTCACTGGAGCCTCGATCAGGTTCAGCGAAAGCCGAAGACGCACATGAAGTCCCTCAGGTACTTCCCCTGGGCCCATTCATACATGAACCTCTGCACTGCCATGCTCTTCCCAACCCCCACAACCCCCTTCACCTTGACACGTTTGGGAGGGCCCTTCGAGACCTCCTGGGGCACCAGCAGACGCTGCGGGCGGATGTGGTGGCACTACTGATGGGCATAGATGGGCATAGATGTGTTGAAGTATTCGTGCTGAATGCTTTCCATGAACTGGTCCTCCTCTGTCGCAATCAGGTCTTTGTGGCGAATCTCAATGTGAGTGTGAGTGTGAATGTGAGTGTGAGTGTGAGTTGGAGACCTTGCCTCCGGAGAAGCATATTATTCGCTCAGGTGGGTGTTTTTAGAAGTGCTGATGGGAATCAAATGAGTAAAGAATTAGATTAGTCACTGCTGCTTGTTATGTTTTTCGCACGATATTCCACTTCAAAAACGTTCTGTTATCCCACCTCTTAGGTGTTGAGTCTTCACACTTTGAAGGAGATGCATCTGATTTTCTGGTCAATTGCAAGGATGGAAGATGTAATTTACAATAACATTAATTAGAACTCTTTAAAGTGCAAACAGGGCCCCTTCAGGTTTAAACTCTGTTTAATGAAACAGCTGGGCCCCTGTTCAAACCATGATAATCCACATTACATTCATACATTCATTCCAGGTATGCCACTGTTCCATGATGCCTTTCCTAAGATTTAAAGAGAGGTAAGCATGCCAATCCTTAAATGCTGTGATTGTTTTGATGGTGTTCCTGACCGGTTCAAAAGTGTACAAGTTCATACAAGATGTCATTGAAGTGCATAGCAAACAATTTCCAAGTCATGGTATTATGACATGTTATCTGAAGAATACTAGAATTGGGTGCTTTCCTTTTCCTCTCAATCTCTCTTTCTCTCTCTTGCTCACTCGCACACACACATGCACATAGCCAAAATCTGAAATGTGTTTTTACTTCAAAGCTCTTATCACAGCAGGTGGTTGCTTATTCACCAAAACGTTGACTTTCTGCTGGGTTTTGACCCGTTGATAGTCCCATGCTTTGAAAACGGTTTCTTTGAAAATTATCCCCCAGATTGGTTCTGGAGAGAGGGAGTGTTCAAAGGTGTTTGAGTTGCCACTTTGAAAAGAGAGCACAGTCTGGAGTTTATGACGATGAGTCGCTCACCACTGAAAGGTGTTTTATTAGCACAATGTTTTATAGAGACGTGGTGGGTTAGAATTACTGAGACATGATTTACAGCATTGTGAAAACACCGCTGAGACAGACTACCTTGTCACAAAAGAAAGAAATATATAAAGAAAGAAAGAAAGAAAGACAGAAAATGACCAATGACTAGGAGACTCACACTTATCTGTCACATTCAAAATGACTCCAAGACAATGATTCCCGTCGCGCTCTAATGGACACTGAAGCCCTCCTTTGTTACAGAAAGGTAGAAAAATTATGGCAAAAATGCCGTGTTCATTTGAATAATGCTACCTCAAGGATCACAATTTCTTTCTCATGTGGGTTTTTAATAAGCAACGAAGACTTGTAGAAAGCTTTTTGCTTCTCTTTGGTTTTCTTTTTCTTTTTGGTTTTCATCACAGCTGTGCATGACTCTACACACCCTTGACTTGTATTAGTTTTGTCTCATTGATCATCCAATTTCCTGCATGTTCAATGTGAGGTGTTATTCCGGATAGGCCCTGAAGACACCCCTTCAGTCTATCAGGAAATGGAGTACCTTCCGAGTGCTAATATGATGCTGTCTCCCACCAATGGCGTATAAGAAACCATCAATGAGATTGTATCTCTCCCCTAATTCAAGTCAATGAATGGAGTAATTATAAAACGCATTGGTTGCAGGAGAAATGTGAGGTAAAATATCAGTGGCTAATAACGTTACAGAGGGAGAGAGAGAGAGAAAGAGAGAGAGAGGGAGAGAGAGAGAAAGAGAAAAAGAGAGAAAGAGCTATATTCTCAAATTAAATTTGGCTCATTCAATTGGCCCTAAAAAGCTTGCTGGAATAATAGCGCATTGAGTTAAAGGCAGATGGAGTGCTGCAAGAACAGAGAAGGGGGGGGGGGAGGGGGGGGGGGGGGGGCAGGGGAATGGAGGAAACTGACTAGAGCCTGACACTGAATCACCCATAACCTCAGCCATTTCTGCTGATGATGGCTTTCTTTTGTGGTATGCTGCAGAAACACAAGCAACCACGCTGCTTATAAACTAAACATCATAAATATGCTTGCAGGGTTTATCCTATCTCCTTATGGGAATCCATTAAGGGTAACTCTTATGAATTAGGAAATTATTCTTCATTGTCACCAGTGCTCGGTAATGTGGATGGATGTAGGAAATAACGTGGGACTGAAATTGTCATGAGGAATTATTTTCACGCTTGTATTTGTAGTGTATGATTATGCTTTATTCTTTAATGCTATCTCACACTGAAATTAGGTTTTGCTAACTGCATTTATAGTTATGAATGTATGCTTCATCAGTCTGGGTAAAGTCAATAAAGACTCATTAAAAGACTATTAAAAGTCATTAAAAGACTGATGACAGATTAAATGCAGATGAATTCTTGCACTTACAGAGCAATCTTAAGAAGTGGATGCATGGATATCTGTATGCATGGAACAATTTTCATGACGTATGAAAGACAAGAAACACACACAGACACACACACAGACACTCACACACAGACTCACACACACACACACACACACACACACACACACACACACACCACACACACACAAACACACACACACACACACACACACACACACACACACACACACACACACACACACTTCCCTTGTGACCAAAAAGCTGAATTTTATCACTTCTGCCTTTTGTTTCTGACATCATTTTCTCCTGTCTGTCTGACTCTCACATGGTCATGGGTCTGACTGAGGTGATTGTGTTCTTTTCTCTTGCATTTGGTAAGTAATGTCATCTTATGGCATGATTTAATTTCATTCGATATTCTGCCTGAAGTCAAAACTGGTTCTCTCCCATCCAGCCATTACTCTGTGTATACATTTCAGTGGCTACAATAAGTAATCTATGTACTGTGTTATTGTGCTATGATGTTGAGACATAACTCTTCTGCTATAATGCATGACATAGCATTGCCAAAAACATGTAAATCTGGGAGGTGTAAGATGACAGGAGCTCTGAGAATATTCCAGAACCTCAAAGATTTCAATGCAGGTTCTTCATTTGAAAACAATTAGTATACCATGGGGTACAGATGGTGGAAATTGTGACTGCTATTCCTGTCAGATTGCACATTATGGTGCCTTGGGCTTGCACTTCGAAGGTGTGTTTGTATGGTTAAAAGCACTGTGCACATTTTTTTTTTAAATAAAAAAAGCCTTAGCATTGAATTGCACTCGTGCACTTAAATGAGATCTTGACATTTGAAAGGAGGTCTTTTGGGAGATTACAGCCCTGAGACCACAGCTCCATCTGAGCCTCCACTTCCACGTTTCTTAATTTATCCGTTGTGAAACGGCCTCGTCTCAGCAGTTGTCTCAGAAGACAGATGACCACGTGGATGACTTTGGAAAGTGCTAGTTCATTTTTCTTTTTTTTTCTTTGTGTTGTTTTTCTCAACTTCTTGACAAGAACGTTTCAACTTCTTCACAAGAACACTGCCTTACAGAGCTCTACAATTGTTTTTCCAAGACCATTTCTCAATGGCCAGTTTTTCTTTCAGATGCAGAGTTCTTGACTTAACAACTCCTTCCTGCAAAATAGCTGCTTTGTCTCCAACCTGACCTGTTATTTCTCCTCCAGCCTGTTCCCTGGGAGGCCTCCATGCCCTGACGCTGGTCGTCCCGGAGAGAGTCTCTGCGCTGGCAGGCTCCTGCCTCCTCGTCCCCTGCTCCTTCAGCCAGCCCGGGCCTCTGGTGGAGTTCGAGACGCGTCTGAGGTACCGCTGGCGCTCTCCCATGGGCGCCCTCTTCCCCATGGTGCCCCGCACTGCGCTCAACAGCGAGGACAGCTCCAGGGTGCACAAGGACTTCAGAGGGCGCGTGTCTCTGACGGGGGACACGTCCAAGGGAGACTGCTCCGTGACTGTGTGGGAGGTCAATCAAAGGGATGCCAGCAGCTACCAGCTGGAGATGAGGAAGCGTGGAGACACGAGCTGGAGCAAGGTGGCCTTTGAGCTGAACGTCTCCAGTAAGATTCGTCCTGTCGAATGAAAGGGTTTAGTGAACAAGATCAATCAATCAATCAATTTGTTTATTTGATTATTTGATCAAGAGGGACAGTGTACATTCATGAACATTAAAATGTAAATGCACCCAATTATAGCCAAAAGGCTAGTTTCCATTGGCAGTCCCCCTGCCAGAGTGAAAAAGGCTATGCAACCTAAAAAAAGGCATTTACGTACTGCATATAAAGAGTGACCAGAGGTTGCTCGGATGATTTTCGCTTGAGGAGAAATATTCACCTGAAATTCTACCTCACCTCTTTTAAGCATAAAGACATTATCTGGTCAAATAACCTGGTCTTTGTTTATTGGCAAGTTCTTGATTTCTGAGGGTAGAATGAAATATTCTGGATTAGTAGCCTATGTGATTTGATTAAAAGAAATTGTAAGACTGTAATATCTGAGTCAACATTACAAAGATTGTTAGAACAGAAAGACACATTATTGTTTTACTTGGGTTGATTTTTCATATTGATAAAGGGTCAAATGAGTGATGCATGATAAGATGAATTTCCTGCAGGGATCTTTAGCATAAAAACCCTCTGCATTGCGGATGCAGGTTTCCCGGAGATGCCGCGGTTGAGTGGCCCAGAGTCAGTGACTGATGGGGAGTTGGTGGTGTTGAACTGCACAGTGAGCTTCCCCTGCCCTTCCCAACCCCCCACACTACGCTGGAGGTGGGTTAGAGGGCAGCCGGACAACAGGACCGTGTTAGGGGAGCCCCGCGTGCTCCTGAGCCCCGACAAGCGGTCTTTCCTCTGGGCTTCTCTCTCCTTCATAGCCTCCTATCACCTCAAGCCCCGGATCAGATGTGAGGTAGACTACCAGCATGGCGCGCCTGTGGTCATGACAAAGGATATTCACGTGAGATGTAAGACAAACATGATTACTGGTTCAAATCCCGTCCTGTCTTATCCTACCCTACACAGATCTTTGACATGATATGTAATATGAATTGCAAAGCAATGTCATGACATTTTTATTTAATGTATTTATTAATTAATTTTAGAATATAAACAGCAATGCATGAGTTAACATCAGCATACCTTGAACTCTAGGATTTGACATCACTTAGTATTTGCAATTACTAACCCTCAATCTGAAGCCTTGATTCCTAAATATGATTGTCCCGCAGTCCCTCCCAAGGAGGTGCATATCCGGCTTCACACCTTAGCTGTGAGGGAGGGTGGCAGCGCTCTTCTGGAATGTTCCTGTAAAGCTGACCCTCCCGTTGAGGAGTACGACTGGTCGTACACACAGCGCGGCCGCAACCACTCCTCTCCGCTGCACGCGCTCACCATCCGCATCGAGAACGTCACCCGGAACACTCGTGTCGTTTGCACGGCCAAGAACCGCCTCGGGTGGACTGCATCCCCCGCCACTCCCATCAACGTAGAATGTGAGCAGATTTATTCCTCATGTTGACCAGAGTTAGGATGGGGGTGGCAGTTTCAGGGTGTTTTTCTGTTGATTCGAATCAACAAATACTCCAATTAAATGTCTTGTTGCTGTTTGTAGGCAGTAGTTTACTAACCCTGTCCACAAGAGTTTATTTACTTTCTGAGACACTTAAGACCATAGCCATAAACATATTTACTAATATTCCACTTTGCCTGCCTCTCCCTTGTTACGTAACTGTTAACCTTCTTTCATTCCCTCTCACATAATTTCCCTCCTCTATCTCTTTCTCTCCTCTTTCTCTTACACGTCTCTCTCTCTCTTTGCCTTGCAGACAAACCACACATCTCAAGCAAATCCTCATGTGGTTGGGATGGCAACGTAGTCCACTGCAGGTGTATTATGAACTCAAACCCACGTGCCGCCATCACCTGGAGCGTAAATGGTAGCCTCCCACCGCATGACTATAACGCTTCAGTGTTAGTTCACCCCAACGGCACGGTAACTGCCACATTGGTCGGGGTGGCTGACATTCTTCCGGAAGTTGTCTGCTATGCCAACAACGCCCATGGAAACGACTCTCATCCACTGCTGCAGGAAGTGCATAGTGAGTGCAGTGTGGGATTGTGGGAATTTAAAGCGCTTGTTTAGCTCTGCATAGCAGTTGTGTTGCTGGGAGCATACATTTGTGTAGGATTAAATTTGCTTTAAAATACATACTCTGGAGAATTGCAATTGTTGATTATGTTGAAGTTTCTCTTGTTGACACAGTTTATTCTATTGAAGAGGGTTTAGGTAGTATAAAACTGTTGCTTGGACTGTAATGATTGTGTGTTTGTGTGTGTGTGTGTGTGTGTGTGTGTGTGTGTATGTGTGTGTGTGTGTGTGTGTGTGTGCTTGTGTGTGTGTGTGCGTGTACGTGTGTGTGTGTGAGGGAGGGAGAGAAAGAGGGGAACAGAGATAGAGAGAGAGAGAGAGAGAGAAAGAGAGAGAGAGAGAGAGAGAGAGAGAGAGAAAGAGAGAGGAACGAGTATGTTGGTGTGTGAGGAAATAATATAATTCTTGTTCTGGTGGCAGGTTCTCTGCTGTGGATGCTGGTTGCAGCGCTGTGCGTGGCCGTCTCCTTCCTTCTCACCATCGCTGCTGTGCTTCTTTGCTGCTGTCGCAGGTAGGGAGTGAATGATTTACATCCTCTGCTCTACCAGGCACCTGAACAATGATCCTCTGAGTGGGAGATTAGCTTCAATAGAAATCACAGAAATAATATTAATGACTTCATGCATAATGCAGTTCATCTCCATGACCATCCATTGTTGAAACCTTTTTGATATCTTCCTAGAAGGGCCACTGTAATAAACCATCGCTCCCAGGCTGTGGTGTATCCGGGGGATGTGGATATCTACCAGGAGCACACGCCCCTGTACATCAACTGCACAGAGGTCACACATGTCTACAGTAATGGCAGTTACCAGCTCGTCTACCAGAACTGCACCCCATGCTTTGTACGCACAAAACAGGTAGATGCATTAACAACACTATAGATTTGAGATGTACAAGTGAGACAGTACGAAATGTGCTGATTTTGATTTTTATGGACAATACTGAATAAAAACACAAATGAGAATGGGTTACCAAAACTGGTTACAGTCTGGTTACCAAAGCGTAAAAGACTCTCAGTGTTGATATGGCAACAGTAAAGTAAAATAATCAATCAAATAATGACAAAGGCCTGCTGAGTTTATTATAGTTGTATTAAAGAGAGCAGGTTTGTAGTAACAGGGTGGTCTGTGGTCAAAGTGGTAGTGGTCTGAAGGAGCATTGTAGTAAACAAACTGGTCTGTGGTCAAAGTGGTCGTGGTCTGAAGGATTGACACCTTGGTGGTTTAAAGCCTCAGTGAACTACATGTGTTTCCCTATGAGAAACAGAAAATAGCATAGTCACTGTCATTGTTCATTAACACCTGTCTATTCCTGAACACGGTGTTTATTCACACTTTCTGTTGTAGTCGTTGGTAGATGAGCACATTATCTGTCTCTTTCCCAGACACACAAGAGACAAAGGCGAGCAGGATGGCGAGATCGGGCGATACGAGACACAGAGAGACCGAGATCAAGAGAGAGACCCCGTCCTGCTGTCTCCACTGCTGAGGCAGACACAGCCATTTACCTGGAGGTCATCTGAGAAGACAGGACTCATGGGTAGTGCGTATGGGTGGACGGACGCACAGAGGACAGACATTTGTACAAAGAGACTTAAACAAACTGAAATATTTTCCACTTAAAGAGGGACTCGGTTTACCCTGGGTGTTTTCTGTTGTGTGCAGTCCTATTTGTAAATAGAACAGATCATCACCATTTTCAATCTTATCAGTATTCCTTAATGTTTCCAATTAAAGTTGCTTCAGTAAATAAAAAATGTGAAACCTTAATAATACAGTTCTTATGCAGATCAGTTAATATCTGTTCAAATAGTTGTTTAGGACAGTTCTGCAGTGTAATAAAAAAAGATGAAAACACAGCACACAGTTAAAGGTGCATTGTGTAGGATTTAGCGACATCTACTGGTGAGGTTGCTGAATCCCGCCAACTGATTACCCCTCCCTTCCAAGACTGTAGAAGAATAGGGTGGCCGTCAAGTTCCATAACATGCGAAAGGCACTCTCAAGAACCAATGTTTTGAATTGCGCCCTTTGTGGATATGAAGGGCTAATTCTCAGCTAACGAAAACACAAAGATTCGTAGTGATGGTGATCGTTCACCAATAGATTTATAGTTTTGAAAACTACTGTATATTCAATTTTTTTGTAATAAATCCCCCTTAATCCCACACTCTGTACCTTTGAATTATGCCGTGACATTCAAATACTTCAAACACTTAATGCCTGCTTTGCTGGTTCTGATTGCTTAGACAAAAAAATATAGTAAAAAGTGGCTTAACAGAACTCATGGACCTGCATTGCAAAGCGTAATAAATAAGCTGACCCAGAAGTTTTAACTAAAGCAATTATGTCACCACCAGAGTCTCTTTCAAGGGGGTTAACATGTTGGTATAGGATGGCATACACAGGGCAGCAATGACATTTACATTTTTTGGTTAAAATCACATGTATCTGGCTTAATATCTCTCTTGATTTGCCAGGGACTAACAGACATTTACCATTGAGCAGCATTTCTCACAATGACATGTAGGGTTTAGACATTTTTTTTTCTCCGCAATACCATGTTGTGAAAGGAGTCATAGTACCTTCTGCTCCCCATATGCAAGAGTTCCCATGTCTGCAATGACAAGGGTCTGAGAACTACATAATGGAGATACGCAAACAGGACAGCAGATGCTTGGAATTACCACGGGTTGAGATATCTGGTGTGACTGACTGATCATATTGAACTTGCAGGGGCTTCCAACCTCAGGAGAGCGGTGCAGGCCTCCAGACGGCCAATCCTGATGTTTTCACAAAAGACCGCTTGTGGAGATGCCGGGGATTGAACCCGGGGCCTCATACATGCAAAGCATGCGCTCTACCACTGAGCTACATCCCCTACGATGCCACATCAATCACAATTTTTTCATAATTTCAAAAATGTGTTGGGCAATGTATTTTGTAAGTATGCAAGTATCTGAACATTAGAATAGTATGAAGCTGATGTACGCATTACAACTGTATAAAACCGTTGTATTCATTCGTGTCAATAGGTTGAATACTATCCATACAATGGTATATAGAGAGAATTTTCCCGGTTAAACACTCACCGGCGCCGTGGCTTAGATGGTTAAAGCGCCTGTCTAGTAAACAGGAGATCCTGGGTTCGAATCCCAGCGGGGCCTTTTAGGGAAATTACTTTATTGTCAGAGATTTTCGTTCACATATCTCATATCGCCTGAATCTAATATCCCAGGCAGTCAAACATAAACAAGACAAATACAAGATTCCTACGCTGCAATTCGCCATGATATGCAGGATTTATCACTCAAACAAATGACGCATTTTGAGGAGACTTTACGTGCACATCTACCGACAGCATATTTTCATTGGCTCAGACTATGACAATAGGAAGTTACGTCGGTTTGTGAAATGGGAGGGAGTTCGGTTTGCATTTGGGTAGATCTGTGTGTGGAATCAGCATTGTAGATAACTTGTGCAATTAGTTCTTGAATATTACTGATCACGTAGAAGATATTTATTCTGTTAAACCGTTGTTCTTTAATTGGACATTTGAACGTCCTATTTCCCCACCAAGCGCATGCTGGCTAACGTTAGATATTCTTTACATGGCTAGGGTTCATTGTTAGCTAAAACTAGCACACAAAACAATTGAAATATCAATGAGTTTGTTCCAACAGGAGACAGGCGACTGCATGCATGGTTTGCAATGCTTATAAAATATGCAGTGAATGAAGAATTGTGTCAACATATTGTTATACTTGATCGCTTGAGGAAATAAACAAAGTTAGTTGCCAGCTTAAGTGGGTTAGCTGTTTAACTTTGGCAAGCTACCCAGCTAACACAAGCTAATAGTGTAGCGTTTCGTAAGGCAAGTGTACATTAGCCGCTAGAGAGCTATCACAGGACAATCTGATAAGTCCAAGGAACTTGTAGACAGTTATTTTCAATGTTTTACTGAATACTGCAAAGCGACGAACCACGTCTATACGATAAATATGCCGGAAATCAAATTGAAACACGTCGTGTCCTGCAGCACAGAAGACAATGTAAGTTGCCAAAATGTAGCTAACTAACGAATTGGCTGACTGAAGTGGCAAGCTGCACTTTGGTAGGAAACGTGTTGCCACGTCGTAATGTTTTCATCAGTTTGATAAAGGGGGAACCCGGTTAAGCACATGTTTGGGGGTGATTACATAGCCATATAGCTAACAAGCTGTTAATTTCTTCCCCACAGACGCACAAGGCAGACAATTTGCTGAGTTCAGACACTTACAGAAAGTGGAAAGCAGCGAGACCAGGAGAGAAGCAAACCTCTGTTATTATACAGGTACGATAGACTGGAGTTTCATATCGTATCCATAGCCTTCCTGGGATTCATGACCTCCCTCAGGTGTTTATTTTGCAAAGCTGTCATGAAAGGGGAAGATGTCTAAATGGTTGTTTGGCACCTTACTTTAAGTCACTTGAAGTCAGATGTTCTGAAGCATCCGGTTTGAGACCTTACCATTTATTTTCATTTAACAGTTAAAGAAAAACTTTGATCCGACATAGTCTTTAATATAGTCTAAAATAATAGTATAACTACTTGCAAGTCCCAATTGTGACAAGGTTTGTCAGTGGATTTGCTGTTTGTTGTTTTTTTGTTTGTTAATTTTGAACATAGTCTTCTTTTCAGTCTTTACTGTCATGTGAGTACCAGTTGATTCTTGTACCAGATGACTTTTGATATCTATGCAAACTCCAACAGAACACAGTGTAAGCTTTGTAGGGCACCTTGAAATCAATTTGTGATGAACCAAATCATAGACTGAATGTCCTCACTGTTGTGTTGTTATGGTTACACCTCACCACCGTGTGCTCACAGGCTCTCTCTTGTCTTGACAGTTTGAGAAGGAAGAGCAGGTCCACAGCATAGACCTTGGCAATGAGGGATCTGCCTTCATCGAGGTGCTCGTGGGCCATTCCACCTCTGTCAAAGATCAGGATTATGAGGTAGATAAGCCCTAGACTCCGTAATACTCTCCATCTTAGACTATATACTGTTTATCCGATAATGCTCATTACATTTCATATTAATATAAAACACCAGTCAACATACTAGAGAGGTTATCTTGCAGGACTTGTATACTATCAGGTGATTTTGCACCAATCATGACAAAGAAAGATTCAACTATACTGGTCATTTTCTCTAACACATTGAGTGCATGATTAGGTGCTTTCCTTCCACCCAAGAAGGCTTACAGATGCAGTTTGTGGGCGATTGTATGGCCAGGACTGCACAGCGTAATGATCATGACTTAGCTGATGAGCAGTAGGGCTGAAGATTGTGACTGTTGTCTTCTCATTTGTTGTCTCCTCTGAGGTTCTGCTGGTCACGTCCTCCTTCATGTCCCCGACGGAAAGTCGTGCCGGCACCAACACCAACAGAGTTCGCATCTTCAACCCCAACCAGTTGGTGAAGGCCACAGCGCAGGAGAAGTGGGATCGCGTGAAGATCGTCTGCTCTCAGCCCTATAGTAAAGTACGCCTCGCACCCGCTCTTTATATTCTGTGTGAGCCTGTTCAGATGCCACAGACTGAATCCCAAGCCAGGGATAGATTATGCATAGTTTCTAGGGCTACTATGTTTTTTTTGTCTATTCGTTTGTTTGTTTTTATACATATACACCTCTCCAAGGTTGATTTTAAGTTTGCTATGAATAGGTGAATGCCCGCTTTGTCGTCAAATAACTTATTTGGCTTAATTCTCTTTTCATATCTGAAATTTGAAGAGGTCATGTTCACGAAAACATTCTGCCATGCACTTTGTTTGTTTCTGATCCCAGTTGTTGCATAACAACCAGTAGCATTACAATTTCATGGTGCAGTTGTAAAGGTTTTACACATTGTTTTACAGACTATTGCTTATGGATTGGCCTTTGTGAAGTTCCATTCACCTCCTGACAACAGTGATCCACCTTCCAACTCTTCTCCTGTAAGTGTCTGCCACGCGTGTTTGCATAGTTTTTACTCCGCTTGATTTTGGAAAGCATTTGTGAAATAGCCTGTTCCTCCCACCCAATATGATGTGCATCGACTGTGTTGTTTACACATTCCCTTGTATTCCAGTCGACGAGGAAAGTAGCTAATGAACTTTCCTCTGAATCTTGATTAAAGTGATTGGAGGACAAGCTTTTTGGTTCAACAAAAAAGCTTTGTGTATTGGTTTCCAATGGCAACTATAGTATATTTTGTGTATTGGCTTCCAACGGCATCAATAGTACATTTTGTGAATTGGTTTATAACGACAACAATAGTATGTTTTGTGTATTGGTTTAAGACGGCAACAATAGAATATTTTGTGTATTGGGTTACGACGGCAACAATAATATATTTTGTGTATTGGTTTACAACAGCAGCAATAATACATTTTGATTTGATTTTAATTCATATGTTTTTTTTTTCTAACCGTTGAAGGAGGGATGTTGTCCTGAAATGAACCCCTCTGCTCTGCATGTGGCGCTAACTGTATGTCCTTCCTTATCCATCACCAGAAGCTCACCAAGCTTGGGCAGTTCCGTTTGAAGGAAGAGTCTCCAAGCCTCCAGCCCGGCAGTCTGTTCTTCAGCCGCGAGACCTCCAAAGCCAGCACCGCTCCCAAGGGTGGGTCACACATGCAGCTTTGACTGGGTTCATTAACAGATGGGCATCCAGGCGATATGTTGTAGAAAAGGGTCTTTGTGTTGTAGATTCTTTTGTTCAATCATTGAGGCTGTTGTATTGATTTGGATGGGGACAGTGCTTCCAGCAGCGTAAATAGAAGGCTTCTATGAAGGCTATTTCAAATAACGTGATCTATTTATCCATTCATCTTGTGGTCAGATCAATCGTTTTCACTTAGGCCATACAAACATAATTTAATTTAATGAAAATTGAATAAGAGGAATGCAGATCTTTAAGTCATGACACTAAATCTCTTGGGTGTTCTACTGCCAATGAAAACATATGTGAAACCTGTAAGATGTCAAGGAGCCAGGCAAGAGATCACCCACGGAAGCTAACTTAAGCACCAAAAAGGCTGTAAAGAAGAAAAGAAAAAAACATTTTTTGGATGTTCTTTAACAGGCTAAATAATTGGAAGGCACGTTGATTTGCTGAATGGATGGGTAGGTGGTAGCTAAGGGATAATGTAAAGACCGCTGGTCATAATCGGAATCATTCCCAATAGGGACCCCAACACGCAGTGAGGTAGGGAGGGGGATCAGGTGTTGCATAGCAACATATTACTTACTGACTTTAAGTTACAATGAATTTCTGTTACCATAAGTGAACAGACTATTTGTGGAATGAAATGAGAGATATGAATCAGAAACACAAAACCCATAGGCAACATTTTTTTTTTCCTGCTGTGATTATCAAGAAAAATATTGGACCTTCAAGCACTGGGATGGCCCCATCAATTCAATTGCACTTTCTGCAGCATTCCGAGAAGCCATATAATACGTATGATTGGTCTTGACACTGATTTGGACTGAATTATTTGTTTCTAGGCTGATGTGACTAGGAGACTGGTATTTGGCCAAGCTTTGTCAACATGTGAATTGCATGCCTACCCCAGGGTTCCCACTGTCATGGAAATCCAGGAAAAGTCATGGATTTTTAAAATACCATTTTCCACTTCTGGCAGACATGAAATTGAGTAAATTCACTGAAAGTCATGCACTTTGATTTTGTTGTATGTTGGGCTAATGAAAATAATGAAGTTATAGTGCTCCGATAATGACTCGCTGTGTGAATCCCTGCAGTGTGAGGCAGTTTCTACTTGACATAGCCTAGCTAGTCTGTTTGAATAGGAATGGAAAAGATTGTTGTTTAATTTTCATTCAATAATGAGGCCCTGCCTGTGGAGGTACTTATGCAGTTGTGTGTACTTGTAGGCTGTGAAAGGCCATGGAAACTTCAGTCATAAAAAGTAATGGAAAAGTTTTGTTAATGGAAGTGGGAGGGAACCCGGATATCCTCTGGTTCAGATATTGGAAATGGTTGAAATAGGAAGTCTACAGTTCTGTATACGTAATTTGTGCTATTTATACAGAGAAGAAAGCAAGTACTGAAAAGAAAGGCTTAGTGAATTGAAGTGGCTTTTATAATACATAGGTTCCTTTGCTATTAGACCCATTTCTCTATATTACAAGCACACTAAATAGGCCTCTAGAATATGTGTAGCATGTCTTCTAAATCCCTTTGGCGGAATTACCATCCAAGCTCACGACGGGTACCTGTAGTCAGTAAAGGGCAAACTGAGCACTATTATTTATTCTTTGCATGACCCAAGTCAGTGTTAGAAACCCACTTAACCCCTTTGTGGTGATGATAGGAGTATAAAAGCACATAAGATGGCTTAAGCGAGGCGGCCATATGCATGGCCATTACTGAATGCACCAGTCTTTTTTTACATGGCACCCCATTCAGTTCAGTTAATGGAAATGGGAGGGAACCCGGATATCCTCTGGTTCAGATATTGGAGGTCCTGTGGTGATGACAAGAGTATAACTAGAAAATGCATTTCCTGAAGGAAATACCAGTGCATGAAATGCAAAGGTTAAGAAAGGAAGAAGAAAAGAAAGAAGAGTGAAAGAAGGAAAGAAGAAAGGAAAGAAGAGTGTAAGAAGGAAAGAAGAGTGAAGAAAGGAAAGAAAAGTGGAAGAAGGAAAGAAGAGTGGATGAAGGAAAAAAGAAAGGCAAGAAGAGTGGAAGAAGGAAAGACAAAAGGAAAGAAGAGTGAAGAAAGGAGAGAAGAGTGGAAGAGGGAAAGAAGAAAGGAAAGAAGAGTGAAAGAAGGAAAGAAGAAAAGAAAGAAGAGTGAAGAAAGGAAAGAAGAGTGGAAGAAGGAAAGAAGAAAAGAAAGAAGAGTGAAATAATGAAAGAAGAAAGGAAAGAAGAGTGAAGGAAGGAAAGAAGAGTGGAAGAAGGAAATAAGGAAAGAAAGAAGAGTGAAAGAAGGAAAGAAGAAAGGAAAGAAGAGTGTAAGAAGGAAAGAAGAGTGAAGAAAGGAAAGAAAAGTGGAAGAAGAAGAGTGGATGAAGGAAAAAAGAAAGGCAAGAAGAGTGGAAGAAGGAAAGAAAAATGGAAGAAGAAAATAAGAAAGGAAAGAAGAGTGGAAGAAGGAAAGAAGAGTGAACAAGAGTGGCTCTGGATGAAGAGATAAAGAGAGAGTGAAAATATTGAAAAAAGGAGATAAAAATGGAGTGAAGAAGAGAGATTGAGTGTGAGAGAAAGTTGACAGAGAGAAAGATGGAGAGATGGAGAGAAAAAAAAAATAGAGAATGGATGGTGTCTTAATGTTCCTAGTTACAGTTAAATTGAGAGGGACAGAGAGAGAAGAGGTTCTTTGGATTTGGCACAGGTGTCAGTGAAGCATACTAAGGCAGAAGGCAGTAACTTCTATGTTAAAGCTCAGTGGTATGATAACAATGGAATAATGACCCTATTAATTAATCAGTAGTAATACTATTTCATTTATCACACTTACCAATACAATGATTATCACACACACACACACACACACACACACACACACACACACCATTGAATTATCACATTAAGCACATAAAACAATGAACTTGAATTGTCACATGAAACACATAAAACATCTATGTCAGTCCATTGGGGTGTGTGTGTGTGTGTGAGAGAGAGAGAGAGAGAGAGAACGATAGAGAATGAGGCCCATTTTCCCCCTCCACATGCCCCCGCTCGCCAAGCGAAGTTACCCGATTTAGATGCACCTTTTTCGGACTAGCCACAGGCACTGGGTGGGGGAATAGCCCGATAGCTTAGCATATCTGCCATGCAATTCTAATGGTAATGCTACCTAGCTTGGTATGCTAACTGTCGGTAGCCTATACATCGTGAAATCAACCAAAATACTGATGTCACTGGCTTTAATTTGATAATGGCATGTTAGTAGTACATTTAATATCAGTACATTTGTTTAATTACTGCTGATATTTTACAAATACGTCAAAAACTCATTTTTGACCAAACTTGAAGTTACGGTCTTTTGCCTTAGCACAGCAGAGTAAAGCACAGGTGCAAGCCAGTTTAAAGACCCTATTATGATGTCATAATGGCCCAATGTAAGTCAATGGGAGAAATTTATATTCGTTTTTCTTTAATATCTTAAAAAGTATAAAGTTTAGAAAAGTGAAAAATACATAGCATAAGTGTCGTTTACAAGACCTACGCGACAAAGTTTGAATGAAGTTTCTACGTTAAGTGGTTCGGGCTGAATTAATCGCAGAAAAAGGTAACAAGAATAAGAAGAAGAAGAAGCCTAGGAATAACAATACAGGGCATTTCATGCACTGTAATTAATAACACATAAAAGCTCCTGGTTTAAGTGGTTGGCCTTATGCATTGCCATGACTGTATGCACCAGTCTTTGACATGGCACCCCATTCAGTGCCCGTAGACCTGTAATTGGCCTAACCTGTGGTGCTGGAGTGGGCACTCGTGGAGAGCGCCTCCCTTCGATCATCGACTACAGGCGCAGAGTGCGATGCGACATCATAGGCCGGTCAATTTTCTACAGGCTTGTCAGTGTCTTCAGATAGAAAGGCCTGCCTGCTTGCGATATGTATATGGTCACCCCTCTTACTCTTTGTGTCTGTCTGGTTTTGTGCGTGTGTGTGTGTGTGTGTTTGTGTGTGTGTGTGTGTAGTCTCCCCTCAGAATGAGAAGTTGAGTTATGCTGCAGCAACGCTAAAGTCAGAGTCTGCCTCTCCTACGTCCTCCAGCTCTTCTCAGGTACGTCTGCAAACACAAACACACACACACACACACACACCTACACACCTCTCTCTCTCTCCCGCTCTCTCTCTCTCTCTGTCTCTCTCTCTCAGTTTCTTCAGGCTTAGTATGATAGTTACTCTCAAGGGAGATGAACCCTCTTGCAGGCTTGAGCTGCAGCTCTAGCCTCCTATAGTCAGGCTACCCTCTGCACATTAAATAGTAGGATCAGCTGTGCTAGACCGAACCAGGTTAGAGCAAGATTCCGCCAGAGCCTAGGTCTTCAAGCAGACATGCGGGCCCCTGATGACTTCCTGAGCTGCGGTTGTACCGTATGTATTTTCCACAGCGAACATTCATGTTTTCTAAAGGTGGTAGTCTGTCAAAATCACGTTGTTCAGAAAAATACAACACAGGGAAGTTCCTTCGATAACCAAACAAAATGCGACCACCCCTACGCTGGAAAATGCTAAAATGCGGATAGACGACGCCTCATTCATTCATGCCAACTTGTGTTTGAGTTATTCCTGAGGACCCGGTGCGTTTTGTTAGAGAAAGAGTCCTCTGAACTATTGTCTCCATGAAGCACACCCTCCACATGCCATGCTGTGTGAGCTGCAGCAGCAGCTGCGTAATGTTGGTTGCATAACCCCATCTGAGCATTACGAAAAAAATGCAATAAAAAGGAAATGCCATCCGAATAGCATGTCGGGTATGTAGGTCACCTGCTCCAGCAATGGCTGTAAACACACCTGAAGGATATGTGGTGGGCGTCATTTCCATAGAAAGAGGAGAAATAAGCTCCCTCCATAAGTGTTTCCATGGTGAATCCTCACAGCTTGTTATGTTTCACACACACACGCACGCACACACACACGCACACACACACACACACACACACACACACGCACACACACACGCACACACAGGCATGTGATGTGCCCAGAGACGGGCGTCTGTACTTACTTGAAGGCCTCTGATGGACGTGATTGCAGTTCTTTTGTCCCAATCACTCCTCTCCCACCCTCCAATGCTCTCAGTACTTTTCTGATGACCGTGAACCTCAGTTATCATCAAAACTTTTTAAACTAAGATGTTGTTTTTCATTCGCACATTGATGGAACATTGGTGAAGAATTTTAAATAGACCTCTCAAAGCAGTCAGTCACTGCTGTCTAGATCTTTGTTCTTTAGTTACTCTGCAACGCAATAATGAACAATATCTACAGTGTGAAATGAAGGATACACAAGACAAATAGGCCTCTGAAAAAAGATGAATTGTTTAGTTTTTTTGCCTGAGTGGTGATATTGTGTAAACATTTGGTCATGCATGATCAGCTGTGCTTCAGTTAATTGGGAAGGCTGCATCCCTGTAAAGGAAACCATGGCATCAAAGCAGTGCTGCGTGCCTTTGTCTGTTCTCTGCGTCGATGACTGGATGAAGCCATGCATCACGACACTAATCATGAGCACATTCCTCGTCTTGTCATCAATAATCTGTGTAATGACCACTGACCAGTTGCTCTGACCAGTCAAGTGCCCCATGGGATGTATTCAATTTCAGCTTGTGGACTGGTGACATGTTTTGTGACTTGTGACTGATGTTTTTATTATATTTCACATTCTCCCCGCCTCCCCCCCCCCCCCTCTCTCTTTTCTGCCCTCTGTCCTTGTTCTGTATCACAGGCTCCAGTGAAGAGGAAGTTTGAGTTCAGCAAAGAGAGACAGGAGGCCGCAGCCCCTCCCTCCAAGAAGCCCAGTCCTGCCGGCTCCCCTGAGGCGAAGAACAGCACCCCTAAACCCAAAGCCAGAACCAGCACAACACCCAGCCCAAAGGGTGAGGCATGCACACAGGCCTCTAATGCGTAGAGGACAAACACACACACACACACACACACACACACACACACACACACACTCACACACTCACTCACATATACACACACACTCGCACTTGTACACACACACAAACGTTCACACTCAAACACACTAAGATATACACACACACACACAAACACACACACACACACACAAACACTCACACACACACACAAACACAAACAGACTCACACACTGAAGGTAATCCTTTAAAGCATGAGTTTGAGAAACACGCAATCATATACATATTCTAACAGATAGATCAAACCCCAACACGACACAGTATGGAAAGAAACGGTATGGGTATTTCATTTGACTTTCAAGAACTTCTGCGTTGTCGAGTATCGGACTGTAATATCTGTCTGCTGGCTGTATTTGAATACTAAACAAACTGATACCCTTCCTTCTGTTCACCTCCCCAGCCTCTTCAGCACAGAAGACGCCCTCCGACAAGAGGGAGAGCTCAAGCAAGCCCTCGCAGCACAAGCCGAGCCCTGCGCCTAAAGCCCAGTCCAAACCCAAGCCCGCGGCTAAGACCCAGCCTGGCGACCCCGTGCCCCTCAAAAGCATCATGGAGGGCGTGGTGTTCGTCTTAAGTGGCTTCCAGAACCCGCTGCGAGGCGAGCTGAGGGACAAGGCCCTGGCCATGGGCGCCAAGTATCGCACCGACTGGACTCCGGACTCCACGCATCTCATGTGAGTGTGGACACCGGGCGTCCGTGTTGTGGCTTCGTCTTGCTCAGCAGGTTATTTCATCGGGTCACATCATGGTGATAGCCTGTGTATTATGTGTGACCTGAGGTCTGTCGGTACCAGACAAGCCCTTTAACCAGGCCCGGGGTCAACAGCACCAGCCAGTCGTGAACATGGTTTTGTCAGGCTTTGTGCCTGAACGTTTCTGAGTAAAAGGGTGTAGAATTTCTCCTTTTGTACTGATTGTCAGAACAGATGTCGCCGTCTTTGTAAAACTGAATTCATTTTATTTCGACAATTCAATCGGCCTTAATGGGTCTGCATGCTTACGTGTCCAAAAAGCTTTGTCGGTGCAAGGCTGCCAGCTTAATATTACCTTCTCTACACTGGTGTTGGAAATTGAAAGCTTGGCCAGCTGCCCCTGTCTAGTGCGGTTTGTCACGTAAAATCTCGTTAAGACGAACAGAAAGCAAAGAACACCCTCATTGGCTCCCTGTATTCAGAGTTCTGTTCCACTGCCCATTCTGCCCATTTTACATTGAACAAGCTCACTCACCTTGGCTCCGCGCATAAAAGCCTCTAGAATTGTGTGCTTTTCTTTAGAGTGCACTGCCTCAAGGACAGGTGCCTATATGCAGACAGATGCAAAGCTTAAATCGAATTGCATCCTGTTCATTGTTCATGATGGCCATGCATGGTGAATGCTTGTGTTTTATTTTTAGCTGCCTTTTGCGGACATATCATGACGTGTGTTAGTTATCAGACGCCGTGTGTTATCGGCAAACGTTTGCGTTGTCATGTTAATCCATCATGAAACTGAAGTTATAGATTGTTAATCCATTATTAAACTTAGTATTTTGATTGTTTAACAGAATGGCCGATGTTTGACACTTCGATAACTGGCATAGGTACGCTATCCAAGTATTTCCAGGTGTACCCATGATAACTGTGTGTGTGTCTGTGTGTGTGTGTGTGTGTGTGTGGTTATTTTTTTAGCTGTGCCTTTGCGAACACACCCAAATACACCCAGGTGAAGGCCGCTGGCGGGCTGATCGTCTGTAAGGAGTGGATGCTGGACTCCCACAGCAGAAAGCAGAAGATTTCCTACAAACGGTATGGATGAGGGATGCAGAGAAACCAAATAGAACAGGAAGAAGGACAATAAAGTACTCTTTTCGTTTTAGGACGTAGCATGCAGCGTTTCTTCAAATCTGTCACGCAAAGACCCTAAGGTGCAGTGCTCCGCAGAAATATGACTTGGGCAAACTAAAGAAACTTTTTTTGCCATTAAAACAGAGGCGGCCATTTCTCCAGTCTTTGTAGTTTACAGTTTGGTTGTGGTAGTGAAATAGTTCACAAATGACTGGGTTGACTGGGTTTTCCTCTGACACGGTTGACAACGTCCCGCTCCCTCCCCGAGTTTGATTGGCTCGCCCATGACAAGTGACATTGACGAGCCCAGCGCTGTTCCAAAACTTGGAACTGTGAGCGGAGTGGAAACAAACGTTCTAAATGCTAACTGACGAGCAAATGCCCCATATTGATCATATTGATTTGTGATTGAGTTAGTGTTTTAGTCTGCTTTTCCATGTATGTCAGCTAATTAGCAGCATCTCCATATCCATCTTGTATCATGTTGTAAGTGGGTTTCTGTCTAACTCGTGCACATATTTTAAGCACATCCATTAAGAAATCGGACTGCAGAAAATGTGAATCTGTCTATTTGCGTCATTTGTGTGTCATGTAAACCTTTTCAACAAAAATCTTCCTCATCATGGGAACTGCTGTGGTTTCAACACTTGAGGTCGTCTAGGGCAGCTTTAACGGAAAGACATAACAAAATCGCTAATACAAATAAACCTGTTCAAATGAAATGTACTCTGATTTTGTCTTAAACTAATCAGGAGGTAATACACCCCCTTCCAGCAAATTGTCTTGCTGACATTTTAGTGAATCTGCAAATTTGTAATCGTTTGCACTTGAATTATCCAACTAGCCAACCCTATTCTAGTGTTCAAAATGGGCATAATATAGCCTTGTCACTGAGTCTATGGAGTAATGGACTTATCACTGAGATTTCTGAGTGAAGTCTCAGGATTTCAGGAAAGACGGGTCCTGAGATGACATGTCGACCCAGAAAAAGAAAAAAAATCATTCAACCAGCCTAATAATCATGAACTCTCCCCTTCCTTCTCTCTCTCTCTCTCTCTCTCTCTTTCTGTTGCGCTCTGTTGAGTCTGCCCTGTAAAGGGTCTGTGTGTCAGCCCGTGGGGAATAAGGCCTGGCCATGTCAGTAAAATCTCACATTTGTCTTCCATCTCAATCCACAACAGGAAAACCTAACTAGGTAGAAACGGACAAAAAAATGCTGCTCAGCCTACCGGAACAGAATGTATAGAAAAGCTTTAATCCTTAATAATTTAATAAAATAATAATTTCATTTAAAAGGTTGACATCTGTGGGAGACGTTGTTAAGGCTGAGTCATTGCCTTTGTTCTGCTGTTTAACGTGTTTGTCATGGCCAGAGGTAGGTATTGACACAGCGTCATTAGGCTGCTGCTCAAGATTTCAAGCTTCCTCTGTCTGCAGCCTCTTTTGTTTTCTGTTTTCCTTTGCGCTCTTTTGTTTAGCCCACCTACTCCTGATCGCGCACGGCGGGTTTCTCAGCGCAGCCCCCCCCCCCCCCCCCCCCCCTACACTCTCTCTTTCCCTCTCGCTTTCTCTCTCTCTTTCCCTCTCTCTCTCCCTCACTCTTTCTCTCTCTCACTAGCTTGCCCATTTTCTTGTACAAACTCTCAGCTCTCCTCTTCACTCTCTCTGTCTCTCTATCCCCCTTCTCAACCCCCCCCCCCCCCCTCCCCTCCGAGCCCCTTCCATTGTTCCGCTTCTTGGAGTGTGTCGCTCTAATGATGTATTCCGTATTTAAAAGCTGCATCTGCTATGGGTAATTAAGCCTTCCACTCCCTTTGAACATGACAAGGGTATATTCATTCATGCGTGTGCAGGCACACACACACACACACACACACTTGCTCACACACACACACATAGACAGGCACTTGTTGCTGCACCTCGACTAACATTTATGGTTTATGTAGTATTGTTTATTTCGACCGGAGTGCAGCACTCTGCATCTGTTTAGCACCCTGCCATTTCAGATGGTTGGAACGGAGGGAACGAGAGCGCATGAGTTTGTGACATTGAGCTCGTAAGTGCATTTGGGGAGGGGGGGGGGGGGGGCCTGAAATGGAATTACAAAAAAATAGTCCATTCGATGATGAAGCGGATGGCGTTATGGTGAATGTGCAGGCATGAGTGGCGTCAATCAGAGACTCGTTTGGGCTTTTAGGCCAGATGAATGGCACACAGAGCATTTTCGGCCAGATGAATGGCACACTGAGCAGCTGCCACTCAGACCAACTCAGCCCTGATTCATTTGGGCACCTCCATGTTCAGACATGAAGCTCTTTTTTTTTTTCTTCTTCTTCTTTAACCCCCCCCACACACACACACACACACACATTTCCTCTGATGCTTGTGTTTCCTCTCCCCCTTCCTCAGGTATCTGATGGATGGAGACGACGGGAGCTCAGACGGGAGTGAAGTGGAGGATGACGAGGAGAGCGAGGAGGAGCAGGTGGTGGTAAGTCAAGAAAAAAGACAGACAGGCACACAGACTTGTACATCAAGCGTTCTTAGCTCAGACAAGTGGCTTGGGGGGGGGATCAGAGTGTCAGATCCTGACAGACTCTAAGCCTGGCTGCTGGCACCATTTGTCTTCTCATCACTGTGCTACTCTCCCCGCCAGCGGAAATCTCCGGAAAAGAGGAAGGCCACGCCACAGAAGCCAGCGGTAAAGATCGAGGTGAAGGAGGAAGACCAGGACGAGGATGGGTACGGCGGATCCACTGATGCCGATGAGCCAGGTGAGGGTTAATTTGTGCAGGCAAACACTCACGCAAACACACTACCATATACCACACAAAATGCATACACCGTCACACACACACACAAACTCACACACACACACACTGATGGGCTCTGCTATGCTTACCACACTCCTACAACTTTCCAGGCTTGTGTGGTAAGCATAGCAGAGCCCATACATGTGTCATGTCTGTGACGGCCCTTTCCACATGGCACACAGGCACACACACACACACGTCAGGGCAATCACATGTATAAAACAGACACAGTCCCGCTGTCTTTGCAAGTATATCTCCCATCCCAGGAGGCAGGTACTGTAGAGAACATAATCCCTCAGACATTATAATTGCTTCAGGTAAGCTGGTCCTGGCTGTGTTGATTTTGTACCACAAACTGACAGCTAACGAATTCCTCTTCTGCGCAAACACGCACGCACGCACACACACACACACACACACACACACACACACACACACCTGACCTCAGCCCAATACGCAGTGGTGTAGAGTGTAGTTTAATGATAAGGGCCAGAAGCACAGAGCCCTAAGAGAATTGTTTTTCTTCATCGCCAAGGGAGCAGAGACGTATCCACGGCGAGCGCAATCCATCTGAAGAACCCTCTAGAAGTAGGGGGAGGGCTCTGGGTTCGACTCGGAGAGCAGGAGGGAGAGGTGGGAGTGTGGCTACGCTCAAGCATGATTCCTTAATTAGGTCAAAAAAAAATAAAACACCTGCGCACCAGAGCACTCAAGATGAGGATGTACAGGATCGAGAAAGGCGGAGGACAAGGTGAAGAGATGCGGAGGAGACGAACGGAGGCCTGTGTGTCCGTCCGTGCACCCGTGGATGAGGAGAGGCCGGTCGCTCCTCCGCTCCCCGTCGTGTGCCTCACCCCCAGGGGCTGTAGTTCCAGGCGACGTGTTGGGTAATCCCACAGCTAACTAGCGCTCAGGCACTTTCTCAGTGCAGCTCAGGGTTTTTCCTGCATAGAGAAAATTTCGGCGCGCGCCTAAGCCGTTTTCCCGTGCGCCTATGAAAAATCCCGAGCGCCTAAATAAAAAAAAAAGAGTCTGCGATTTAAAAAAAAAAAAAACTGTCATCCAATTCAGTTTAACGGTGTTTTGAGCCCTCACGTTGAATTCGAGACAGCAGCAGCAGATCCCGCCTCCCACCCCCTCAGCCAATCATTGAACAGAGGCTTCTCCAAGTTGCCAGTTTAGAGAAGATGTTAGTTAAAAATGTTGTCCGACCTATTAGCACCATAGACATCCTATTAGCACCCACGACCTATAAACACCTACGCGCTGGTACACGTTACTTAATATAGATTTCGGTGTCAATCAGGATAACGGATTTTAAACAATATACGCTCCAGCCCAAAAGGGGTATTTAAATTGTATGTGTGCAAAACATTACAGTTGTAGAACGTTATTAAGTGTACTAGACAGCCATTTATTTCTGTGTGTACAAACTGTCATGGAACGAACTGAGCGAATTCGATTTCGCAACGAGAACTTGTGAGGGTCATACAGTTTTCAACCGACACCGATACCTCTATCCCTCTTTAAATTGAGGTTTACCCGCTTATCACAGGGACGACAGCTGACGACCGAGTGAGGAGATGTTCACGAGAGATTACGGATTTTGATAGAGATCATACTTGGTCATATCGGTAATGTTTGGCTAATCTCTTGACACGTACCACAGGTAGGCCTAAATCACGATTGGATCTTGATACACAATACCTCGTGTATCAGCTCATTTTGCGTGTTGGTCTACTACACAACGGGATAAAACCGAAAACATGTTTCAGTTGAAATCCAAACAAGTTACTTGTCGTAATCTAGACACCCACCGCTACTGAAATATTTAAAATTGATTGATTAAAGATTTTTCTATCTATCAAGGTTTATAACTGTTTGTCACCTTTTTAATAGTTTTGGTGTTAATAGTGTTTACTATAACATTAATAAGTGGTGTTAACATAACGTCACTTATTGTATGGCATACATATTATTCTAAAACACCTTCACTAGTTGTTTTAAGCAGATTTGTAAGCATATCATCACGTATGCAATGCATGTCAGCGAATATGTTCTGAATAGTAGACTATATTTCAAGTAGCCTAGGCTACAGCCAAGCCCTCGTTCTGTTTTCATCAATAGTAATCGAGTTGATAAGTCTGATCTATACGCAACTGTGAGGTGCGCAAATGGACAGAGCGGCCAGCTGCCAATCACTTAATTACTCAACCTGCGTATGCAACCTGACTTCATCAGTCGGCGGTTTCAATATTTATGGCGCTCCATTTCTGACCACTGGTTAGTCCTAGATTCTATTGAAATAGATTTCAGTAGTTTGCATATATATATGAGGTAAACCTTGATAATCTTTGAACCATACATGATAGCACCATGGGGCTTGGACTATTGTCAATGTATTAGCCTATTGTCGATTTTGATTTAAAGTGGAAGCAAAATGATAACCTCAAGCATATCCTCCATTATTTATGAAATGTAATAAAAGGGGGAAAAAAAGACTTTGATGTCTGCTAATACGGTGATAGATAAGACAGACTGTGCGCGCGCAGCGGGCAATTTTTTTTGGGGTGCACCGAAGAGACATTTTGACCCAGGAAAAACCCTGCAGCTCACTTGGTATTCATGACGCACCACCGTAAGTGGTTATGAAATACAGACCTGTTTAAAATGCATCTCGGTCTGATTACATACAGCATGACCCTTTCAGGTGGATCACCTGTACCTGACCTTGTTTACTGAATGGTAGGAAGTTGCTCTCAGTGTGTCTGTTTTGGGAGGGGTTGATAGTGCTAGTTTTCATAACATTTGTGTGTGCGTGTGTGTGATCTTGTTCGTTGATGTGTATTCGTGTGTGTGTGGAATCTTCATTAGTATGAGTGTGTGAAGGAGTGTGTGTGTGCGTGCGTGCACTTAACTCTCTCCTCCCATCATTAAGAGGGTTAATGGAAGGGAAAGGAATGATGGGGTGAGCTCATACCTAATGGGGCAGGCGTAAACGCACAGAACGGCATCAAACATGCACAGAGAAGAGGGCGAAGAGTGGGATGCGCGCATTACAGGCGAGGGTCAGGAAACTGCTCACTCAGATCAATCAGCAAAGAAGGACTTGGACACGTTTTTCATTTGTATGTAAATGAAAAGAACTTAAGTGCACAACTCAGCGTGTGTGTGTGTGTGTGTGTGTGTGTGTGTGTGTGTGTGTGTTTGTCTGATGCACCCTAAAAACATCTACAGCCGTTAGGAAATGTTGAGTCAGATGCCTAGTTCCTGTTCTCAGTGAAGTGTGTGAACATATATGTATGTGTGTGTGGGTTCAGCTGGTGACAGTGAGTCACTTGTTGCATAAATGTCCCCATTTTATATCGTCACGTTCAGTCACGTTTGAAGTTCTGCCCAAGTGTATCTGCCATAGCTGCTGCAAGCTATATTGAAGTATAGTGTGCACTTTGCGTTCTTCCAGTGATGAGGAAATAAATCGACCAATAAGCAACCTTCCAAAAACATGCCCCCTCCCCCCCCTTTCTTAATTCTTAATGCTTAATGTTCTTAATTAAGCTAGTTTTAGTGCAGTGGCTATCAGGTTCACATTCACATTCACATGGCCTGTGGCGCTAACATTCCTTTGTGTTTGTTTGTTTATTTTTTAGATCGTGATGCTGAGTCTGGTATGGATACAGAGGATGAACTAAAGAGGTGAACGTTGACTCTTATCTACCTACCAGATATTGCAGTAAATAGTCAGTAGCCCGTTAGGGTCATAGGAGTCTATATAAAGGAGTCAGAAGTTTCTTGCTTAAAGGCTGAAGACTGCATATACATTGCCTTCTATATGGTTCCATATATATATATATTGCCTTCTATATGATTGCATCTAGATTGCCTTCTAGTTGGTTGTAGTCTGAAGAATATTGTGATTTTCATCTGCTATTTTTTTTGTGGCCTTTTTATTGGGTGGGGCTCAGAGTGGAGACGGAGAGCAAGCACAAGAAAAGAGAGAAGGGTGAGCGACGCCAGGGCGGAGGAGAGGAGGATCCTTATGGAGGATCAACGGATGAAAACACAGACGCCGAAGAGGAAGTAGACAAGCCAATCCCTGAGCTCCCAGGTCTGATTTTCAACATCTGTGTGTGTGTGTGTGTGTGTGTGTGTGTGTGTGTGTGTGTGTGTGTGTGTTATAATAATTATTTGTATTTGCTTGTGTGTGCATCTGCATCATTATGTGGTTGTGGATTTGTTTAAGTATTTGGATAGCAGATACTGGTTTGATTTGTTCTGAAAATGAAGGACGTTGATGTTGCTTATTTTAAACTAAACCTTCCTTCCAGTGTTTCCACTACTTTTCCTCCTGTGTCTTGGCATTCAACATCTGCGTCTTCTTTCCCTCCCCCTCGCCCTGGTGTTTTTCAGAGTATCTGAAAGGGAAACACTTCTACCTGTACGGCAAATTCCCCAACAACGAGAGACGGCTGCTCCAGCGCTATATCATCGCCTTCAACGGGTGAGTCTGTCCAGATCTTAGCTCTCGGCCAACAGAGACTTCAACTGAGTAAGTCTTTTCATATCTAAGCTCTCGGCCAACAGACACTTCACTGGGGAAGTCTGTCCAAATCTAAGCTCTCGGCCAATAGTAGAGCTCGTCCTGCAGTCTGAAACCTGTGGTCATTTACCAGTGAGCCCAGTATATTATGCCATACTGAGAAATGAGGGTGTTGGGGGAAGGGGAGAGAGATGTCACACTGAGAGGGCTGGTGGTTGAAACCTTCTTTTTTTTTCTGTTTTTGATTTTGTTTTGTCTCTGCCAGAACACTGGAGGACTACATGGGTGAGAAGGTCCAGTTTGTCATCACCAGCGAGGGCTGGCACGACTCGTTTGAGGACGTAAGTTTGGTTGTCATTCAATATTAATAGGAGAGCTCAAAAGCTGTGATTCACAGGAAAATGTTCTGTCTAAAAAAGGATAGTAGATGCAGTAATTGCTGTTGGAAGCATTTCTAAATACCATAGGGACATTTTAGAGTGGTTTGACAGACTGAGTACACCTGTGATAGACTCTGACATTTAAATGTTCTGGCAACAATACATGTTGACTGCAGATGTGACTATATTGAAGCCTTTTATCTCGTGTTTCTTTGGCCTCCTTTTCTGCAACGATTGCTTCTGCTGTTACTGGGTCCTCCTTGTCTTCCAGAAAGTAGCTTCCGATGTCTTATTTGGCCAATATAGCTATGCTGGCCTGGAACAGAATCAGTGACTCATTAATGTAGAATATTTTTTCGGTGTAACCATGTTAGCCAGGCGATTAGTACTGATATGGTATCAACACATTTTCAAAATGTCTGCACTCTTTACTTGTTGCTGTGTGAGAAACGTCGTTAACATGTCTTAAGGTTGAAAGGGTGAGATTTTCATCTCTCTCTCTCTCTCTCTCTCCCCCTCATCTCTTTCTCTCTGCCTCCCTCTCTCTATCACTCTCTCTCTTCTCTCTCAGGCTCTGATGGAGAATGCCAACTTGAGTTTTGTGAAGCCCAAGTGGATATTTTCCATTAACGACCGACAGAAGATGCTCCCTCATCAGCCATATGCCGTGGTGCCAGTCTGAAAAAGGCCGAATGCACTGACGGCCACAGACCCCTGCGACCACCCCCCCCGACCCCCAACCCCCCCCCGGACCCTGTCCACTGGAGCTTTGAGCCTCTCTCCCCCACCAGTCCACTGCTCCAGGGCCAGACAGCCACATCCAACCAAAGCAGACCTCAGCTGCATGTCGTCCACACAAAGGCAACCGTAACCTTTACCATTTAAGCCAACAGTTAACAGTCAGCATGCCTACCTATGCCTGCTCCAGGTCTATGCAAAGAAACCAGTGTCCTCAATATGTCAGATTTGGTTGAAACATGACCCATGTTAATGAGATGGGAGGGATTAATGATGTTGGAGAGATGGGCTTGTGAGGGTGTTTTGCCCCTCCAGAACGCTAGCCGTGTTTGGACCGACTAAAAACTAGCAAGAACCTCAGGTCTACGAGCCCCTCTTCTACAATACAGCCCTGTGGAGAACACAAGTGGTTCTGGAAACATGGAGCAGGGAGAACTGTACCTTTTACATGGAACATTCTTATGTCCGTCATGTCATAGATCACTAGTTACAGGTGAAGTGCTAGATAGTGTTAGTGTAGACTAGACCGGTTAGGAACGCCTTGGATCACTTCTGATGAACTGAACATGGGATGAATTTGTGTCACGTTGAAGGGTTGAATTATTTGTTTTGTCAGAGTTTGCAGGTTATTCTTTTTTCAATGTTTATGCAGTCACAATAAAGCAACTAAAATTGAAGCGCATACTTTTTTTTAACTATTACAATATTGTTATTCAGTTATTTCAGTGTATTTCAAGCCAAACAAAGCAACCACATCACATTTTAAGACTTAAAACATTAGTCATTATATTCTGTATGTGTGTGTGATTTTTTTTTTGTTTGTTTGTTTTAATTGAATGACTAATATTTTAGTTTTTTTGTTGTGATTTCTATTTGCTCAGTATGGAGATATTGTTTCTGTTCGTAGCTTGTGTTTGGCAGTGCCTTGTGTGCTTACTGTAGTTTTCTGTATTGGGTCTGGAATATTTTTGTTACTGTTTTTAATATTAAAAATAGTCTTTCAAATTTGGATTTTCTTCTCTTACTCTTTTCATTCTCCTGTTTTCTGTCCTTTAATAGCCTCCTCCTCCATTTAGTCAATGCCTTTTTTGTTTAATAATATCATTAGCTTGATGCCGCTGGATTCGTTGTTTGCATTTTTACCTGTAGGTTGCATAGATCCCCTAAATGGCAAAAAGCACCGTCTCTCCATCTGCCAGCCTCCATATAGATTTTTCGGTCTCAGTCATTACCCTACCATAGATAACCTAATCACAAATAAAAGCACATGTTTTTTTAAGCAACAGTAAGTTATTGCAGCCCTCCTGAAGTCATCTTCACTTAGCGGGAAAGTCGATGCCCACCCACAAAAGGGCACGAGTGATGCGCTCTCTCTTGTCAACCGCTTTACCTATTCCGTGTCCAGTTCGGCTGCTCTTGCAACTCGAGCATAATTGCCAATAGCTCCATGGCCGCAGTCGTTTCAGTTTGATTACCCTAAAAGACGGTTCAACAGCCGAGTGCTCTGCCTCTGCCCTCATTTAATTGCGAAGGGGAGTAAGCTGGTCAGGTCAGATCGCCTCGGGAGACATAGAGCGTCTGAATGAGAGAACGAATTAAAGGGAATTGAAGCTTATTTCACACCAGCGCGATGAAAAGAGATACTTCGGAGCTCAGAAATGGTTTTGGTTTCAGAGGGGGGAGTTCAACGGTGTTGTCTTTTTTTGAAAAACTTGATGTCTTCAACCGGGTGTTAAAGATAAGGAAGAATTGAAGAGTTAATCAGTGACAGTAAGTAGCGGTATTTTTGCCTTTTACTTTTTTTCCCCCTCTTCCTTTTTTGCTTATGCTGGATGTTTTTGTACATTTGAGTTATATTTAACAATTGTGTTGTTTGTGATTTGTGGGGGCGACTAATGTGAATACATCTGATTTGCGCTCGTTGTTCGTTCTTCTGTTCGCATTTTCTGAACATAAGCCTATCTCGCTGAAAAGCGAAAAAATAAAGATGTAGGTAAAGCTATGTGTTGGCAACTCTATTACCTTCAACTCGATAACTCAAAACTCTATAGACTCTTTTAAACTCGTTTGCGATCGCCTTTTCTATTGCATTTCACAATAATTTTTCCTTTAAATGAACCTAACTAATTTTGTGAGCAAGAGCAATTCAGTTTCTCATGCATGTTGTTGTGCATTGTGTATTATTACTCCTTTAATAGCAGCTCATTTGAGGCTGTATATTATTACTGTAGGGAAGGCACTGTCATGATCAATAGTCCACAAACCTCTGGCTGTGGAGGTATTTGCATCTACCGGTAGAAAGAGTATCTGCTTAGGTGTATGTCCTACTACTGCATACATGCACAGATCATAGACTAGGGAATGAGGCTCAGTGCGTAATTGTCGCTGGCTTTGCATTAGAATGTGGCTGTCCAGTAGATGCTTAGTTAGTTTAGTCATAGCACATCTACTGTGTCTATAATTCCACTGGCCTTGAGCGTAACAGCACAGCAGTACAGATAGTATTCTGCTCACCAGTTATTTCAAAAGAGCTACCTTAAAACCTTAAGAGCTACCTGTTATGATTTTGTTATTTCTTTTTTAGCAATCATTAGTTCATGTCCATTGCTATGTGTTTTTGTTCAGCTATTTGCAAATACCCTTTATAAAGCAATGTGTTGGACCTATGTCTATGGCAAAATCAAATAACCAATGATAATAATAACATGATGTGTTATGTAATATTGACATCATTCTAATAATTAAATAACCCCTGACTGTCACTACTTATAATTCTATATGACTAGTAATGCAATGGAAATAGATGCTTCTAGAAGTAATATGGTGAATTATTATTTTGATGGTGAGATGTTGAGTGACATTTAAACCTGCGTACTTGGTTTGGATTGCTCTCCCTCCAACAATCATAGAATAGAAAAGAATAGAATATAGAATCATCTATAGTTTGGGGCTGAGCTTCCCCAGACAGCTCTCCTCTGCATGAAGCATAATAACTGAAAAAATCACTAGAAGCTTGTTACAAAAATACATCACGTTCCATCTTTTTCTGTGGCGTGAATAGCAAACTGTACAGTGGTGGACTCAGAGAGCACCTGAGTCAGAAAACAGATCCAGGCCGAGGCTTCGAGCACTGCCTCAAAAAGACTACTAACATCGGGTCTCTTGGCTCTGCGTCTCAACGCAAACCACAGGCCGTCGCTTGTTCTGCTGCCAGAGTAGATTTGTCATGCTAGAACTCACCCAAGTTCCCATTGTTGCTGCATCTTGCTCCTTTGAGCAACCACTCCAGGTGCGCTTCAGGTGCAAACAGCCCAAACACGCATCGCATCGGTGTAGATCTGCAAATGCAGAAACATGACTTGAAAAGGTCACAAGCCCCTTAGCACAAGGGCGCTGTGAGTCTAGGGGGGAAATGGAAGGCTCATCAGACGCACAAGTGGAAAGAGAAGTGGAGAGAAGGGCTGGTGAGGGGGCGGGGGGCAGGGAGGTGGGGGGGGAGGGCTAATGCAGGTGAAGGCACAACAAATCAAATTCAACCACAATTAGGCCTCAAGCTGACTGAAACAAGAAGAATAATGATGACTAAAATAAACATGTTTATAAAAATGATCTATCCAAGAGATGACACATGATAGACAAACCCAGAACAATTCAACCCAGAACAATAGAACCCAGAGGATCAACTGGGTTGATCTTTGTTTGTGTGCTGGATGAAAGGAGAGGAGAGCACCAAAAAACAAAAAGGTGAAAGCGGCCATTCCCTTTAGGGAAGAGGCGTTAAAATCGCTTCTAGACCCCCCCCCAATTCGCCACGCGGCTTTTAAATCAGCCCTCCTCTGCAGACCTATTAATTAAGCACAGGCTCGAGCGGCGGCTGGCAGATTAGTCACTGCTGCCTGACTGCTCCAGGTGTTAATAGGCACGTTATGCATGACGGCCACCCATTCTCTGTCTTATCACATATTGATTTCATATCAGGACTTCTAGGGGGGAAGGGTGAGGTGGGGGGGTATTAGGCAGAGTAAGGACCTGTCCAAGACTCTTATAGTTCTGACCAGTCAAGAGCTTTCATGTGGAGATGCCTATATTTAGGTGCGACAGAAAAGAGCCCCAGGTAATTAGGCTCTCCAAGCTGACACCTGGGAAAACGTCCAGGGTGATACGATGTGACACTAGTGAAGAACGTCTGCTTGGTGAAGATGGTTTGCGTGTGCGTGTGCGTGTTTGTGTGTGTGTGCGTGTGCGTGTGAGTGTGAGTGTGCGTGTGCGTGTGCGTGTGAGTTTGCGTGTACATGTGCGTGTGTGGTGAATGTTCATATTTTTCTGAGCACATCAACACACTCCCCGTGAACTAGCATACTGTCAGTTTAAGTCCTTGTGTCATTGAACTCAACCACCATCGCACACAGCAGGACTGAACCTGGGAACAAAGAGGAACAGCCACACACTGTCTGCCAGATCTAAAAAGCCCATCCTCACTCCTGACAGCCTTACTGAGCCGTGGCCTAGCGGTCTGATAAGTCTCCTTTGGCTTTGGAGCTGAAAGTGCAAGAGTGAAAGTGCTAGGAACTCTCAAAACTTGCAGAGGTTTTCGCCCAAAGCAATCATCAAGGACAGCATCAGGTATCTGCCTGTTGATGGAGACATTTCTTTGCTCTCTTTTTAAACATGCAGAGATCCTGTAGTGGCTCGTTCTTGGTTCTCTTGTGTATTTCACCAATGCCTCACAAAGCGAAGTGCAGAGTCGTGATGATAGTGTTTTCAGAAAATTAATGATTTCTCAGCAAGTCGCACGCGCTCAAAGCTGGTGCTAACATCACTTGAGCGTTGGTGGTCACCACATGATAAGGCTGTTTGAGTCGACTGAAAAGGGGACTCTTGATGGTTACCTTCAAGCCTCTCCGCTTTTAAAGAAAAGAGTTGGTTGCATAATTTCTCTCTGCCACAAAGAAGCAATCATGGTCACATAATGTGCCATTATAGACCTGCTTTCCACACGGTGCGTGCATTCTTTTGAGTGTGCACATGTATTCATTTTACCACGATTGTTGGTTATGGTATCTAGAGAAGCCAGTGGATTTGTCAGTGTAACGTTTGCTTGTTGTGGTTTGTGTTGACTTCTCTGCTGCGGCTGTTTGTACTCAGGTTTCAAAGTCAACACTACATTGACTACAACACTACATTTGCATGACCTTTCTGAAATCAGCTATGGTAAAAAGCGACAAGCCTCTCGATCACATACAACAATCAGCATAGGAGAGTTTAACCATTTCTTTCAGTTGTTGCCTGTCAATGATTGACAAGTATTTTCTATGACAGAGTAGAGCTGTATCATTTGAAAAGGAGGCCCTGGACAAGCAGTGATATTGACTGTAGCGAGGCTGCGGTGCTTCGTTGCTTACATCACTTTGCTTTGCAGAGTGTACCTGCAGTCTCTCCATGTGCTACTGGGAAAATATCTACCAGTACTTTTGTTGGGACCAAAACCATAGAGTAAATGCAGAAATCAAAAGATGTTTGCCCAAATTATATATTTTTCAAGCAAATAAAGACTTGTTTATTGAATTGTTGAAGTAACACAATATCACATTCAATGATACTATGTTATACAGCACGGCTGTGGTTGTTATAAAGACTCATTCTGTGGCCACATGCCTCAGGCAGAAGCACAATAACTCTGATATTCAATATAACAGCACACCCTCCAATGATGTGTCATTTTTCAGGGATCAGTGCCTTCAATCTCTAGTCTTCAATATGGCTTATTGATTAGGGTTTTAAACTATATCTATGAGGTACAGTCACATTATTAAGCCTGGAGGTACTCAAATCGTTAATCAAACCAACATAGTCCATTTCTAGAGACCCATTATTGATTGCAAATATCCAAAGGCCTCTAAAACATTATCTTTATATTCTTTCTGTGTTCTTGCCTTGGAAACATATTTATGATGAATACAATATTGTGCGTTCTTGTGTGTCCCTTCTTTTTTTTCCGACTGTGTGCTTTTGTCACCGTGATGAAAGTTCTTAATTGCTCCCAATGTTCACCTTGCACCGAAGCACCTGCTTTCAGCAGGGAGATCTGGTTATGGGTATCAGGGGCAGGAGTACCTTGAGAAATACGCTTTCAGTTCCGCAGGCTAAAAGCAGCTCTTTGATGGTCTGTGCCCTTGATAGACGATTGTGTGCAGACTTCAGTACCAGGGCAAGCGATCAGTGATACTGATTAGCAAAGTTATGTCTGCTGAATAGCAAAGGCCTCGTTATTAGATAACAAGGGCAAGGTGATTACATTGCCTTAGCATTTATTTCAATTCATTTTATTTCAAACGTTTATTTTTTAATGAGGCATTGGTGTGGAAATATTACCATTGTCATATTGTGTGAATGATTTAACAGCATTTCAAAATTGTCTTTGATTTTAAATGAATTGATTTGGTTCTCATTTTATTTAATAAATTGTACCCTTACTCTCTTTCTTCTCCCTCTCCTCTTTCTCCTCTTTGTTCTCCCTCTCCTCCATCTCCCTCCTCTCATCTCCATGTAGTCACTACTTCGCCATGCCTCTTCTCAACCTCACGGAGGACAGTTCCCTCTACGCCTACTTTTCTCCATCCTTCTCCCCATCTCCATCCCTCTCTTTCCCCTCCCCCTATCCCACCTCCTTCCTATCTCCCTCCTTCTCCTCTTCCCTCTCCTCCTCCTCTTCCTCTTTCTCCGGCACTAACTGCTCCGAGCCCCTGGCCCCCTCCTCTCCGCGGTACAACTTCTATGCGGTGCTGCTGGTGATGGTCATCTTCTGCGTGGTCTTCGGGAACGTGCTGGTGTGCATGGCCGTGTCCAGGGAGCGCGCCCTCCAGACCACCACCAACTACCTCATCGTGTCGCTGGCCGTGTCCGACATGCTGCTCGCCACCCTGGTCATGCCCTGGGGTGTCTACCTGGAGGTCTGGCCCCCAACCACCTAGCGCCGGCCGTCTCTGTGTTCAATCTATCTGTCAGCACAGCACTATGTCTATGGGAGATATTTGATCTATAACTCTTTTAATTTGATCTGTTTATTAGCTTGTTTTCCTTGATACTGTGTACAAGAGGGTGTGTGTGTGTGTGTGTGTGTGTGTGTGTGTGTGTGTGTGTGTGTGTGTGTGTGTGTGTGTGTGTGTGTGTGTGTGTGTGTGTGTGTGTGTGTGTGTGTGTGTGTGTCTGTGTCTGTGTGTGTGTGTGTGTGTGTGTGTGTGTGTGTGTGTGTATGTGTGTGTGTGTGTGTGTGCGCGTGTGCGCGCGCGTCAAGTGTGTGCGTGTGCGTGTGTTTATATGTGTGTGTCAGACAGAAAGAGAGGCAATGTCAGCCAGAGAAAAAAGTGAAATCAAATCAAAGAGACTCCCTGGAGTCCACCTCTCATCTCTATCCTCCTCATGACCTCTGACCTCCTGGCAGGTGGTGGGCGAGTGGCGCTTCAGCCGTCTGCACTGTGACATCCTGCTCACCCTGGACGTCATGATGTGCACCGCCAGCATCCTCAACCTGTGTGCCATCAGCATTGACAGGTAAATAACAGCTCAGAGGTGAATGGGGACAGCCAATCACACCGAACCCTGTCAGAAAGGGGACAGAAATAACCCCTGGCAGGTAGTGGTATAGACAGCTTTCACTTAAAGCTGTTTTGCCGTTTCCTATCTTTCCAATAAATGGGAACATGGACATGTCTACTGGAATGGTGTTTTGCTCAGTTTAATTAGAATGTTGTTAGAAATTTGTCCTGCCTAGATTCAATTCAGTTGCAAAATGTTAGAATTTAGTTTGCCTAGGCATCGAGTTAATACCATTAGCTTTCACGGCTTACAATTTTGTAGAAACGAAAGGAAGCTTTTCCCTGAGCGTTGTGCAGCCTTAATAATGAAGTATAATGAATCAGACTGTTATTTTCAAATTAACTCCACTTGGCTCTTCTCTCAGCTTTAGAGTTTGTAGAGCACTCTGCGTGATCACTCGGCCTTGGATGACTCACACACACACACACACACACACGCACACACACTCTCTCTCACACACGCACCACACACTTACACACACACACACACACACACACACACACACACACACACACACACTCACCTACACATACACACACACACACACTCACACACACACACACACTCACACACACACACACACACACACACACACACACAGTCACTTACACATACACACACACACACACACACACACACACACACAGACAGACACACACACACAAACACACACACTCTCGTGTGAAGAAATAAGCTCTCAGTTCCGCAGACAAAAATCAGCTCTTTGATGGTCTGTGTCCTTGATAGATGATTGTGTGCAGACTTCAGTACCAGGGCAAGAGATCAGTGATGCTGATTCACAAGTTATGTGAGCTGAATAGCAAATTTCTGTCAGAAATCAGAAAGAGATGCAAAGCTCCACAGAGAGCAAAAGAAGCCCAGAAAGAGCGACAGTGAGTTTAAGAAAGACATGAACTTCCTGTGGTGGACTCTGCTCTCTGCTCCTGTGTGTGTGTGTGCGTGTTCACACGAGAGGGTGTGTGTGTATGGTGTGTGTGTGTGTGCGTGTGTGTGTGTGTGTGTGTGTGTGTGTGTGTGTGTGTGTATGGTGCGTGTGCGTGTGCGTGTGTGTGTGTGTGTGTGTGTGTGTGTGTGTGTGTGTGTGTATGTGTATGTGTGCACGTGCGTGTGTGTGTTGTCGTGCTCCCAGGAGGCCTCCCTTAGCCTGAGACGAGCCGTCCTTTCTCCTCGCCTTTGATCAGTTCAGTGTCGTTCTCAGGCTGGGAGTTAGCAGCAGTGTCCAAGAAGTCCCCGTTAGTCCTCCTATACCCCTTAATTAAGTGTTTGGGGTCTGTTCTGACCTCTTAATTATTCATGTCAGGCGTGGTTCACCCAGCCCATGATCCCACTGGCAATCTGAAGCACATCTACAGTCAGAGTAAACACCCAGCCTCTTCTCAGAAGCTGCCTGTCTATTCAGCCAAGCAGCTGTCATTCATATCATACCCGCAGTGGTGTAATGGTCCCTGGAGAAGTGGGTATACTCTTCATTTTGAGATTTCTTTAAGCAGCCCATACAGCAAAAGATAAACGCCCTGTTTTGAGAAGTAGGTATACGCAATGCTGACTGAAAAATAAGTGGGTATACTCTGTATGCCTGCGAATACCCGAGACCACACCACTGATACCCTATAACCCAGTTCTGTCACAAACTGAAAAAAAAGACCAAAATCTCATAGTCTTCATGTCTCTTTGTGTAAAGAAAAAGATATGATTTGTAGAAGAAATCATTAAACTACCTGTGCTTATTCAGCTTGAAAGCCTATACATTGATTGCATGTAAATGTTATATTTAAAGTAATCAGCACAGCCAAATTACAAGTAGATGGAACACCTTCATGGAGAACATAATGAAATGTCTCCATGACATTTACGAGCCATATACCTTTTCCTCCTGAAGGTCATTCTCTGATTAATGCTCAGTTGCATGAGGTCGTTTTATTCACACATAATGCTTAACCTGAACCTCTCTCTCTCTCTCTCTTTCTCTCTCTCTCTCTCTCTCTCTCTTTCTCTCTCTCTCTCTCTCTCTCTCTCTCTCTCTTTCTCTCTCTTTCTCTGTGGTATGCACAAAGATTTATGTCATGTGTCTCACACACTGGAATGAATGAGACCCTCATTATATTGGTAAAGATTTGTAATCATTGGGTTGTCTTGTGGCTTTAAAGTTGGATGGATATGGTTTATATAGTTCCCTTTGTCTAATCTGGTCTACCTCTTATTATTGTCCTTCATCATTGTCTGTGTGTTACGGATATGTCTGTGTGTGTGTGTGTGTCTGCGTGTGTGTCTGTGTGTGTGTGTGTCTGCATGCGTGTGTGTGTGTGTCTGCGTGTGCGTGTGTGTGGATAGGTACACGGCTGTGGCGATGCCTATGCTGTACTACACGCGCTACAGCTCCAGGCGTCGGGTGGCCCTGATGATTTCCCTGGTCTGGTTCCTGTCCTTCGCCATCTCCTGCCCCCTGCTGTTTGGCCTCAACAACTCAGGTACCCACACCTCAGGTACCCACACCTCAGGTACCCACACCTCGGACCCTCGCTTCTTTCTCCTCTACAGTCCCTCAGATGTAAGTAAGGGATAATGTATTGTCCGGAGGTCATTCTACAAAAATAATTCCCGACGGGGCGAACAACACCCCGACGCGCAGCGGAGGGTGTTGTTTTGTACCGAAGGGAATTATTTTTGTAGAATGACCTCCGGACAATACATTATCCCGCTTATTATACGGGTACTTGCCAAAAACGATAGAAGACATTCCTCCAACATATCTCTTTTTAATGATTTAGGTGCCGTTTCATGTGTCCCGTTTAGAAATAAATAGTTCTTCAAGCAAATAGAACTTTGAAGTTTCAGGTGTTGCATAGCAACCCATTACTTGCTGACTTCAAATTACTCTCTACTGTTGCGTTAAAATGACTGGACTTCTGGCGGAATGATATGAAAGATGTGAATTAGAAGTACAAAACCCGTTGCCAATGACAGCGGTGATTATCTTTCGCAGAGGTCTGTTAGCAGGAATTAATGTATGGGTATGACGTAGGGATGGCCCATTCAAATCAACGGTACTTTTTGGAACATTCTGAAGAGCCGTATAATAATAGCCTTTAATAGCCACAGTCATAATGTCAAGTCTATTCATGAATCCTGTTATATCTCACAAATCTGGCTCAAAGTGGTCACAGCCACCACACACCACTTTTTCTTTTTCACCTCATCATACCGAAAATGGTTTGAAAAACATCTAAACCAAAAACCAAAAATCAAAAACCAAAACATGTATAGGTTTATGTCATCAACAAAAAAGTATACATTACCTCTCAATTACCTCATAATTTCTTTAATTTCATTTCAATTTAACAAATTATTTTAAGTAAGGGATAATGTATTGTCCGGAGGTCATTCTACAAAAATAATTCCCGACGGGGCGAACAACACCCCGACGCGCAGCGGAGGGTGTTGTTTTGTACCGAAGGGAATTGTTTTTGTAGAATGACCGACGGACAATACATTATCCCGCTTATTATACGGGTACTTGCCAAAAACGATAGAAGACATTCCTCCAACATATCTCTTTTTAATGATTTAGGTGCCGTTTCATGTGTCCCATTTAGAAATAAATAGTTCTTCAAGCAAATAGAACTTTGAAGTTTCAGGTGTTGCATAGCAACCCATTACTTGCTGACTTCAAATTACTCTCTACTGTTGCGTTAAAATGACTGGACTTCTGGCGGAATGATATGAAAGATGTGAATTAGAAGTACAAAACCCGTTGCCAATGACAGCGGTGATTATCTTTCGCAGAGGTCTGTTAGCAGGAATTAATGTATGGGTATGACGTAGGGATGGCCCATTCAAATCAACGGTACTTTTTGGAACATTCTGAAGAGCCGTATAATAAAGCTATTTAAACACCTCTCAATTGTATCCTGTCACACAGTGCATCGTCTTTCCCATGAATGCCAAAACCCTTCTCTTGTAGCTTTGACTTGCAAATAGACGTGTCAAGGACATCGTTTATCAGCGAGGTTAACTACGGTCAGAGGTCACTTCAATTATTTTTCCACTCGTCGAGGATGTGTGTAGCCCTGTGTGGCAAGGCTCAATAAAAGACGACAACGCCACAGATGTCACTCCAGCCGCCTCTAGAAGCTTCCACGCCTTCCATGTCGTATTACTCATCCTCCAGTGGCCCATCCGCTTGCTTGCACGTCGGCCCATTTAACTGTCAATTTACTGAATAAAATGTTCTTTTTTTTAATGAAAACCGAGACCTATTTTATGAGATTTAAAATAACAAGCATTTGAAGACCACCATTGCATATAGGGAACAGGTGTCAGAGACAGTCATTTTTTACCACTCAAGGTTGGAGAGGGGAGAGGGAATACACGTCTCCTCGCCTGGGAAGCCAAAAGCCAGGATGAGTGCCCTCTTGAGACAAATAATAACCAAGATGCTTTCCAATGATTCCACAACCACCACATAAAAGCCTAGGTGTGGAGAGGGCACATCAAATAAATAAATAAATAAATAAAACTCAATCTGGGTGGGATTGATTATGGCCCACTTGAGTTCGAGTGGAAGGCTGTGGTCTGCTTGCCAACTCACCCTAACATCACTTCCCTGAGCAAAAAAAATAAATAAAAACAGTACACCTCAGGCTCAGAACAAGAGGCAAGGATGTTTTTACTCTTTTCACAGGGAAGTGATGGAAAGAATAGGGCAAAATGTATCTTTCTCTCTCTTTCTCTGTTTATCTCTCTCTCCCGTTTTGTCTTTCTCTCTGTCTCTCTCTCTCTCTATCTGTCTCTTTCTTTCTATCTGTCTCTCTCTGTCGTTCTCTCTCTCCCTGCATCAGCGAGTCAGGAGGGCCACGACTGCAGCTTTGCAGACCCAGCGTTTGTGGTCTACTCCTCGGTGGCCTCCTTCTACGTACCCTTCATAGTGACGCTGCTGGTGTACGTGCAGATCTGCGTGGTGCTGCGCAGACGGGGCCGACGCACCGTCCCACCGCGCAGACACGGCCTGCATGCAGACAACGGAGACCGACGGAGGAAGGTGAGATAGGTGTGTGTGTGTGTGTGTGTGTGTGTGGGGGGGAGACAGAGAGAGGAAGGAGAGATAGGTGTGTGTGTGGGGGGGAGACATAGAGAGGAAGAAGAGACAGGTGTGTGTGTGTGTGGGGGAGACAGAGAGAGGAAGGTGAGAAAGGTGTGTGTGTGTGAGGGAGACAGGGAGAGGAAGGAGAGATAGGTGTGTGTGTGTGGGGGGGGGGGGGGGGGGGGAGACAGAGAGAGGAAGGTGAGATAGGTGTGTGTGTGTGGGGGAGACAGACGGAGGAAGGTGAGATAGGTGTGTGTGTGTGTGTGTGTGTGTGTGGGGGGGAGACAGAGAGAGGAAGGTGAGATAGGTGTGTGTGTCGGGGAGGCAGAGAGGGGAAGGAGAGATAGGTGTGTGTGTGAGGGAGACAGAGAGAGGAAGGTGAGATAGGTGTGTGTGTGTGGGGGAGACAGAGAGAGGAAGGTGAGATAGGTGTGTGTGTGAGGGAGACAGAGAGAGGAAGGAGAGATAGGTGTGTGTGTAAGGGAGACAGAGAGGGGAAGGAGAGATAGGTGTGTGTGTGTGTGGGGGAGACAGAGAGAGGAAGGTGAGATAGGTGTGTGTGTGAGGGAGGCAGAGAGGGGATAGGTGGGATAGACAGGTGTGTGTGTCGGGGAGGCAGAGAGAGGAAAGAGAGACAGGTGTGTGTGTCGGGGAGGCAGAGAGAGGATAGGTGGGAGAGACAGGTGTGTGTGTGGGGGGGAGACAGAGAGAGGATAGGTGGGAGAGACAGGTGTGTGTGTGGGGGAGACAGAGAGGGGAAGGAGAGACAGGTGTGTGTGTGTGTGTGGGGGAGACAGAGAGAGGAAGGTGAGATAGGTGTGTGTGTGTGTGTGTGTGTGGGGGGGAGACAGAGAGAGGAAGGTGAGATAGGTGTGTGTGTCGGGGAGGCAGAGAGGGGAAGGAGAGATAGGTGTGTGTGTGTGGGGGAGACAGAGAGAGGAAGGTGAGATAGGTGTGTGTGTGTGAGGGGGAGACAGACGGAGGAAGGTGAGATAGGTGTGTGTGTGAGGGAGACAGAGAGAGGAAGGAGAGATAGGTGTGTGTGTAAGGGAGACAGAGAGGGGAAGGAGAGATAGGTGTGTGTGTGTGAGGGAGGCAGAGAGGGGATAGGTGGGATAGACAGGTGTGTGTGTCGGGGAGGCAGAGAGAGGAAAGAGAGACAGGTGTGTGTGTGTGTGTGTCGGGGAGGCAGAGAGAGGATAGGTGGGAGAGACAGGTGTGTGTGGGGGGGGGGGGAGACAGAGAGAGGATAGGTGGGAGAGACAGGTGTGTGTGTGGGGGGGAGACAGAGAGAGGATAGGTGGGAGAGACAGGTGTGTGTGTGTGGGGGAGACAGAGAGGGGAAGGTGAGATAGGTGTGTGTGTGTGGGGGAGACAGAGAGAGGAAGGAGAGATAGGTGTGTGTGTGAGGGAGACAGAGAGAGGAAGGAGAGATAGGTGTGTGTGTGAGGTAGACAGAGAGGGGAAGGAGAGACAGGTGTGTGTGTGTGTGGGGGGGAGACAGACGGAGGAAGGTGAGATAGGTGTGTGTGTGAGGTAGACAGAGAGGGGAAGGAGAGACAGGTGTGTGTGTGTGTGTGAGGGAGACAGACGGAGGAAGGTGAGATAGGTGTGTGTGTGAGGTAGACAGAGAGGGGAAGGAGAGACAGGTGTGTGTGTGTGTGGAAGGCAGAGAGAGGAAGATGAGACAGGTGAGACAGAAAACCTGATTCATTCCTGTTTTTCCACTCCTTCTCGCTCTCTCGTACACTCATACACATAAAACGCACACACACACACACACACACACACACACACACACACACACACACACACACATACATATGTCAACTTGAACTCTTACATTGTCCCTCAGAATAAGTGCACTCACCCAGAGGATGTGAAGCTGTGTACCCTTATTTTGAAGCCCCCTGCTGCTGCCCCCCAGCGCAAGAAAGTGGTGAGTCATCTAGCCAACAGCACTACACACACACACACACACACACACACACACACACACACACACACACACACACACACACATATATATATAGCCTACGTATATATATTTGTACTACCTTTCGCCCAGAAAAGGACACATCTTTCTATCCATCCAAGGTCAGAGAAAGGAGGTGTGTGATTGAAAAGTAAATGACAGGGGAGCAAATGTCTCGTCTCTCTCCGCTCATCTCTCTGTGATGGTTAGGTTGCATTCTAAATGTCTCATCTCTCTCCAGTCATCTCTCTGTGATGGTTAGGTTGCATTCTTAATGTCTTGTCTCTCTCCGCTCATCTCTCTGTGATGGATAGGTTGCATTCTTAATGTCTTGTCTCTCTCCGCTCATCTCTCTGTGATGGTTAGGTTGCATTCTTAATGTCTTGTCTCTCTCCAGTCATCTCTCTGTGATGGTTAGGTTGCATTCTTAATGTCTTGTCTCTCTCCAGTCATCTCTCTGTGATGGTTAGGTTGCATTCTTAATGTCTTGTCTCTCTCGGCTCATCTCTCTGTGATGGTTAGCTTGCATTATAAATGTGCAACAATGCTTTATACAGAACATACAAGCTAATAGGACAGATTTTATTATGAGACGGCTTACAGAAAATGTGATCAAAATAGCTTTACGCAATGTCCTACTTACATATAAGAACACATCTTTTAAAATAGGGCCCAGTGTCTCTGGTCTGTCTCTATTAAAAAAGGGCCCATATCTCTGGTCTGTGTCTGTTAAAATAGGGTCCAGTGTCTGTGGTCTGCGTCTGTCATTAGTATTCGTCCCCTGTCCTCCCTGTCTCTGCCATCCTCTGTTTATTGGTGCGGCTGGGAGAGCTGCCTGACATGATATGGCTCTAATATGCATGCTTCACTGGTTTGAAAAATGGCAGCCAAGCCCGAGATCTATACTCCTCTATCTCTTTCCTCTGTTCTTATCTCTTTGCCTTTCTCCACACCTTTCCCTCTAATCCCCCCTTTTCCTTCTTATCTCCCACAATTCCCTCTGTTTTCATTCTCCCTCTCCTGTCCTTCGCTCCCTTCTCTTCCCTCTTTGGCCTTATCTCTCTCCTCCCCCTTTAATCCCCTCGACCTCTGTTTCTTGTTTTTTTTCTCCCTCCCCCCTCCACCCCCCCCCCCCCCCATTTTATGCTCTCTCTTATCTTCTCTCTCTCTTTTTGATTTCCTTCTCCCTATATTTTCTCATCTTGCTTACCTCCTCTTTGTCTTTCGCCAATACATGATCCATCTTCTCAATCATCTCTCACTCTCTCTTATGTCTTCTCCTCTCTCTCTCTCTCTCTCCCCTTGCCTCTCTCTCTCTCCACCCTCTCTCTCACCTTTCTGACTCTCTTGCTCTCTCTCTCCCCTTGCCTCTCTCTCTCTGTTCTCTCTCCTGCTCTCTCTCTCCCTCTCCTCTCTCTTCTCTATATCTCTCCTCTCTTTCTCTCTTCTCTCTCCTGCTCTCTCTCCCTCTCCTCTCTCTTTCTCTCTTCTCTCTCCTGCTCTCTCTCCCTGTCCTCTCTCCTCTCTCTCCTCTCTCTCTCTCTCTCTCTCTCAGACGTTGGTGAAGGAGGCCGTGGTGCACCCTCTGGAGGTGGAGCCCATGTGCTTCCTGGCCCAGAAGGAGCAGCAGCAGCAGGGCCTCCAGCAGCCGGGCGCGTGTGCCAGGATCTCCCTCTCCGTCTCAGTGGCGCCAAACCCCCCACCACCGCCACCCCCCACCACCGCCCGCTCTGCCCTCGCACCCCGGCGGGCGTGCAAGTTCCAGGGGGACGTGCACACCCGCGAGGGATGGAGGGAGAATAAATCGGATAGGGAGAAAGGAGAGATGACGAAGGAGAGAGTTAGGGGTAGGCTGTCGCAGCAGAAGGAAAGGAAGGCAACTCAGATGTTGGCCATTGTGTTAGGTGAGGAAAGGACGACAAATGTAATATAATATAATTATTATTTTCATCTCTTGGCCACTGTGTTATGTGAGTAGAGGACAACAAATATAATGTAATATAATAAAATATAATTATTATTTTCATCCTCTTGGCCATTGTGCTAGGTGAGGAGAGGACCAGAAATATAATTTATAATTATATAAATTTAATATATAATTTAATTATTATTTTCATCCTCTTGGTCATTGGATTGAAGGGCTACCAATGTAATGAAATATAATATAATATAATTATTATTCTCATCCTTTTTGGCCATTGTGTTAGGTAAGGAGAGGACCAGATATATGCAGGGGGATCATTCTTTTTTTCATCCTTTTGGATTAAAGGGCTATCGAGGATTTGACAAATGACAGAATGATGATATATTCACTGGGTTTTCCTTTATTTGAAATATTCATTGAAATCACCTGAAGCATGTTATATAAAAAAATTAGATTCAGAATAGGTGAGAAACATGCAATTGTAACGGAAAATGACAGGGTCCTTATTCAAGGACACTCAATACAGTTGTTCATTCTAATGTGTGTGTGTGTGTGTGTGTGTGTGTATGTCTCTATCTGTGTGTGTGTGTGTGTGTGTGTGTTTGTCTCTATCTCTGTGTGTGTGTGTGTGTGTGTACGTGTGTGTGTGTGTGTGTGTGTGTGTGTGTGTGTGTCTCTATGTGTGTGTGTGTCTCTATGTGTGTGTGTGTGTGTGTGTGTACGTCTCTATCTGTGTGTGTGTGTGCGTGTGTGTGTACGTCTCTATCTGTGTGTGTGTGTGTGTGTGTGTGTGTGTGTGTGTGTGTGTGTATGTGTACGTCTCTATCTGTGTGTGTGTGTGTGTGTGTGTGTGTGTGTGTGTGTATGTCTCTATCTGTGTGTGTGTGTGTGTGTGTGTGTGTGTGTGTGTGTGTATGTGTATGTGTACGTCTCTATCTGTGTGTGTGTGTGTGTGTACGTCTCTATCTGTGTGTGTGTGTGTGTGTGTGTGTGTACATCTCTATCTGTGTGTGTGTGTGTGTGTTCAGGAGTGTTCATCATCTGCTGGCTGCCCTTCTTCCTCACCCACGTGCTGAAGGCCCACTGCGGCAGCTGCTGCATCTCGCCCTCCCTCTACAGCGCCGTCACCTGGCTGGGATACCTCAACAGCGCCGTCAACCCCATCATCTACACCACCTTCAACATCGAGTTCCGCAAGGCCTTCATCAAAATCCTCCATTGCTGAGGAAGAGGGGGAGGAGGAGGAGGAGGAGAAGCGGAGAGGAGAGAAAGCCATGTAGAGTATGTTATGAAGTATGAAAAAGAAAAATCTACACCACCTTCAACATCGAGTTCCGCAAGGCCTTCATCAAAATCCTCCACTGCTGAGGAAGAGGAGGAGGAGGAAGAGGAGGAGAAGGAGGAGAAGCGGAGAGAAGAGAAGAGAGAGCTGTGTAGAGTATGTCATGAAGAAATGAAAATAAAAAACAAAGAAACAATAGGACAAAGGAAGAGAAGTGAGTGAGTGCAGGATACTACTGATGGAGGAGTAGAGTGGAGTGGATTGGTAAGCAAAGAGAAGATGACAAAATCTCATGCAAAGTAGTAGATTAGTAGAAGCATGATGACCTGTCATTTTTTAGATGATGTTTTTATAAAAGAAGGTGATTTCTCAGCCTTTCACACATTTTCACGAGTGCAGTGGATGATAGCGGCAATCACCAACCCCAGTGACGAGAGAAAAGGAAAGCTTCTCTTTGAGTTGATGCTTAATGGTACGCCCATTGCTTCTCCTTGAGTTGATGCTTAATGGTACACCCATTGCCCATTGGAGCCCAATCACTAGGGACTACACTTCTCCTCAAGGGTGTCATTTTACCTCCAGTGGGAACAAACACATCCAGAGCACATATGGAGGCACATATGCAGGACTGGTAACTGACAGTGCCCGTCACCGTAGGAGATGTGCTGGAGACTGGCCCAGGCACCTATGGGGGTTAGCTTTCCAATGGCTGCCTCTAATGGTCAAGGTTGCAGGTTTGAGTCTCTGTGCTGGACAGTGGCTGTCATTATTCAGGTGACACATGATCCAATATGTAAACAGTGGTATGTGGAGGAACCAGGGTTATTGTCGTAAATGTATAGTAAACGGTAATAAAATAATGTACCCAAAGAAAATATAAAACTAAAACTGAACGAAACTAATAATGTTTGATAAAAACTCCACAAAAAATAACTGTCGTTATCGTTTCAAGATCCGGGGTGTCACACTCCCAAAATGTTGTACAGTGTGTAGCTTTAGCTGACAACCTTAAAGGGATAGTTCGGTTTTTAACCCATGAAGTTGTATAGCATCTACATCACCAGTGTAATGCAATCCACGCTGACTTACCTCCGACAGCGTCCTGTGAGCAGAGTTCTCGTCCAGTTTTGGTCAAACCGAAAGTAGTCCGGCAGGTTTCTAGACCCAGGAAAATAAAACGTTTCTCTTCCCAAAACATTATGTGTTCAAAAGAGTGATATATTTGCATCCCAAAACCGTTGTAGTGGAAAAAGTCACACCTCGTTATCACTTGGTCCTATTTTCAATACGCTCGATAATGCAATCTCACAGCCAGAGTCTACCTCTTTGATTCGCGAAAGTTGATTCGCGAAAGTTTGATTCACCAAAGTTGCCTGAGAGAAACGTCCATCACAGGAAAAGGATGCTTTATGTCAATTTTATCAAATGTTGTCTCAGTTTTCATCGTTTTCCTGTGATGGACGTTTCTCTCAGGCAACTTTGGTGAATCAAACTTTCGCGAATCAACTTTCGCGAATCAAAGAGGTAGACTCTGGCTGTGAGATTGCATTATCGAGCGTATTGAAAATAGGGCCAAGTGATAACGAGGTGTGACTTTTTCTACTACAACGGTTTTGGGATGCAAATATATCACTCTTTTGAACACATAATGTTTTGGGAAGAGAAACGTTTTATTTTCCTGGGTCTAGAAACCTGCCGGACTACTTTCGGTTTGACCAAAACTGGACGAGAACTCTGCTCACAGGACGCTGTCGGAGGTAAGTCAGCGTGGATTGCATTACACTGGTGATGTAGATGCCATACAACTTCATGTCTTAAAAACCGAACTATCCCTTTAAGATGGCGATATAGCGTGTCAGGACTTACTCTCGCTAACTAGCCTAATGGAAGTTGAAGTAGTTAATATCAAGTGAAGAAGTCCGATATGTCAGGGAGGAAACATGTGAGATATTTCTAATTTATTTGAATGCAAGGTAAATTCAGGTAACAGCATCTGTGACAGAAAGAAAAGGGGACATTCCCCTTAATCTTAAACTTCATCTTCAAAGCTACCTTTGACAGGAATACACGCTATCCATGGAGAGAATGAAGTGAGACAGGCTATGAGTTACAATCATAACAATCATAACCTGTGAGTTCACATGTGAGTTCATTAGGGGTAACGGCTGGTAGGGTTGACCCATTAAAAGCCATGTCAGATTCTCTGCCTGAAGTAAATGGTTGAAATATTGAATCGTGTTGGTTTGCCTTTTATGTGTATTAAAAGTACAGTCCACAATTCTAATCATACACTTTTTTGTCAAATTCAGCGAATTTCTCTTTGCGGTCCTCCGGCTGTCCGTTCAGTGTTTGAGCTCAAAAAACCTCTGGTGTTTGTACACAGTCTTGGCTATCTAAATGGGAAACAAAAAAAAAGTGTCTTGGACTTAGCCAATCAACGCAGTGATTCAGGAGCTTGGAAGAAAGGAGTGTAATTTGATTGGCTGTTGAGCACAAATATCAACAATCTTTCATAAAACTAAATCGCAGACAGCATCTTTAACAGGCTTTCAGTCTGAAATGAATGTAGCCCATAGCATATCTTAGTTTAATTTAGTCATAAAAAGTTGGTGTCTTCAATGATTGGCAGATAATTTTTCACACTGCACTAATCCTTGATAACTTTCGTCCTTAACTATTAATTACTAAAACTAAAATTGAAAGAATAACAAAATAGAAATGTCCATGGAATAAAAACTAGTGAAACCACTGGTGATTCTAACTAAACCTAAACAGATATTCAGATTGAAAACAAAGTCATACAATTCAAGTTGAATAAATACGTACATATCAAATAAAAAATGGAAAACTAGAATAACCGTGTGGGGAACTCATTCAGTCACTTGATGAGAGCAAATGGAAGGAGTAACCCTGATATTTGGGCCTTGGCTTGCAGATATGCAGTGCATCCTTGGAGGTGACAAGGGACAGCAGGTATCCGTGATTGAATTCGATGTTTAAATTGTACATTTAAAGTACAGCTGTTACATACCATAATGCATTGTAGAAAATGCACCTTAAATGTGGTCCTTCTGGAAGTATTGTGACTTAAGCCTTTTCTCAAATAATTGTTCAGAAAAAATAAAATAAAATGTACAGCATATTATTTTTCTTGACTGGTCTCCTTTAACACATTTGTAATACTGTTATAATCACAACACATGTATGATTTAGCTGTGGCTTGTTAGAGGCGTCATGCTAGAAGACAGTAGTCAGGCTCTGATATTTCAAACAAAGGCTTGTGTCACTGTAATCAGTTCTAACTTGAGCGTCTTCTTGGAACACACAAACACAGACTCATATTTCTCTACCTCATGTGGTCTGCCAGCACCTAACACTGTCTGCTTGGGTAATATAAGACCTCTCACAAAAACATGTCTGAGCTTAGCATGCATGGGGCTCTCTCTCTCTCTTTCTCTCTCTCTTTCACTCACTCACTCACTCAACCACCTAACACTGGCACATATTCAGAGCTCTGAGATGAGGTGCTTTTCACGCAATTTGGCTGAGGGGGATGAAATTATAGCCCCTTCATGTTAGCATGTCATTGAAATTGCAATGATCACAATCTGACAAATCCATAATTTTCTTGAACTGTTCTGTAGGCCTGTGTGTGTGCGGTGAGTGCGAGTGTGTGTTGTTGTCTGTGTGTGTTTTCATGAGTGGGTGGCAGTCAACAGGCCCTGTGGAGAATCTTACTAAGGCTGTATACATTACCTGCCGTGGTTCCTCTGACCCTAACTGTGCAATCAGCACCATACATCTTTCATGAGGCTCTCTACCAGGAACACAGCCAGGTATCAATTGCAGCTGACCTCCCTTCCGTACCCACAGCATGAGAATAGAGGGATTACCAGCAGGTGAAAAAGAGGGGGGGTGGGGGGGACTTAGCTCGGACAATGAAGACGTAATTAAGCGACAGTTGGAGGACTGACGAGGTAGAAGAAGGGCAGCAGGGAAGCAAGAACTAAACTCTGGGAGCCGGAGAGGAGAGACGCTGGGAGAAAATCAACAAGCTGACAATAAAAGGAAAAAAAACATGCAGAAGGACAAGTGGCTGTCTATGTGTTCTGAGCCCTGACTGGGGCTTTGAGTGTTATTTATCACTCGGATCTAACTGTCCTTGTGGCTTCAGTTTGCGTACTTGGCTTGACCTGCTCTTTTGAGAGCGAAACATCCTTGAGTCATCTCTGATTCCCTAGGGGAGTCACAGCGCGCTCTCAATGGCTCTGTCTCAGGTAAGAGCCGCTCTGTGTTTGTGTGACGTTGTGCTGGCCTTGAAAAATGAAGATTCCATAGAAGCTGCATCCATTCTTATACACCTGTTAAGGACACATGCTTTTTTTCCAAGTCAAAATTCAGTAATTCTATTTTACGCATTCTATTCTACATAACTTCGTTCAGGCCATTTACAACTTGTCACAAAATATGTTACCAAAATGTTACGTTGTTTAGCATCACCAACCTTAATGTGAACTTTCAAAATATGTCAAAGGCACACATTTGGGCTTATTGGATTTTAAAATAAAACCGTTACTAATATGTTGCATGTTTGTATTGTGTCGTAGTATACTGTAATGTGAACCTGTGATCTGATAATGTAATAAATAACTGAAACAATGTTGGCGAATTTGGCAGTGTTGTGAGTTCCCGTCGTAGGTCTTTCTCTCTAGCTCTCTCTGCAGGAGTGTTGTGTGTGGGCTGTTGCATATCACACTGTGCATGTTTTCAATTAAAAGATGGTGGTGTCGCTAATGTAGGTCAAACTCACACCTAAACATGATGTTTTCCCCTTGTAACACCTCTGCCCCAGGGTTCAACTGACTCCAGCCCAACAGAGGGTGCCACTTTCCAACAGCCTAGTGTCTCTCTGGCAGAGCACATCCCTTTCAGCCAAATGCATCACTCACCGACTCACTCACTGACCCATTACAGTCCAGAGCTCCTGTTACCTCCTTCCTCTCAGCCGATCATTCGCCTCACACCCCAAAACTCAATTTCCCAGCATCCCTCTGAAGTGCTGAGACTACCTCTGATCCTTCCGTTCACAGATCACAGCGAGACTGCATATGTGACAGGACTCGTCCCTCCCTCAAACGTTCAGAGCTCTTCAGTTCTGTCAAGGCCCCAGGTGCTAGGGCTGTCACAGTTAGCCCCTTACACGCTTTCAGCAATGATGCCACACATGGTAACTAATTTGCCCTCAACCCAACAGCCAACTATAAATACCCAGGTCACCACAAACTGCTTTTGCCCCATGAGCGCACAGCTGCCCCCAACTCCCCAGACGCTCACAACCAACCAGCCACCACACAACACCTCCCTACCTTCAACTGATGAACTCCCTGCAAATACACAAATAATTCAGCTTGCGACAGACACTAAACTACCTTCAAATGAGCCACCATACGCAGTGATGCGTGTACCCTCACAAGATGAATCAATACAGACAACAGAGCAGCAAACCCCTCAGTGTCAGCCAACGTCAAACACCGAGGAACTAGACCGTCAACTAGCAACCTTTTCTTCTCCTCCAAGCCTTCCTCCAGCTGCAGTGTCCGTCCCCGTGGACCCCCTCCGAAAGCTCTCAGAGCAGGGGTCAGTTCTGGAGGAGAGTGGGGTGGGGCTCAGTCTCCCCAAAGATGCTCTGGAGAAGGAAGCAGGTAAGAGTACCAGAGCACATCCTTTCAGCCCATTCAGTCTCACAATGGCCTAGGATGCTCAAAGAATATAAAGCTCGATCCTAGATTACAATGCAAAGGAGAATTCAGTACAATATTTGCTAAATATAATGCAATGCTATAATAATAATACAGACTCCATTTGTACTTCACATATTATCAGACTTTCTAGTGACAAGTCTATTCATAGCTTACTTCCCACAGATATAATTGATAGTCCACCTCTATGTCTTGCCTGTCTCTACTCCACAGACATAAGCTCTCCATGGCTCAGGTGGTTCTTTACCTGTCCAACTCGCCTGACTCTAACTATCACCTGCATTCCCGTTGTCTGCACAGTCCTCATCTGCATTGCAATCATAGGTGATCACACCTACATACTGGTGCTTTCATTTCATACCTTGTATGCAGCCTTCTCAAGGACTTATTCAGTGAAGTCCTCAGTCATACATAACACGTTTTCTTTAGTTTATTGATCCAGAATAGGCCAGATCTAGTAGGTTCCATCACCTCAGTTACTGTTGCAAAAAAAACCTCCTTTGTTAACTCCTTCTCAGTTTTTTTTCTGATTTGTTTGTCATCAGTGAAATTCCTGTGCTTCCCGTCCAAAATGCGTGATCTGTCGCTCCCCTGTGGTAGCAAGTGGAATTGCAGTGTTACACCTGATCCTCCTGCCTTTGCCAAACACCCTGCCAACCAAACAGCAAACATAACCGATGGTAAAAGCCTTTGGGTTCAAACCAATGTGTCTCAGCACTAACCTTCATAATCACTTTTTCCTGTATATCTTCACTTACGGATCTAATTCCACAGACTTAACTGGAGCACCCTTCCCCTCAGGTTGTCCCGACGGGGTGCGAGGTGGGCAGGGGGTACGCATCGTGGGGGGTACTCTAGCGGAGGAGGATAAGTGGGGCTGGCAGACGAGTCTGCACTGGAAGGGGAAGCACGTATGCGGGGGGTCCATCATCAGCCAGCGTTGGATCATCACAGCGGCACACTGCTTCACTCAGTAAGATACAACAGTAGATCTCTGGAGCAACTTCACTCACAAGGCGTATGGATGCAGTAGACATCCAAAGAAAATCCAGCTACACGAAAAATAAGAAAGTTTAAAAAGGAACCGACACGTTTCGACACATTAACTCTATGACTCAGATATACACTTTTTCATTTCATCTCACAAATCTGCCATTTTCTTCATTATCATTATCATTATCTACTTCATTGTAACATTATACTTTTGAAGTTCACAAGTTTGCCCCTGATCCGTTCCTTGACTGTGTCCTGCCACATCTCTCTACATATAAGTATTCATTATTTGTGCCTGTTTCTCATCCGTCTCTACCCCAGGTACAACATGATGTATGAGTCTGACTGGCAGGTCGTGATCGATACAGTGCGCTTGTTTGATCAGGCGTTGGGAAACAGGTACAGTGCCCTGGAGATCTACCCCCATCCAGACTTCTCTAATGACAACAACGACTATGACCTGGGCCTGCTCCGCACCGCCTCAGACATGGAGATGGGAGGTGAGGGAGGGATGACAGACAGGCTGGGAGGAAAGGAGAGAGGAGAGAAGAAGTGAGCGGAGCGGAGAGAGACGTTTAAGACATGACAGCAGTTTAAAATTCATATCTAAACTTGGGCACTCGTGTACTGAGCACCTGCTGTCACGAATCACCTGAGCCAGCCAGACACTGAGTTTGCCTTTCATACCATATATGGCTGCGCTTCAGAATAGGAATGTTGTACTTTGATTCCATGGCTTGTTTGATAAGTGACCATGTGATTACATGATGATAAAACTTTGGTGGTGTTGAAAGAGTGTGTAACGGTCATGGCTCTTGATCTTACGTGTGCCAATAGGCGGAGTGAGGCCTGTGTGCTTACCGGGTCGGAGGGAGTCTTTCCCCCCTGGGTCCCTCTGCTGGGTAACAGGCTGGGGCTACACCAAGGAGGGCGGTGAGTCCACCCCCCGCCCCCCACCCCTTACATTTCTCTCTCATCCCTTCATATCTATTACTTTCATTCTCTCCTCCTCTCATGTTGTGTCTTACTGCTCTCTCCTTCACCTACATCTGGGACTTCCTTTGGATCTCCCTCCTTCATTGCTCGTTCAGACCCAAACTGGGTGAGATAACAGGTGCCTGCACCCTCTGCTCATGGTAGGCTTGGTGTCGTCGGAGATGAGGCAGGCCCAGGTGAGGGTGATCGACCAGTTCCTGTGCTCGCGGCCAAATGTGTACGGCTCCTACCTCACTCCCAGAATGCTTTGTGCTGGCTTTATGGAGGGAGGGGTGGACTCCTGCCAGGTAGTTATCTGCTACTGCTTGTCAAAACTGAAAAGAAAAGAAAAAAACATGTGTATCTTTCTATAGTATATGCCAGAGTGTTAGTATACCAGTATACATGAATGTATACATTTTTTCTTGTTTTATATATTACTGTAGGTTGTAGTCCATGTGATACTGACATTTCAGTCATTTTAATGTGCACAAAGGCCTCAGTTCCCTCTCTTGACAATGCCAATGTTTCTTTGTGGTAATGATTCATTGCCTGACGATCATATCATCAACAAAAAAGCTAGAATCCACCATAATGACTCAGGGTAAACGCTTCGGCCTAATCCTCTCACTTGCTTAAATCTGAAGTAAATGACCACACAGATATGGAGGATGTTTCCCAGCTCCCAAAGTCCGAGAATACAGGCCATTTACCACGTATGGGATGAATATGTTGTCTGTGTACATTCTGAGTCAAATCTGGGTGATTCTGCCTGTGGTTAGGGAGACAGCGGTGGCCCCCTTGTGTGTGAGACAGCAGAGGGAGAGTGGAGACTGGCGGGCATTGTGAGCTGGGGTGAGGGGTGTGGCCGACGCAACAAGCCTGGAGTTTACACGCGTGTCACCCACCTGTTGAGCTGGATGGAGCACTACATACAGGTATCCCTTATGTATGAAAAACATATACATGTACGTCCCCAACATACAGGATGGCCTGGAGTGCAGGCTTCTATTTGCTTACAAGTAGGCTACAACAACTTTGTTTTCTCATGAAGCCATCTCTTTCAGGAGGAGGAGGAAGAACCACCGACACCAGACAATTAATGAAAAAATGCTTCAGCAATCCATGTGTTATTATTGTTGGTGGTGTTATTGGCGTTCAAATAAATGTGATGTGATGTTTTTTTAAATAAAAAATAAATACAAATAAAAACTATTCTAAGTCGAGTAGCCCACAGTCTATGGTTTCGGTTGTTGTTGGCTGGTTGTCATAACCCCATCAGCCTATCGCCCAAAAAATAACTGCCAGGTGGCCGTAGACGGTAAACGAAGTGGCGCAATTAAGTAGCCCGCATTTCCTTGAAGCTACTCCACCCACTGCCACTCCACGGTACACTAAAACTGCAGTAGTCAAATTTCCTCCGTCCATCATTGTGAATAACGTGGATATCACCTCACCTGACCTCTCACATTATTTGTCATTCATGGGTGTAGTGCAGAAGATATGGGGTAAAGGTTGCGTGTGTGAAGGGGAGGTGAGCGGCTCCTCTTAGGCAAAGTCTGAGATAAGTAACATCTGTTATATTATAACTTGCTCCTCGGCGCAGTGCTGCTAACTGCACTAGCCTACTGCACGAACGAATGACACATGATTGTGAACTACGGTTAGAGATCAACACACTATTTCTACGGAATTTTGACTGATTGACTGAGCGGACCATCCTTCACTGCAAACTACATGCCTTACATTTGAGGATAGAATCAATGTTTTTGTTGACTTCCCGATATTGAATAACCTTGCGCCAGGAATAATGTTCCAGGCATAGCGCCTCTGTGTGAAACCTCGACGGTTGTTCGCAAGTCTGTGTTTGCAAACCGGGCCAACTGGTCAGAGCGGTTTTTGTCTTGGCTTGTCATTGGTAAATATCGTGCCTTGGAACCTCGTAGAAAAAAAATGAATTCAGTCACGATTAGGCTGCAACCTGCTCTGGCCTGCGCGTGGAGACTGCAAACAACCAGGAACTCGCGTAGGATTCGAGCCTTGCAACTCCCCTGCTACGGCGCCTCAAGCACCGACCTTCTCTCGCCTGTCAAAACAAATTTAAGACATTATTGCTCTGGGATGGAGCAGGGAAAAGGGATATTATTCCGACAGGTAAGAAATACAAGTGACTCCATAAGGCCCTTCGACAACAACAGAGGACGTAGAACTAATGTAGCCTGCCTATATTGACAGATAATTGTCCCTTGCAAACTTGTCTTCTGAAGAAGTTTGAGCGCGTTAGTTATGAGATAAGGGGTTAGCCAACGTTAGCTAAATAAGATAAATGTCACAAGCGAGCTTGTCTCATCTTAATAGAACACATTCCTGTGACCCACTGTCATGCTTGGCAACATGCCAAGCATTTTTGTTTTCAGAACAAATTTCAAGTTAATGCTAGTGACAATAGGTTACTCGCCATGGTCAAAACATGGCGTCAGCTAAACAGTTCTGGCTTGTTTACAACATTCTGTGGAAACTGTAACTGTTATTTCCGCTCATTACGAATGTCTGTTACGCAAAACATGCATTTGGTGAATTAGAATGAACTTGCAAGCGAAGCTGATCAAACAACAAAGTTTTGAGTTTAGATAAAATTAAGAGTTGGCTAATCACACCAAATGTTTTTGCTTGGTTGTTTGTTTTTCAAACTCTCCATTGTCTTCCCATCGCCACTGTCTTTGTAGTTGTTTGAGTCAGTCAGTAGTACCTACACGTATCTGCTGGCCGACTTAGAAACCAGGGATGCTGTGCTGATTGATCCTGTGCTGGAGACCGTGGACAGGGACATCAAGCTGATAGACGAGCTGGGGCTTTCACTAAAGGTAGCAGGTAAACACCCTGAGACCAGTTCACCAGTTAGTTTAGATAAACCTTATCTGATGCACGATAATACAGTGATACTTTTAGATTGTCTCCTACATCTAACTGTTGTATTCTTAGGTCAAAAGACCTGGTCCCTTTTTTTTAGATCTTTTTTGAGTCCAAACTTTTACTAGTTGTCATCATATGTGTTTGTCTACATTGAAAGGATCCCTACTGAGATAGATCTGTCTGTTTACCTCGATAAATGTAAAGATATACCTTTCCATGTTGTCAGACATTCATAATAACATTATGAGCCTGTTAGATGTGAAAACAAGCGGTTTACATTTACACAGACGCTTGCCCCATGGGCCTAAATTGTAAAGCTGTTATGCAGCTGCCAGTTATAGCGTTCTTAGTCAATACTGGACCGATTTCCGTTGTCAGTTGTCCTAAAAGTTTGGACCCTAAAAAATATAAATCATAACCTGGACATGACTTGCTTGTGTTCTTGTGCTGTCCAGATTCGTTCACATTGTAATCAAGTTCGAGGTCTAAAGGGTGTGGTCTTTCCTCTACATTATCCAGTGAACACGCACTGCCATGCGGACCACATCACAGGGACGGGTCTCCTGAAGAAAAAACTGATTGGAGTGAAGAGCGCCATCTCCAAACACAGCGGTGCCACTGCTGACATCCTGCTTACCGACGGGGACAGCATCATCTTTGGTAAACATGTAAGGCCTGCCACCTACAGATCATGTACTTGGACCTTTAGATAATACTTTTACAGAACCATGTACTTGGACCTATAGATAATACTTTTACAGAACCATGTACTTGGGCCTATAGATAATACTTTTACAGATGCATGTACTTGGACCTAGAGAAAATACTTTTACATAACCTATTGATAGTATGTACAGTCTTCTAATCTGCATGCAGATGTTAGTTGCAGCCTGAGCATGAGGTATGTAGTATCTTACCCCATGATCACATCACAGTGAACCCTTGCAAGAATATCTCCACATGGAAATGAACGAGAAACAAAAAAGCGTACCTGTAGGTGTTTACTTTTTTGTTTGTCTGAATTATTCAGCCAGGGGGTCAGTCTGTGATTTTAAGCCCCCCTATTGGTCAGTCTTATTTGTTTAAAAGTGAAAAAAAAGTGAAAGTCCTCTCTATGGCAGAGGTGGTGTAGACACACACACTCTGAAATTAACCTCTGCATTTAACCCATCCAGGGAAGTGACACACACACACACAGTGAAGTGAAGTAACACTAACCCGGAGCAGTGGGCTGCCATTGGCGGCGCCCGGGGAGCAGTGATCGGGGTTAGGTGCCTTGCTCAAGGGCACTTCAGCCGTGGATGTGGGCATGGGAGAGCAGTGGTCTACCACTTCCCCCGCCCACATTTTTCCTACTGGTTGGGGATCGAACCGGCCACCCTACGGTTTCCGGCCTGAAACCCTAACCAGTAGGCCACGGCTGCCCTTTTTTTTTTTTTTTTTAATGCGAAACTGCAAGCTATGGTGACCAGACATGTTCACTGGTTGCTAATGGAAGAACTTCAAACAAAAAACTACTTCTGCCAATCCCACTTCCTTCTGTTACCAAAGCAGTATCCAGAGGAAAAGTGACCACCACGCTTGAATTGAGCTGTTTTCTCACAACCCTCTTGTACTCTTCCTACATCTGTGTTCCTCAGTGTCTGAACGTGAGGGAGACTCCCGGGCACACGGATGGCTGTATGACTTTGGTGACAGGGGACCAGAGTATGGCCTTCACTGGAGATACTGTGCTCATCAGAGGCTGTGGAAGGACAGACTTCCAGCAAGGTGCCAACATCGACAACTCCCAAGCTATATGAACTACCGTGAAATAGCTTGAAAATATGTGCAGTGGTTGCCACTGCACATACATCAGGACAGGGAACTTCTATTCACGGAGCTGTAAAAGAATGTGCAACATTTATTTGTAAATTGCTAATATATTTGACATTCACTTGAATTAGATTTCTTCTGTGGGCTTTGACCTGTACAGTCCACGCTAAAGTTTGTTTTTGTAATACCAAATATTACCACTAGGGTGCAGTAGTGTTTTTCATAGCTAGTCTTTTCTTATTTATGTTCCTCATTTTTTTCACAGGGTGCTCTAAGAGGCTGTATGAGTCTGTCCATGCGAAGATCTTCACCCTACCTGGTCACTGTCTGATCTATCCTGCTCATGATTACAAAGGTATGTCTCAGATTCGAAATATACGTTCATCTTTACTACATCAACAGAGGCTTTTCTTAAATATGCAGAAATTAATTGTGTCGCATGATGATACATTTCAATCTAAATCAACACTACACCTACCCCCCCCCCCCCACACACACACACACACGCACACCCACCACCCCCAGGACCTTACTACCCCTAGATAACCTAAAGGGCTGATAGGGCTGATTCTTTATGTCTTAACTAATGTCTTATAAACATGTAATCACTGTTTTAAAAACAACTCCCCTAGTCTTTACAGCTCCGTTACTATCTGCCTTGTAGGTCAGACTGTGTCGACAGTGGACGAGGAGAGGAAGTATAACCCACGCCTGACCAAAACCCTGGAAGAGTTTGTGGACATCATGAAGAATCTCAACCTCTCCAAGCCTGCTAAAATAGGTAGCTTTTCCAGCCCCTCTGTGTCAGTCTGTAGTCACACCAGCTGAAGCTGCACCACATGCTGCAAGGTCTTAGCCTGTTTGACAGACATCTGTCTGATTTACCTTCTCTTATCTACAGGCTTGGTTTGTGTGTAAGCTCTAGCTATGTACATATATTATACTAACTAACTTTATATGGTTTTAATTTCTCTCTCTCCTTCTCTCCATCAGATATTGCAGTGCCTGCAAACCTGGTTTGCGGTCTACATGATGTATGAATACGTGCAAAAGATCAAAAAGGGGTATACCAACTACTATAACCATAACAGGGCATTTTAAAATATCTTAAATCAATAATATACAACATTACCAAAAATACTATAAACTATATTTCATTTACACAATTACAGTTTAAATAAAAACGAACAAAGTATTTTCATTTTTCATATTGATATGTCCGACACGCTAACGGAGGAAAACTGTCAATGCGTGCCACACACATACACAAGTCAAATCTAGCAAAAAGCGAATCATTGTAAAAATGTAGAGATGTAATTAAAACCTTTTAAATATGTTTAATTTTGGTGTGTTCAGATGATCATTGACATATTGTTTATTTTTCTGCAATGCCTTTTTAACAGCACTGTGTACACATTTTTTTTTTTTTTTTTTTAAACCTAAGGGATTTTTTATCCCTACCCATTTTGCATACTCTGCTTTGGAAAAGACTCATCATTTGCATGTAAAATCCAGCGGCAGAAGTTCACCCTTTCTGCCGAAGGTTTATGTATGTGTGCTCCCTTGTCTTTTTCCATGTTGTGTTCTGTGTATGAAGTACTTCACCTCATATGATGAAAATGATGATGATAAATAACGTCATACGGTCTACACAGGAGGCTTGTCATGTCCTCCAGCCTGTTCAGCCCTTTTTCAGTCATGTGAACGGACCCAGCAGCCCTTTTGTGAATGCAGCCAGCAGGCCTTATAAAAAGCAGAAGGCTGAGAATATTCAACCATTGCATTCCAGCCCACAGGCCTTTCACAAAGGATTCAGATCTTTTTTCTCATGAAACATGGATCATTTTGGCATCGACCCGTTGAAATGTCCTTTGTGCGTTGCTTTGGATAAAAGTGTCTGCTAAATAACTAAATGTAGATGGAAACTGAATTTTAGTTTACCCCCCCCCCCCCCCCATAGACACCCTCGCTCCACTGATACTAACCTCCCAGCGAGTGTGATGAGTCCATTGAAGTATCTCCAAACAAATGACCTGACCTTGACCTGGTGGAAATATTGTATGCAGTAACGTGTCAAGTAAGCAAACAAAACAAGGTGTCTACTCTGTACTCACACCCAACATGTCTGTCATCATAAAAATGAAACACCCTTTCCAGTTGACTGATTGGATGACAGCCAGGTCCCAACAGAGCATCAGAGCTGTGTACAGACTTTGGCATCAGACACAAATCAGACACACTTAGCAACATTAGAGTGCTGTGTTTGTTTGAGTGATCTCGTTGGATGTATCAGACTTTCTCTCGTGGTCTGCTGTCTGTTTCCCCCTCACACAACAGGTCACACTGCTCTCATCCTGTGTCTAAAGAGGCCCGCTTTAAACAGCAACACCAGCTGCATTGTGCTGCACGTGTGCGAAACATCAGAACAAACCGTCCTTTATGTTAGAGATAAATAACCCCGCAGTAGGCATCCACTTGACACAACGCTGTCGCATACCTCCTGAAAGGGTCCCAAACGGCAGCAGTAACAAACAAGGCCCACCAGATGTACTTGTAAATAGGGAAAGATATGTGTCATTGAATGAATTGTGCAAACCTGGCTTAAGTCCACACACACAAGACACCCCAGTCTACCTGCGGTCCCTGTTGACACGTAGGAATGAGGAACGTCGCCGTATTTTGTACCTCCTTTCACACCCTGATAGACACACCTGTTTTGTTTGGGTGTGAAGGGTGTGTCTGTGTGTGTGCACTTGTCCATTGTCCTCTGCTCATGCGGGCACAATATGTTTTTGTGTGAGTTTATTCAGGTTTTGTGTGTGTGTGTGTGTGTGTGTGTGTTTGTTTGTGTGTATGTGTGTGTATGTGGGGCAGGGGGTTGCCACCCACCCTATTCTCTTTACTCAATAAGTTGTAGTTGACAGCTGCTCCTTATTTCCACCGCTGGGGTTGCCCACTCCATCTGTTCTTTTTTCAGCCGCCGTTCCCCGTCTGGGGCACAGCACGCCCCTGATGTGCCACCGTCTCTGCCTGCTCTTTCTCTCCGCCGCCCTGTTGGCACCCCGGTCAGGGGAGAGACACTGAGGGAATATTCTATGTTTACAGCGGCTGCTCATTCAGAAGGGGCTGTTAGTTTGGCAGCCAGATAAAGGCTCGTGATGAGTGAGATACTGTGGAGGGCCACGGAGATAAATTTACGTGCACGCTCATGACACTTTCCATGGGCCTTTGGCAGAGGGAGGGACGAACCCGCGGGAGATTTACGGTGGTCGTCACGGCCAAAGGCCCATATGGGCGGTTACCTAACTTTAAAGCACTGAGTTAGTCAACCACAGTAGATAGTCAACATTAAAGAAGGTCCCATTACAATGTTTCTATAAACATTGATTTGATTCATTGTGGTTACTTTAGCCTATATTATAAGCTAGGTCTATGTTAAAAAAAAAGCTAGGATTTAGACCTGTAAAGCAACATTAACGTTATTGTCAACCAAGTTATTGTCAGAACTGGTACATGTGCCCAATAAAACCTGGTACTCCGGCAGTAATCTCTGTTGCGCGTTTCTAAAGTGTCGTCAACCGCACAAACGTTTCAATTTTAGTCTGGGCTGTTTATCAGGCAACAGTTAACACGTAATTGGAAGTCACACCATACGTCTGGCAGCGACCAGGGACCGCAAGACTGATAGCATAAATAGAAGTAACTCGCCTTATTGAGTTCGCACTCATCACATCGTTTTCACACCAACCCCTTTTTCCCTTCCATTCTTGTTCTACCCGCCCCCTGCGCTCGTTCACATGCATTCCTCTCCACCTGTTTGAAACCGACAAATTCAACTGTGATCTGTTATGTTCTCGGTAGAACGATAGAGATACTTCATTCAACCACAGAAGGGAGTGTGAAGATACGAAGAAAAGGAGATACAGGCTTGAGAAAGTCCCCGAACTTTACACTCTCTGGGAAGCGAAAGCAGTGCGTAGCCTAAGTGCCAGCCTACAACTTTATATCGAATTACGCGTGAAGGATATATTTTTGGAAATAAAGGAACAATTCCACTTCTCGTTGATGTACAATTGTTGGAGCTGAGGGAAAAGGAAGTTGTGGTGCAGGTATGAAAGGTAGGCGTCTGTCTCATCTTTAAATCTGGTTCCGATTTTAATGGTTTCTCTTGGGCTATTCTTTGTTTTAAGTAGGTTTATACTAGATTATCTGTGATTTTCTGTGACAGTTTCTTAAGTTTAGATAAGTTAAAACAATGAACGTTTCGATGTTACGATCAGCTGAGCTGTGGACATTGGCCGTTGCTACCACAACTTATTGACTTATAGCCCATGTCCGCTCGCGATGCATGGAACTATTGTAGATATAAGTAAGTGTTATTTTCTTCGCTCGTTTAAATGGCATTAGTGCGCTCTCTCCCTCTCTCTCTTTTTCTCTCTCTCTCTCTGCTAGTGTGTGTGTGTGTGTGTGTGTGTGTGTGTTTGTGTAGGCTATGTGTAACGCTTTCAGCGCGTGTGTTTTTGTTTTGAATGATGAACGTAAATGTTAGGTGTTTGTATCAACGCTGTATAGCCTAGTTCATGTTCATGTAACTAACATATACAGGTTGTATTCATTGCACAGGCTAAAAAACATATTGTCACTCTGGCAGTTACGCTCAAGACCTTGTTTGGCACATTGTGTGTGTAGGGGAAAAGTAGGCTTTCGTGGTTGAACTAGCCCCTCTGAACCAGGACTGAGACCCATGCCACAAATGCATGACTATCCACTATGGAGGAAATTTCCTGGATGTCAATGTGGCTGAAGTCTCCATCAGCACAATTCCTTGGAGGCCTCTCATGAGTTATTTGTTTATAATTCTCCCATGCGCTTGTATATAAGATTAAGATTTACAGATGAGGGGGAGAGCTTCTAGCCTGGCCATTACCAGCCTGTGAAATCAATTCAGGCAGAAATACGTAGGCTGGTGTCACCAGGCTAGAGAGCTTCAGTCACTGTAAAAGACCGTCAGTGAAATCACTTCTGAATTCATTTTCTGAAGAGTATGAGTGTGACTCTTTATATAGTTTCAAGTACATTGTGAAGATTTGTGAGCTAATTCTAATTTCTTCAGTAAACCAACTTACAAGTCATCATGAAACACAAAAAAAACCTGTTGGCCAATAAGTTCTTACTAACAATAGGAAGAATTACTTGTGAGACGTGTAAGACGTGTAAGCCTCCACAAACACACACACATACACACACACACACACAGCATGCTTATCATTTGTACATCTGTGTTAGCCTTATGGTAGCCTCATTCACCTCTTCTTCATAATAGGCCACCAACCTCCACTGTTTGTGCCAGTGTCCTTGGACTTCAGTTTTGAACGTGTGACCATACACCCATCGATAGAAGTCCCTGCCCAATCATCCACTTCCTGGCCTGTTCGTACAGATGTCCCACTCTTTCAGTGGGTCATATAGCACACAGACCAAGCCAGGGCTCACCTGTTCCCTCTCCTCAGCTCACGGCGTTGTGTTGACAGGTTCCTCACTGTTCGCGGTATAGCCCAGATCAGTGACAGAGAGCACCAAGGTCAGCGCGGGCCAGTCACAGTCATGAGCACGGTCCTTTCCGCCCCCACCCTGGCATCTACTGAATCTAACAACCCGAACCCCCCCCCCCCCCCCCCCCCCTAGCCCACCCTCAGAGGTCACTATGACTCCAGGTCAGCGGAGACCACATCAGGTCACACTTTGTGGAAAGTGTCACTCACACTATGGCAACTACCACCCTGGCAGATATGATTTACAAATGTTTAAAGTGGGCTAAGGGCTATGAATGGAATTTAGAGAATGAAGGATAAGATGGGATAGCACATTGTCAGGGGCTTTCAAAAAGGTGGTATTGGGAAACCAAAATGGTTAACATCTGCCCATGGCGTCATATTATATTCTTGGACAATAAAAAAAAACAGCATCCTGCCTACAGTGCATATCAACACACTTGTTCTTTAAAGCAGCTTTCTGGCTTCATGATAGCATGAGCACAGCCTACAGTTAGCACGAAATGCTAACAGGTCCAGTGTTAGCCATGATGCACAGTAATTATAGATTGCAGAGACTGCTGGAAGGCCTTCAAGTATTGGGGTATGTGACAAGCGCATGTGACAGAGGACCTCTTTGTTTTGTTCGTAGACAAAACCTGTTGCAGGACAGTGGTGTTTAGAGAGTGAGTTCATACTGCGTGGTATGTGTTGGTGAAGCTTTTAAATGGGAGGCTCTGACACTATGTTTCAGACTTGGGAAATCAGGAGAGCTGAGAGATGCAGTTAAGACATGGTTCAAATTCTTGGCTCTTGTGCCTTGTTAGCAGTGTATACCAAGAATGTGGCCTAATACTCCACTTCCCGTATCATCAGTATTCCAAACACTTCAATTCTTTTTAACCTTGGTATTTACAGTGATTGGAGAGGCATTCACTACAGAAGAAGAATGATATGTTTCATATTGTTCTGGTGCATAAATGATACAGGATCTCCATCTCTGTCTTAATGCCAGTGGTTCCTGTCTCTGTAACTCAAGAGGATTTGATTCATTGCTATTTTAGTTTATTCATTTAATATAGTTTTTATGTCTTAGAGACTTTGAACATAGACTGAAAATAAATAGTCTTACCCCAGCATCTTAGAGAATCTTTAAACATTCTAGAGATATTCTAAGATATTGGTTGTTTTGACATCCTTTTCTAATCAGTTTCAGATGATGTTTTATGACCTACAGATTTGCCTCACCCCATTTGCTTTTCAGGGGTTAGCCATAAAGCATGGATAAGCTACAATTACAGTCAGTGGCATGTTTATTTATTTGTAGGATATATTCATCGTCAGCTGAAACCAGACACTTTTTTATTTTTAAATCCAGTTCTTTCATAAACCATCCGTATCGATAAGTTGTGTGTAAGTGCTCGCAAGTGGTTGATTTTGGATGGAGGTAGGCCTGGGACAGGAACGGGAATGTTTATGTTTGTCCGTAATTACACAGCGCTGACTGTTCTTCAGGGGAAGTGGAGGACGGTGTGGGAGTGGAATCTCTGTGGAACAGCTGGACTGTATGACATTTTAATCACTGACCCAAGAAATGAACACAGATGGATGAAATGTGTGTGTGTGTGTGCGTGTGTTTGTGTGCGTGTGTGCGTGTGTGCGTGTGTGTGTGTGTGCGTGCGTGTGTGTGTGTGTGTGTGTGCGTGTGTGTGTGTGTGTGTGTATGCGTGCGTGTGTGTGTGTGTGCGTGCGTGCGTGAATGTGTGTGTGTGTGTGTGTGTGTGTGTGTGTGTCCTTTGGATCAGGATGGGTAGGAAATCAGAATTAGTGATATCATATCAATGTATGCATGTGTTGTGTTGTGTGTGTGGCTGTTAAATGCATTTATTGTATGTGTAGTACTGTATATTAAGTTTCAATCTGCGTCTTGATTGGATGAAGGATTATAGTGCAGTTAGGCTACCTGAATGGCGAAATCGGCGGGTGTGTGTTGTGAGTGACGTGTGTGTTTGTGCTCACTCAGGTTTCGCGTTAAGGCAGTCGTTATCCCCAGGTGGCGGTGTTTGAGGGTGAAGAGTTGCGTCTCCCTCAGGTTACACATACAGGAGGCTACGTAACTGTTAACCCAGCAAACCCAGTAAAGCCATGTTTACTTCTGCGCCTAATCTCCCAGGCCACTCCTCTCCAATTACTCCCCATTACCGAAGCATTTTTTCAGCAACACGCTTAATCTTTTCCTTTGATCAAAACCCCCCCCCCCCCCTCCCACCCCCAGCCTTTCACCCACTTTTGTCTTTCACCATCAGCCCCCCAGCCATCATCCTCCAGCCCCCCCCCCCCCCCCTCTTGTGCTCCATGGCTTCATCCCATCAAAATCTGTCTTGTTTGCTCAGATGTTGCTTGTTGTGTCCAGTGACGCTTTGTGTTGACAGCAATTGTGTGGACTTTGCTCAGTGAAACGGCTCTGGCGGTGTCGATAGGGTATCTCTGAAGTGGACTTTAGCTAAGGTTAGGCCGATAGCAACCCCCACCCCAACCCAACAACCGCCTCCCCCCGCCTGTGTCATCACACACGTGATTAAATCTGGGCTAATTAGCTGACATTGTGCTGCGGGCTCCTCTGACTAAGCATGAAATATATTGCCACAGCCTCTCTGTGTCTGATGTTGGTTTATCCCTCTGGATTTATGCCTGACAAAAGGCAGAGTCACCCACAAAGGCTTTATTCAGACAGCAGGGCCTGTTGTACATGTAGGGGAAAAACAGTCTATATATACACCAGTGTCCTTTAAATGTATTTTAATGAGTCTGACTCGTTGCATAATACATGAAATCAAACAGTCAAGCTTGTTGAATACTTTTATAACCATACAGTACTGTAATACATTGATAGTTAATCTATGAGTAAAAGTTTTGCATATGGCATCGGCTGTTGCATGGAAAGTTTGTGAGGACTCCCTCATGCAGTATGCCTTTGGGTGTTGCAGTGCAGTGTGTGTGTGTGTGTGTGTGTGTGTGTGTGTGTGTGTGTGTGTGTGTGTGTGTGTGTGTGTGTGTGTGTGTGTGTGTGTGTGTGTGTGTGTGTGTGTGTGTGTGTGTGTGTGTGTGTGTGTGTGTGTGTGTGTGTGTGTGTGTGTGTGTGTGTGTGTACTAGCTTCATGCACACAGGCCTCTGTGAGCCTGTCCATCTCTGTGGATATATGACTCTGGTCTCTGACATTCTATAAACCACTTCCTCCTTGTCGCTTACCACTCTTTTACTCTGTGGCCACCACTTTAACCCCCCCCCCACCCTCTCTTTCTCTCACTCATCTGTCTCTCTCTCTCTCTCTCTGTCTCTCACTCACCGTATCGCTCTCTCTCCCTCTCTCTCTCTGTCTGTCTGTCGCTCACTTACCCTCTTTCTCTCTCTCTCTCTCTCTCTCTCTGTCTGTCACTCTCCCTCTCTCTCTCTTTCTCTCTCTCTCTCTGTCTGTCTCTTACTCACCCTATCTCACTATTTCTCTTTCTCTCACTCTCCCTATCTCTTTCTTTCTCTCTCCCTCTCTCTCTGTCTGTCTCTCACTCACCCTCTCTCTCTTCCTCACTCTCATACACACTCTCCCATTCTTGCATTCCCTGCGTGATTCTCTGTGTCAGTGTGCCAGTCTGTGTTTGGAGTGCCTCAAATCAGTTATATATTTATCCCCTGGGCTCACGTTCTAAAGCCTAATCTCCTAATAAGGAATGAGCAGGGGGGTGGGGGGGTGGGGGTCGAGAGAGCAAGCGAGAGAGAGTGTGTGTGTGTGTTTGAGAGAGAGAGAGAGAGAGAGAAAAAGAGAGCGAGAGAGAGAGAGAGAGGGCATTAAGACTAGAAAGCAAGCACAAGACAGAGAGGGTGGGAAAGGTTTTCCACACTGAGGACCAGGAGTACGTTCCCACACTCATTATTTTGTTGCTCGTGCACCGTTAAGAGAGAGAGTGAGAGGGAGGAGAGCTAGTCAAGGGCTCTCTGAAGCCCTCAAACACACACGACTCAATGCAAAGTAGCTATACATCAAATGCCTGTGAATGTACCTTTTTGTGTCCTGTGTTTTGTGTCTGTTTGCAGTCTTTGTGTGAATAACAAGACCATACATTGGTAAAGGTTTCTTGACCATGTTTAACCACATCACACAGTCACCCACGACTGCCTTTCAGAAAGTATTGTGTGTCGTCAGACAGTTTGACGTCGTCCATGAACTCCCTGAGCTAATAAAACTCGCTTTGAAACGCAATCCCTCTGCTTTCTCTTTCACTTCCTTCTTTTTATTCTGGCGCTTTCTCTGTGAAGCGTATCGCTTTCATGGAAATTGTTTCGGAGGGAGATTTTCTGTACTCCCCCTCCTAACATGTTTAAGGTAGCGTCAGGCATATAAGGCTATAAGATCTCCTTAGTGAACTGCCTGGTCACCTGATCTCGTGTTTGCTGGATTAGATTACCACAATATTCATTCAACACACAGGGGCCCCCACTAAACATTCATTACCCCCCCCCCCCACCCCCCCACCCCCCCACCCATCTCATTAGAGATTCCTGGACACGGTATGGACTCGCCGAGGAGCCAATGGGAGCCCGTCAGGAAGTCTCCATGGATCGCCCGATTGACTGGAGGGAGGAGCCCGGCCTCCTCGGGGGCGGAGTCGGACACAGAGGGCAGCAGCACGGAGAGTGAAAAGGTGAGGAGGTGGAGGAGGAGGAGACTGCATCATTTAATTTCATCAAAGAGTGTTTACTGAACGGGAAAAGGACAGGCAGATGAAGAGAGAAAGCCTGGGTGGACGTCTGCTGTCATCTAATCCCATATCACTCTCTCTTTCTCTCTCTTACTCTTAGTCCCGCTCAAGACACTCCGACTCGGGTTCTATGAAGGTCGCGACCTCTCCTTCTATGTTGCAGCAGCGAATCACAGAGATCGACCAGCAGAGGGAGGAGCTTAAGATTGAGGTGAGAAATCAAAGTCTCTAATGTCTTATAAGCTCATCAGCCATCTCATGGTGACAACTTCATAGAGACAATAGAGTTAAAGGCGTCTTTTGTCTCCTGTCTCCTGTATTCAATACCATAGGCGAGGCTCTTCATTTTGACAAGGTCATGAGACTCCTTATCTCGTTAACTTATATGTTGCAGACTTAAGGCTGTTACTCGGCCTGCCACAGTATAGAATTTTCCTTACCATGGTTCTCGAAAAAAGGCCTCCTTGCAGTCTGCAGTAGTACCGTAACCAATCCCCACTGAGTTTGT